>NC_081551.1:7200808-7208012 GCF_901000735.1 Corylus avellana | reverse complement strand
CTAATACTTAACTATTAGTGGCGACTTTCAAAGTCGGCCCTAATACTTGGCATCAATTTTTATTTTTATTTTTTAATTTATTTTTCTACCTACTCTTTAGGGTCGACTTTTACTTAACTATTAGGGGCGACTTTTAAAGTCGACCCTAATACTTGGCATCAATTTTATTTATTTTTTTATTTTTTAATTTATTTTTCTACCTACTCTTTTGTCGACCCTAATACTTGGCATCAATTTTATTTTTTTATTTTTTATTTTAATTTTTCTACGTACTCTTTAGGGTCGAGTCGACCCTAAATACTTAACTATTAGGGATGACTTTGAAAGTCGACCCCAATACTTGGCATCAATTTTTTTATTTTTTATTTTTGTATTTATTTTTCTACCTACTCTTTAGCGTGCACAAAGTCAACCCTAATACTTAACTATTAGGGGCGACTTTCACAGTCGACCCTAATAATGTGTCTTCAGCGTCCACTTTTAATGGACGCTATTGGTCATCAATTTTTTATTTTTATTTTCTACGTACTCTTTCGGGTCGACTTTGTCAACCCTAATGCTTAAGCATTACGGTCGACTTTTAAAGTCGACCCTAATAGTGTGTCTTCAGCGTCCACTTTTAGTGGACGCTATTGGTCATCAATTTTATTTTTTTATTTTTATTTTCTACGTATTCTTTAGGGTCGACTTTCAAAGTCGACCCTAATAATGTGTCTTCAGTGTCCACTTTTAGTGGACGCTATTGGTCATCAATTTTATTTTTTTATTTTTATTTTTTAATTTTTCTACGTACTCTTTAGGGTCGACTCTCAAAGTCGACCCTATTGATCTTTTATTTGATTTTTTTTTCTTTTTTTCTTTTTTTATTTTTTCCCTGCTTTTAGCGTCCACTTATTGGTATACTATCAGTGACGACAATAGTTTTTTTTTGGCCGCTTAAATTTTTCCCGCCCCCTGAATAATTCCCGCGTGTATATTAGGGTCGACTTATTAGCGTCCACTTGAAAGTGGACGCTAATAGTCAACATTTTGACCCATTATTAGCGTCCACTTTCATGTGGACGCTAATACTTAACTATTAGAGGCGACCTTTAATAGTTGAGTATTAGGGGCGACTTTTTAGTCGCCCCTGATGAGTAACTTTCTTGTAGTGCCTTCTATAGGTATGAAAAATTGTGTAAAAAAGTATAAGTATAGCATTATTCTTAATTGATTGCCATCACTTAATGAATTGAATGCATTCATGTACAACATTATGATATGCCATACCAGTTGGGCATTAAAGTTAGTTTCATGGTAGTTAGTTTTTTTATTTCTTGTCAACCTCTTTGCTGCTACAGAGAAAGAGTGCAAGAGTAGAAAACAAATCTGCCCAGAAATCCACCAATTTACTCCTACTTCCCCTCCTATTGCTTTGTTAATTTCTTCCACTCTTTGTCCAAAACAAAGAGAAAGATCAAGAGAGACGAGCGGAGAGTGAGATGCTGAGATAGAGGGAGAAGCTGAGAAACAAACTAAAATAGCTATTGCTGGATACTGCTTCCTCAGGTTAGTTATTGGGTATTGCTATTGCTGGGTTTTTTTTTTTTTGCGTGTGTGGGGGAAGTTGATTTAGTAGTAAAGTATTGACCTTTGGATGATTGGTTTCTTTCTATGATTTTTAACAAGTTTGGGTATGATTTTTCCTGGGTGAAATTTGATGGTTGTGTTTGGTTGGAAATGTTCTTGGTTAAATCTCAACCTTTGTTTGTTTTCTATTTAATCCCAACCGTTGGGAGATTTAACAACACACAACACAAAATAGTTTTAGATTCTGAAAATATGATTGGATTTGGATTCAATAAGAAATGGGGGAGAAAAGGCGGAGCAATTTTTTTTTTTTGTCAACCTCTTTGTTGCTACAAAGAAAGAGTACAAGAGTAGAAAAAAAAATCTGCCCAGAAATTCCCTAAAAAGAAATTCCCACAAAACTCAACCCAAAAATCACCTATGCAAAATACTACCAATTAGCATGATTTATGTGCTTAATAATCACCGGGTATAACGTAATTATAATATAAAATAAAAATTGAGAAACAACTCACCGTCTTCATAACATTCTTCTTAGATCTCCGTAAAGCATTTCTCTGTTGAAGCACCATGACTTTGGAGGCAGAGAAATCATCAGTCTTTGCCAGCTTTGAGCTCCTCCAGTCATCTTCAAAGGTGCCAGCAGATCTCTCCTACTTGAGGAACCCAGCTTTGTACCGTTTCTGCTTTGTCTCAGGATCTAAAGCAAGAGAAGAAAAATCTGTCTATGAACTCATTAACCCATCCAAACTCACCGCCCCAAAATCCATCACCTAAAACTCACAAAATTACCAAGCTGAGGAAATGGAATATTGGATCATTGGAAAAAAAGATAGAGACTTGAGGGGTTGGGTGGAGGTGGAATGGCATTGCAATTTTCTCAAAAAAAAAAAAAAAAACAAAAACAAAAACAAAAACAAAAAAAATTGCAAAACCATAATTTTAGTGGCCCTTAGTTATCAGTCCGGTGAGAAGCATTAACCAGGAAAAAAAAAAAAGGGGGAGAGAGAGGGAAGAAGAAGAGTGTTAACCGGAAAAAATAGGGAGAGAAAGAAAAGAAGAAGAGTGTTACCGGAAAAAAAAATGGGAAGAAGAGAAAAATAAGCAGAAAAGTCAAACGAAAACTCTGGAACCTTGCTAAAAGATGAAAACAAATGACTTCAATTCCTTTATTCCTCACAACATCAGTTCTATCAGCAAACTAAGTAAGGGCCAAATCGTCATTTTAACACCAAAACAATGCAAACGGAAATACTATCTAGAAGGCGGTGCCAAAAGACGAAAGAAAACGAAATAAATTCATTTATTCCTCACTAATTGAATGGTTCAGTAAAATATGAAAGGGCAAAATCATAATTTGTCACTTCAAAGAAAATGTCACTGTTTAACCGGCCTTCACACTTTTTATATAGCTCTTTATTAAAGGCCCCTAATCATGGTAAATATATGCATAATTTACTTTAATTAACTTTAAATTAACGTTAAAAATATAGAGTTGAGATTTCCATCTAACTGTATAAATATATGCATAATTTGGCTAAATTGACTTTTATGATTTAGTTGTTTCAAATGTTGTAATTGAAGTCTATCTTTTTGTTTGTCTTCATGACATTATCAATTATTATTGAAATCAAACTATCCAATAGGTCAAATGTGAAATATGGCATTTAAATATAAAGGGTACTTCTTCTTCTTCTTCTTCTTTTTGTTTTTTTTTTTTTTTTTTTTTACTATTTTTACGGTACTGACAAATAGCTTCCACTTCTCATGGAACCTTCGAAACTTTACTTTGTTGTTCAAGCCAAACATTCTAAACTAATATCAGCACTATTTTTCACACCGAGAGTACCCTTGTATCAATTAAAATGCTAAAATTTGAAAGAAAGTAAGAATCATGAAAACATAGCACAATTATATTAAAATAATAATAAGGAAAATCTCAAATCTCCATGGAAATGAAATTGCATTGTAAATACATTTGTTAAAACAAATACAGCATTGCTTTTCAAACCTCTAGAATCAGTATACCTTACACTTTTGCAGTATCTCTTTCAATCTACCATGAATGTAAGCTAAATATATGCTAAACAAAAAAATTTAAACAATCTTATCTTTGTTTCATTTTTTCTTCTTCTTATTTTTATGATTCATCAAACTTATCTTATTTTTATTCTGTTGTAAATAGGAGGGCATTACTAATATACAAAGCCTTGCAAGGCTTTCTTCGGAGCAAGAATTCATATTCGGCTAAGAGCTACATTGATTGATGGACGTTGAGGACCACGCCAAAGATTCAACATTACTACCGTTCAAAAGCCATCAAACGAAGATGAATCAATTTCCACAACTCAAGAATTCCTAGCATCATCTACTCCTTTGACCAACTAAATCGCAAAGTGATGTATTTTGAAACAAAATTTAGTGTCAAGTAGTATGCAAGATAAAGACAAACAAATGCATTTTTGAAACTCATGGCAAACTAATTGTAGTAGCTAATAGTTTTGTTGGATTAAGTTAGTTGCATGCTTTGATGGTGGCATGCCTTTAGTAATATTTATGTACAAGTTATTTGGGTTGTTGAAAGGAAAATATAAAAGTAGATATACTATTATGGTGATAATTCATACATGCATGCTTTTTAATTTTTGCTATTCATGGTAACATGATTTATTTTAAACTTTATAGCTTTTCAAGGCCTATGATGCATTATAATAAGAAAACATTTGATTAAATTACAATTTTATGTACCTATAAGTTGGTTGAGATAAAAACCATGAACATGAATGTGCTATATATATATTTTAATACTCTTTGATTTGAAGTAACAACATATGTCTACTATGTAAATTAACTCTTTTTTAATATCATATTTACTTAATTTATAATTTTACTTTATATGTTTAGAAAATTTAATAAATATTTGTTCAATAATTTAGAAATTAAATATATTTTATAATATAATATATACATATCAATTATAATGTTAACAATTATAGTGAAATATAACACAGAAAACCAAGCACGTACATTGCACGTGCCACCTCCACTAGTATATATATAAAAGGTGAGAGTAGACTGATGTGGTATTTTTGTGTCCAAAAATATCAATAATAAAAATTACCACTCGCAATAATATGAATCTCGTAGGATATGGCTATATTGAGGGTGCCGAACCTCAAGGACTGCAGGGGTTTAATTACCAAAATTAAAAGATCAAAGTTAACTTAATTAAAAAAGAGTGAATTGTTTGTGTGAATTTAAAGTGCATAAAATAAACGGAAATAAAGGAAGTAAATATATGAGAGAGAGAGTAGGGTATTGATTTCACCACGATCCGCATACCGATGGTTAACCATATTTAATTCTAGCAATTCTTTATATGCATGTTATAAATTACACAAGAAAATATATAAATTCATGCAATCAATGGAATAGCATAACCCATCTTTGGTCGGCACGAATCGTATACCTAAATTACACTAAACTATGGTGTAGTACGATCCGTCTTTCCTAGGTATGGTCTATCTAACCCTATTGATTACATGCCAATTAAGAATCATTGTATAACCATCATTCTTATAATCACAGAAAATAAGAATGATTTGAGTTCAATAATAGTAAAATAATTTCTAAGACAAGATAATAATTTTACTAATATTGAATTGGAATTAAAGAACAATTGCATTTAATATGAAGAGCAGAAATCAATTTAGCAATCCTCATAGTTATACAATCAACATACATAAATAGAAAAAACTAGAAATTAAATACAATCAAATCATTGTGCTTGGAAAGGGTTACATTAATACCCCACAATTTGGGTTTAGCTGCTCATCATCTTCTAAGCTCCAAAGACAATTTACTGAAATTTTAGCTCTAAGAGGAAGTGTGTGTTTACAATGTTTAAAGCCCTATTTATAGGGATTTGGAAAACCCTAAAACCCTAGAAATCCTTAGAAAATCGGCAGTCAGTCTCCCAGTCCAATTGGGAGATTGAAAACCAAGCCCAAGTTGGAAAAGTATTCTTGATGTGCACTATACGCCTGTGTGCGCTCGATCCTTGGTCGCAGACGCTCAAGAGCAGGTGCGCTCGATCCCAAGGGTACTGCGGTCGATCCTAGCTCCAGAATGCTCAATTTGTTGTCCTTTTAAGCCCAATTTCCAATGGTTTGTCACATAAGACTTGAAACACAAAAACAAAACAAAATTAAACAAATAGCAATGCTAAGGAATTAACATATGTAAATTAAGGGGCTTGAATGTGCAACATTCGGCGCTTATCACACCCCCCAACTTACATATTTCTAGTCCCTTGGCAATATAAAAGAGAAAATAAATTGAAAACAAAAAGATAAATCCAGCTTTCGTGGGATGTACGGTTGCATTTAGTATATGCAACAAGCCTTTTAAACCCCCAGGAATTCCGTAGAGGACGAGTGAAGTCTCGTGAGGGTTTTCCAGGAATGATACCCACAAACATTTTCTAACCATGTAATTCCTAAGAATGCAATCTCATGACTATCATGGTTCTCAGTCATTAACAGGCTTAATAAAACAAACACCATCTTCACAATCTTAGGAAATTACAACTTAGCTTCAATCATGGCAATTATGAGATATTACAGAATTCAATTAGTATATGTGAACTCAACACATAGTCATGGGATTTCAAAACTATCTCAATCATGCATGGATCAATACTCAAAATTCATTGGACTCCCCATCGGATAAAACAACCAAGGCAACAATTCCTTTTTTTTTTTTTTTTTTTAACTCACTTAGCTCCCTTAAGCTTTCTGATTGACCCATTTATCGAGTTTTAAGCCAATGACTCCCAAACCAGATGGTTTTAGGGCATTAGGTGTAAAGACACCCCCAAGGACTTACTAACTCGGGTCAAAAAGGCTACAAAGCTAAGCTATTTTTTTTTTTTCAATCAAACCAAACTTCTCACTTTTTGACGCGAACACTCACTGATTGATGAGGCAAGAGGTCCGGTTACTTGGTGGAAAGTTAAAAATGATTTTTTTTAAAAAAAAAAAAAAAAAAATTGAAATTATGCCAAGGTCATTTTCCCAATAAGTTACCCAATTTATTCCAAATATTGAAACCAGACATTATTGATTCTAGATTTTATGCCCCACAAACTACATACTGGTGTGCATGTGAAAATCAAATTGAAACAAGTAATATTACATGCTGCCAATGAAAGTAACACAATTTTAATTCCTTAAACAAGTGATCATGTGTTTGTCATATTAAGCCCATAAATGAATTTCAAATCACAACAAGAAAATTAATTGCATGCTCAGAACTAACATGTCTGCCCACACCCCCCAACTTAAAATGCACAATGTCCTCAGTGTGTGGAAAACAACAATAAAACAGTGCTGAAAGGCACCTAACCTGTCACTGTGGCGCAGAAGAAGATGCCCCTGAAGCAGGTGGCAACCGTGCTAAAATGGCGCGCAACAGTTCTTGCTGGGCTTCAAACCGTTCATCTGCCCAGCTCCTGTCCTCCGCCCTCTAGGTAGCAAGCTCAAATCGAAGCTCTTGCAGTTCTTTCTAGAGGGACTCATACTATGACATGGTGATAGTAACGGTCGGTGCCGCTTCCTCTTTGTTGACCGGCTCA
>NC_081551.1:7193207-7200708 GCF_901000735.1 Corylus avellana | reverse complement strand
TGGAGACAGTAGAGATGGAACAGGTGGAGTGCTCGATGTCGCAGGTAGGGGCTCTTTTACGACTCTCCATGGGTGGAAATCTGCACTGGCTGCTATTTCGAGCAACTCATGGACCTCGTGAATGTACTGGTCGGTGTTGAATTCTTCAAAGTCGAAGTAATTCAGGCAGGCTTCCATTGGATCCTTAGTCAGGAGACTGGGTAGTGAGTCTTCTACATATTCTTCAATGCTGTCCACAAAGAAACACTCATTCTGATCAGGAGCATGCTGAAATGCAGTAAAGATATTCAACCGAACCTTCATATTGCCAAATGAGATCTCCATGACTCCAGTTCGACAGTTGATATAGGCATTCGCTGTGGCTAAGAAGGGACGCCCAAGAATGACAGGAACCAGCTTCTCAGGATTGGGCACAGGCTCGGTATCCAGCACTATAAAGTCAACTGGGAAGAAAAATTTATCCACCTGAATGATCACATCTTCTACAATCCCTCGAGGCTTCTTAATTTATCGATCAGCTAGTTGCAGAATTACTGTGGTGGGCTTTAGCTCCCCTAGGCCGAGCTGCTGATACACTGAATATGGTAGGAGATTCACACCAACTCCCAGATCTAAGAGTGCCTTATGAATCTCTCTTTTTTCGATGATGGATGAAATTGTAGGAGCCCCGGGGTCCTTGAACTTCGGAGGAGTGTTGTGCTTAATCAGGGAACTCACTTGCTCAGTCAGAAGAACTTTCTTGGGAATGTGGTTTCTGGTCTTCCGCTTTTAAGTTCACAAGTCTTTGAGGAACTTGGCATAAGCAGGCACTTGTGCAATGGCATCAAGAAGGGGGAGATTGATTTTTACCTGTTTGAACATCTCCATCATTCCTTGTATTTTCTCTCCTTGTTTCCCAAAGTGGGAAGGTGCCTTGAGACGTTCTGGGAGGGGGGCCCGTGGCTCATATGGGATCTCTGGAGTGGATGCTGCTGATGACGAAGCCTCATTGCTCACTTGCTTGCTTTTATCATTCTGCAGATTTTGTGCAACCTCCGTGTGTTCATCCTTCTTCTCCTCCACATGATTGTCAACTATTCTGCCGCTTCTCAAGGTGGTGATGGCTTGAACTTGCTGATGGTATGAAGTGCCCTCATCTACCATGTAATGCGCCTTAGGGTTTACCACCGGCTGACTTGGAAGCTTTCCTTCATCCCTTCTGTTGATGGTGTTAGCAAGTTGTCCGACTTGAGCTTCTAGCTTAGAATGGATTAGGAATGTGAGCTGACTATTTCCTCTTGAGATTTGACTGACTGTTTTATCTCACTGGTCAGCTCATTCATTGCTTTTATCATCCGATCCTCAAAATTAGATTCTGAGGGAGACTGGTAGTGCTGCTGTGGAGGCCGGTAAGTGGAATGAGGTTGGTAGGGCTGTCTATTGGATTGAACTTGATTATGTGGCCCTGGGGCTGGGTTGCCTGAACTTGAATTCTTCCACGAGAAATTTGGATGATTTCTCCACCCGGAGTTGTAGGTATTGGAGTACGGATCATTACCTGGTCTGGAGAAAGCTGCATTAACCTGCTCATGAGCAATGTCAGTATAATTTCCAGTAACAGGGCAGTTATTTACATGATGCATAGGACTGGAACAGAATGAGCATGCTTCAGTGTGTGTGTGAGCTTCATTAGGAGCAAAACCAGCAGTCAACAGAACTTGATCTAGCTTCTTGGTGATAGCCTCAACTACTTGGTTGGCCATGTTTGGGGAATGGCCGGCTTCATACAAACTCTCCGTCTTGAGTGCTTTAGGTGCTAGTGCCCTTCGTCTGGCGGAAACCTGCTGAAGAGAATTGTTACTCAAGTTTTCAAACATAGACCATGCTTCATCTTCGCTTTTCAACATGAACGTCCCCCCACATGTTGCATACACCATTTTTCTATTGGACTCGGCCAGGCCATCATAAAAACACTGCACTAGCTGCCATTTTGGGACAGCGTGGTGTGGACATGATCTAAGCAGGCTCTGTAGTCTATCCCAAGTCTCATGGAAATCTTCTCCCTCATACTGGGAGAAGGTAGTAATGGCTCTCCTTGTATCATTGGTCATTCCTATGGGAAAGTACTTCTTAAGAAATTCTTGTTGCAATTGAGCCCAAGAAGTAATAGAGTTAGGTGTTAAGGATTGGAACCAATGTTTGGCTTTTTCCTTGAGGGAGAAAGGAATCCTCAGTGAATCCGTTCATTTTAGTGGTATCAATAATTGCTTCGAAATCACTGAGGAAGTCATAAGGATTTTCAGTGCTAAGCCCTAGGAAAGAGGGTAAACTTCGTATAGCGCTGGGCTTAATTTCATAATGGGTTGCAGTAATTTTCGGCAACCAGAGACATGTGGGAGTAGTGTAAGTGGTAGGAAGATAGTGATCTTGCAATGCTACGTGGTTGCCGTCCCCATGGTCTCATTGGAACGCTCTTCTAGCAAATTAGAGTTCTTTTGGGATCTAATTTGTCTAAGGGTGCATTCAATTTCAAGGTCGCAAGAAATTAATGGAAAAGACAAAGAACAACGACCTCTCATAAACTAAACAGAAAATTAAAAAGAACAGAAAGAAAATAAGCAAAAAAACAAAAAACAAACAAAGCTCACAAACGGCCTTAGATTGCACTCAGGGTTCTGGATGCCAGTTGCCGCAAGTGCGCTTGATTGCACGACAATGTGCGCTCGAGCGTACTGCCGCAGATGGGTGCGAGCGCATGAGGAGAGTCTCGAGCGTTGCTGGCTTGGTTCCTGCTGGAGTGCGTCCATGCGCTCGATCGCATGCGACCCGCTCTCGATCGCATGTGACCTGCGCTCGATCGCAGTCACAGAGAAGGCAGCTACGGCCCTGTTTGCAAATTCTAAAATAAAACAAAAACAAATAGAATTAAAATTAGCAGAAAAATAAATTATTAAGCTAAAATCAATCCTTAAATTTTGACAATAAAACCGTTAAGCAGTCCCCGGCAACGGCGCCAAAAATTTGATGTGGTATTTTTGTGTCCAAAAATATCAATAATAAAAATTACCACTCGCAATAATATGAACCCCGTAGGATAGGGCTATATTGAGGGTGTCGAACCTCAAGGACTGCAGGAGTTTAATTATCAAAATTAAAAGATCAAAGTTAACTTAATTAAAAGAGAGTGAATTGTTTGTGTGAATTTTAAGTGCATAAAATAAACGGAAATAAAGGAAGTAAATATATGAGAGAGATAGTAGGGTATTGATTTCACCACGATATGCACACCAATGGTTAACCATATTTAATTCTAGCAATTCTTTATATGCATGTTATAAATTACACAAGAAAATATATAAATTCATGCAATCAATGAAATAACATAACCCATCTTTGGTCGGCACGGATCGTCTACCTAAATTACACTAAACTAGGGTGTAGTATGATCCGTCTTTCCTAGGTATGGTCTATCTAACCGTATTGATTACATGCCAATTAAGAACCATTATATAACCATCATTCTTATAATCACAGAAAATAAGAATGATTTGAGTTCAATAATAGTAAAATAATTTCTAAGACAAGATAATAATTTTACTAATATTGAATTGGAATTAAAGAACAATTGCATTTAATATGAAGAATAGAAATCAATTGTAGCAATCCTCATAGTTATACAATCAACATGCATAAATAGAAAAAACTAGAAATTAAATACAATCAAACCATTGTGCTTGGAAAGGGTTACATCAATACCCCACAATTTGGGTTTAGCTGCTCATGATCTTCTAAGCTCTAAAGACAATTTACTGAAATTTTAGCTCTAAGAGAAAGTGTGTGTTTACAATGTTTAGAGCCCTATTTATAGGGATTTAGAAAACCCTAAAACCCTAGAAATCCTTAGAAAATCGGCAGTCAGTCTCGCAGTCCAATTGTGAGACTGAAAACCAAGCCCAAGCTGGAAAAGCATTCTTACCGTGCACTGTATGCCCGTGTGCACTCAATCCTTGGTCGCAGACGCTTGAGCGCAGGTGCGCTCGATCCCAAGGGTACTGCGATCGATCCTAGCTCCAGAATGCTCAATTTGTTGTCCTTTTAAGCCCAATTTCCAATGGTTTGTCACATAAGACCTGAAACACAAAAAAATAACAAAATTAAACAAATAACAATGCTAAGGAATTAACATCTGTAAATTAAGGGGCTTGAATGTGCAACATTCGGCGCATATCATAGACTGTTGGGTTATGTTTTGGCTCATTCGGTTTGCATGTAAAGTTGGTGAAAATGGAGCATCTCAAAAGGTCCAGAAAATCTAATTCAAGAAGGGCCAGTCCGGACATCCAGAAGCTAGGTCCGGACCGCATATCCAGCAACCATGTTTTGAAGGGGAGGTCCGGACCGCCAGAAGCTGGGTCTGGACCCCATTTCCAGCAAGCTTGTTTTAAATGGGATGTCCGGACACAAGAGTTGGATGTTCGGACATCACTAGGTTACGCATATGTAACCCTAGCCATGTCCGGACATGGCTGTTAATTTGTTATCTCAATCTCTATTTAAACTTGATTTTGCTACATAGAAAAGTACGTATTTTGGAGAGCAAAATTACAGTGCTTAGAGTGAGAGATATTGTTCAAGTTTTATTTGGGAAAAGAAAATACGTGAAGCCAATCGGAGTTTTGGTGAAAGGAAATCGTTTAGAAGAATTGTGCCAGATGTTCTGGAAAGGGCTACTGAGGTAGAAGTCAAGTGGGTCACTTGTCGTGTGCAAGGAAGAGTCAAAGGTTTTGTAATTCTTCTTGTATTCCTTATTCTTTTTATAGTGGATTGATTTCCTGGGTTTGGTTGCCCCGGAGAGGTTTTACATTTAGAGAGTTCTCTAAATGGTTTCCTCTTCGTAACTAATTTTCTGTGTTTTTGATTGCTTATTTCATATCTATATTTGGTTGATCTTTTAACTGCTAGATTAGATCTTTTTCAGTTTAGTCTTTGGGAAACACCTAGACATTTGGATAGGTATTGTTTGGAGTCGTTTTAGAATTTTCAATTGGTATCAGAGCAGGTTCACTCTATGAAGGAATTTTTTTTCCTGAGTGTGATCGAAGACTCCATATCAAATGTCTCTTACGGTTGCTCCTAATTCTCTTCCAGTCTTTGACGGAGCAAATTATACGCTTTGAAAAATTCGTATGAGAGCTTACTTTAAATCCATTAGTGTCTGGCATATTGTTGAATCTGGATGGACACGTTCAGACAAAGCAATAGCTAAATGGACAACGGAGGAAAAGAATAATGCTACTGCGAATGACAAAGCTATAAATGCTATTTACATGTTTGTTTCAAATGAGGAATTTTCTAGAATTTCTAGATGTGAAATAGCTAAGGAAGCTTGGGAAACTTTAGAAATCACACATGAAGGAACTAAGGTTGTTAGAACTTCAAAAATTCAAATGTTGGTTTCTCAGTTTGAGGAGATTAGAATGCAGGAAGATGAAACTTTTGATGAATTCTATTCAAAGCTTAGTGCCATTAGAAACTCTACCATTAATTTGGGAAAGAAAATGGATGATGCTAAAGTGGTGAAAAAAATCTTAAGATCTTTGCCTGAGAGGTTTATTCTTCAAATTGCTGCTATACAACAGAGCAAAGACTTAGACACTATGAGAGTAGAAGAATTTGTAGGTTCCCTTCAGACCTTTGAGCTAATTCTACCCAAACTCAAGAAAACTAAAAACATTGCTCTCAAAGCAAAAAATGTTAAAGTCAATTCTTGTGGGTCGTTTGATGAGGATTCTGGGGATGATGAAGAATTTGCCCTGTTTGCTAAAAAATTTAGAAAATTTTTTAGACCCGTGAATGGAAGGTTTAAAAATCGTGACTCAAAAATTCCTGTGAAACCTAGAGGTGAATTTAGAAGTAATCCACGTGAGAAGTTAGAGACTGATCAAAAAGATAAGTTCACTAGTGGACGAAAATGTCATGAATGTAGGGGTCGGGGTCATATTCGAATTGAATGTGCTAATCTGAAAAAATCCAAAGGTAAAGCTTTCAATGTCACTCAGAGTGATGAATCAGATGATGAAAAATCCGAAGAAGAAGTTGAAGGAGGAGTGAATTATTTAGCTTTTACTGCTTCTTATGATAATTATTATAAGACTGTTAACTCACCTCATATGATAAACGAATCTGAAATTGAATCTGATGATGAGGTGGATTTACAAACTGCTTATAATAACTTGTTTGTGGAATGTGATAAATTGAACAAGCTGAATAGGAAAAATCTGAAAAATATGAAAGAAGCTGGACTTGAAAAGAAAGATTAATGAAATCTATGGATGAATGTTTAGCTATTCGAAACACTTTGACTTCTGAAAACATCATGCTGATTGCTAAAGTGAAATCTCTGGAAAAGGACTTGAATGATTCGAATGATCATTTAAAGAAATTTTCTAGTGATAAATTGAATCAAATGTTAGGAAATCAGAAACATTCACATGATAGGACTGGATTGGGTTTTAATAAACAATTTAATTCCACTTCTTCAAATGTTGCAACCACTTCTAAGATCATGTTTGTGAAACCTAAAATGAAAGATATGGCAATTGAGAATTCTTGTTTACCTCAAGAAAGTTAAGAAGATGTGACCAAGAAAAATAAGTTGAAACTCAAAGTTCCGGTAAGGACTAACTTCATTCCCACTTGTTTTCACTGTGGTGTCAAAGGTCATACTCGACCAAACTGTTTTCAAATTAGGGCTAAACAACCATGGTCTCAGAAGAATATCCCTAGACTAGATGAACCTGGAATTGGGAATCAACTAAAAGTTTTAACTGCTCAAGTGAAACTTATTAGTGAAAAGTTAGCTGTTTTGTCAAATTCTGTTGATATAAAAGATATGTCTAATTTGATTGACAAGAATGTGCAAATTCCTCCTCAAAAGGAACAGGTCTGGGTTAAAAAGAAAGATCATCTATGTCTTGTTGCTCATACTGCCTTAAGTGTGCTTAACTCTTGTTTGTAGTTTCTGGATAGTGGTTGTTCAAAACATATGACAGGAGATAAGTCTCTATTCAAAGAGCTTACAGAAGGCAAAGGAGGTGGAAGCATCACTTATGGAGATGTCAGCAAATCGAAGGTGATTGGTCAAGGAATTGTGGAAATTTTCGGTGCCCTTACTCCACAAGAAGTACTGTATGTTGAAGGTCTCCGGGCAAATTTATTGAGCATCAGTCAATTTTGTGATTATGATTTAGTGGTCCGTTTTCCAAGAAAGAATGCAGCATATTTGATTCTCAAGGAAAATGGTTGATGGGAGGAAAGTGCACTGTTGACAACTGCTATTGTCTCTCCTCAAGTTCTCAAATAAAATGCAATAAGGCAACCCTGGACACTAGGAAAATGTGGCATCAACAGTTGGGGCATCTAAATTTTCATGATATGGTCAGAATTTCAAAGACAGAGGCCATAGCTGATTTACCCAAGATTCATCAGGCTGATAAAGGAAAGTGTGGCCCATGTCAATTGG
>NC_081551.1:7171056-7193107 GCF_901000735.1 Corylus avellana | reverse complement strand
GACTATGGATTTGATCAAGAAAAAATGATTGTCTACTGTGACAATACGAGTGCCATCAACATCTCAAAGAATCCGGTTCAACATTCACGCACGAAACACATTGACATTCGTCATCATTTCATCCGTGACTTGGTCGAGACCCAGGTGGTATCTCTTGAATTTATGCCTACTGAACACCAATTAGCTGACCTGTTTACAAAACCCCTAGATGGATCTAGGTTTGAGTATCTCAGGAATGCTAATGGTGTATGCGATCTCTCATGATTGTATACAGAGAACATGCCTAGAAATTACACATATTGATATTTGTCTATAGCTGTTCTAGGGCATTTTTTTATTGTCTTTACTTCGTTTATTTTTAGCCTGTTTTAATTGTTGGATTCTCAGTTTCTCATGTCTTGTGCTCAAATGAATATTTTACATATGAGTGGGGTCATTATTTCTGCAATTTACATCTATTGCTCCATATGTTTCTGATATACCTTGTTTTTCTGAAGACTGTTAAAGGAGTAAGAGTCAGTTTTTCTCATGTTCGAAATTGTGCACTTTTTGCCCCCATTAGGTTTAGATTTTTGTTATATGTTTGGAAATTTGGAGAAAACATTTTGTTTGGAAGATAGGCAGTGTAGAATCTTGCCACTTGACCAACTCGTTAGTTGAACCTAGCTCCAAGAAATTCCACCATTTTCCAAAAAAAAAAAAAAAAAAAAAAAAAGGGCATAAAATAAGCTCAGATGATTTCATTTTGCTTCTGTCTGTCCCTAAAGAAAGAATCAGTGATCAAATCATGGCGGAAATAGATGATTACTAAAGGACATGGTAAAAGAAAATGATCAGTCTCAGGGGGAGTGTATCGGATGAGGGAATCTAGGTCCTAACATTATAAGGTTTTACTGTGGTTTGAATCAGACTGCTGGTCTTCCTTTACAAAATGTCTGCCTAGATTTACCTTTCATTGATGAAATCTTAGTTAATGGGAGTATTCACACACTACACCATCACATGAGATCTCTGATAATTGCTTACTTGACCGAATTCATAGAATAAGGTTGTGTCTTGCATATGGTACATTAATGGTGTAAGTGCATATTTTTGACCACTCCGAATTGTTAAGATTTCATAAGAACACTCATGGGTTATTAGATATCTAAACAAGTTCTGTTTGTTTTCTGTTTTTTTTATTAAAAAAAAAAAAAAAATTTAATTAATTATTTTTTTTGTTTTTAGTTTTTTTTTTTATTGTTGCGGTCCGAACACTGTGCTTACATGTCCGGACACGCATACTGCTTTGGTTGTATTGACCATTTTGCTTAAAAACCCTGCATTCCCATTTTTCATAATTCTTTCTCGGCCGAACCATTTTTTCTCTCAATTTTTGTATTTTTTTTTTTTATTTATTTTTTTTTTTTTTTTTTTCTTTCTATGTGATTTCATCTCCATCCAACTAAAGGATCACTCCACGGTATGTTTTTTTTTTTTTTTTCTTTATGTCTTTCAGCTTTTGTGCTCAAATCAAATTTTAGGATGAACATGGTTGGGTATGAATTTGAAACTCCGAATTGCTTGGTTGGTTGATTAGATTTGATCTTTCTTTCTCTCTCACATAATTGTACCAAAATACATTACCTATGATGTATTTAGGACTCGGTTTCTCCTCTTGACATATGTTTGTCCATGCTCACATCTCTATGCCGATCATGTGTTTGATAAAATGCCTCAAAGAATCCAATTTGCATGTTTGCTACATTTCTTTCAATCCCATTGATCTAGTTCACTGTTATTGGTCTTTCAATAGTGATTGGCATGTCCTTAGGCAGGATTTTTTTTTTTCAAATTCATGAATTCTTTTCATCATGATATATTCATTACTTTAGTGTCTATCAACTGTTCGCTAAAATGTCAAAATGAAGTATTGTTGCATCTATCTTCATTTTTCCTCATGCACTCAGTTATGTTTGTTGTGTTCAACTTTCGTAATCTGTTTCTTGTGCATTTGTCTCATTTGTGGGATCAAGCTTCTAGTGATGTGTGATATCAATTTTGCCATTTAATTTTTTTTTTTGGGTATGAATGCAAAAAACCGTTTCGATTCATTCATGACATATTCCAGGCAAATCAATGGACCTCATTGTTTGTTCCTGTGAATGCCTACACTAGGTTAGTTCGGGAATTCTACTACAACATTGATGATATTGACTTGGTTGGTCCCCCGTCATTCAAGACCAAGGTCTCCGGGAAAACGCTCAATATCACTACTGAGCTAATCAGTGAAGTTACTAGGATTCCATTGACTAATGAGAAGCCGCTACCATTTCTGGAAGAAGATCCACAACCTACAAAAGCTGAAAGCATGGCGGTTCTTAATCCAAGTCGGCAGCTTGTATGGGATGAACACCTGAACACAATTCCGATTGGCTATGTACGAGCTCTAGAGCAGCTGCTAACACGGATTGTGCTGCAGAATATTTGGCCAATATCTCGAAATAGTCATGTGACTATCGAACGAGCAATGATGATTTATGGCATCATCAACCGTGTTGAGTTTTGTTTATGCACTGATCTAGTACTGACAATGATCAAGCTTCATGAAGATCATTCTATTGTCTTACTGTATGGCGGTCTCATCACAAAGATCTTGCACTTCACCTTGCCAAAAATAGCTGCCAATGAACATATGGAAGCTCCTGAAGGTTATTTTGGCAAAGCTACTGTGATGAAGTCCAATGCCCAACTTCGGCTTCAAGCTCCAGCTGCTCATGTGCCTCAAATTATTCAAGATCCTCCAGCTGCGTCTTCCTCAGGATCATCAGATGTTTCAAGTCAATTAACTAAAATAATTGACTGACTTCAAACTCAAGGCCAAAGCATTGAAGCCATCAACACTCGCCTGACGAATTTGGAGAAAGATGTGAAGTCTATCAAGGAAAGGTTTTAGCAAGAATAACTTTTTCCTCTTGTTTTGATTTTTTTTCTTTCTGTCAAAAATAATTGTTCTTTTTGTGTTGTCTGGTTCTACTTATTTAAGTTTTCATGGGTTGTTGGTTTGTGTGTTTAAAAACTCAAGAATTTTTTTTGTTTCCTTTTGTCATTCTGAGACAAAAAGGGGGAGTTGATTTGATGTGTCATTTTCATGTAAAAATTGTTTTTGTCCCCGAATGGCCAAAAGGGGGAGTTTGTTGGGTTATGTTTTGGATCATTCGGTTTGCATGTAAAGTTGGTGAAAATGGAGCATCTCAAAAGGTCCAAAAAATCTAATTCAAGAAGGGCTGGTCTGGACATCCAGAAGCCAGGTCCGGACCGCATATCCAGCAACCATGTTTTGAAGGGGAGGTCCGGACCGCCAGAAGCTGGGTCCGGACCCCATATCCAGAACCTTCAATTTTATGAGGAGGTCCGGACCGCCAGAAGCTGGGTCCGGACCCCATTTCCAGAAACGTCATTTTGAAGAGGAGGTCCGGACCGCCAGAAGCTGGGTCCAGACCCCATTTCCAGCAAGCTCATTTTAAATGGGATGTCCGGACACAAGAGTTGGATGTCCGGACATCACTAGGTTACGCATATGTAACCCTAGCCATGTCCGGACACCAACTTATACATGTTCGGACATGGCTGCTAATTTGTTATTTCAATCTCTATTTAAACATGATTTTGCTACATAGAAAGGTACGTATTTTGGAGAGCAAAATTACAGTGCTTAGAGTGAGAGATATTGTTCAAGTTTTATTTGGGAAAAGAAAATACGTGAAGCCAATCGGAGTTCCGGTGAAAGGAAATCGTTTAGAAGAGTTGTGCTAGATGTTCTGGAAAGGGCTACTGAGGTAGAAGTCAAGTGGGTCATTTGTCGTGTGCAAGGAAGAGTCAAAGATTTTGTAATTCTTCTTGTATTCCTTATTCTTCTTATAGTGGATTGATTTCCTGAGTTTGGTTGCCCCGGAGAGGTTTTACATTTAGAGAGTTCTCTAAATGGTTTCCTCTTCGTAACTAATTTTCTGTGTCTTTGATTGCTTATTTCATATCTATATTTGGTTGATCTTTTAACTGTTAGATTAGATCTTTTTCAGTTTAGTCTTTGGGAAACACCTAGACATTTGGATAGGTGTTGTTTGGAGTCGTTTTAGAATTTTCATAGACGATTTCTAATTTTCTCATGTGTCCGCAAAAATTGGCCCATCCCATTATGAGCCTAAAATAAAAGAAAAATGATTATGTTAATCCAGCCAAAAGGAAGTAATACAACAATCTCTTACTTAGATACCATAAGTCATTTAATCACAAAACAAACACAAATAGGAATCCAAAAACATAACCTGGTCTAAATATGTTTGCAAGTGACAAGTTAAGAATACCAATATATAATGTAAGACATGTAACAAGTACTTACAATCATATGATTCAGGCAAATAGAATGCAAGTGTAAGATAAAAATAATAGAAATAGTGATCACTATATATTCACACGAAACCCACTAAGACTAAAACACAATGTCTCACTGAGACTAACACATAATGTTTGGTATCACAACACCAATGCCATAGTTAATACAAATGCGTACACACAAAAAAATATATGACAACATAAAAATACTGATGATATATACAAAAGTACATAACTCCCACTAACTCAATGGAATAAAATATTCTAACAACCCCATATGAGTCACATGCTTTTGAAACACTTGAGGAGCGAAACCTTTGGTTAGTGGGTCCGCCAACATATGTTATATGAGAACATGCACAACACAAATGTGAGATTCAACTAATTTTTTCTTTAACAAACAAATATTTTTATGTCAATATACATGGATTGGAAGGAGCTCCTACTGTTCTAAGAGAAAGAAACTATAGTAGAATTAACACAAAATATCTCTACTGGTATCACAATGACATCTAGAATACCTAACCCTAAGATAAAATTTAGTAATCATGTATTCTGACACATAGCTTCACAATAAGCTATACATTTTGTCTCCGTAGTTGAGAAAGCTTAAAGTATTTGTATGACATATTTCCACAAAGTAGTTTCTCCTACCATCATAAACAGTAAACACACAATTTGGAAAACCAAAATAATCTGCATAACAAGATCATACTACAAAAGAATGTCGGATTACCAACACATTAGCACAAAGTCCTTCATTTTTTTGCAGCTTTTGAGTTATTCAAACTAGTATCACTCAAGTATCTCCCAAATACAATAATAATATAATCATATGACATTATATACATAGTATCACTCATGTTCTTAAAAAAAAAAGCCAAACAAATGAATCCAGAATAACTTTCAAACTAACGTGGCAGACCGTGAGTGGCAGACAAGGGAGAGAGAATTGCATTTTTTTAATTTAAAAACCCTTGCACGTCAGTTTAAAAATTTTTCTTAACTCATTTGTTTGTCTCCATAGCACTTCTCCTACGTAAGTTTACAAATCTAGAGATTGATTGTAAGAGAATATGAGCTAAATATGAAGAATTTATTGACCCCTAACATTTTTCATAATCACTCATATTACATTACAATAATAAAAAAAAAGGGGTTAACTACCTAAAACCTCCATAAGGTTTCACTACTTTATTTTTTTTCTCCCCGCGTTTTGATTTGTATCACATGAGGTACCTGTGGTGTTGATAAAGACCAAATTAGTCATTTCGTCCGTTGACTTAACGGTAATGACACGTGGACCAATTAAATCTTGCCACGTGTCATGAAATTTATTTTTTAATAAAAAAAATTTTTTTTCAAAAAAGAAAAGAAAAGAAAAATATGGGGTGGGGAACCAATTCATATGTGGGTCTTGGGGGTGAAGTTTCCCGGCCACCCCTGGTCTTGGTTCAACCCCTAGTTCCACTAGGGGTGGTTTTGGGCACCCCCAATTTTTCTTGTTTTTTTTCCTGAAAAAATATATTTTTATTAAAAAATAAATTACATGACACGTGGCAAGATTTAATTAATCCACGTGTCATTTCCGTTAAGTTAGCTAAGGACCAATTATGTTTTTATTAAAACCACATGTACTTCCTATAATACAAAAAAACTCAGAAAAAAAATAAAATAGTAAAACCTAAGAGAGTTTTAGGTAGTTAACCCAAAAAAAAAAAAAAAAAAGCATCATTTAAAAGGCATATTTCCAAAGGAGCCCCTGTATTTGGCGACATGCCACGTATAACTAACAACCCATACAGATGGGCGAACACGATACCTTGGATTTACAAACCGTGCCATTGTCGATGAGCTCGAAACGCAAATGGAAACCGAAACTGCACCCAGTAACACCGAACCCGTCAAAGGGGGAGACTATGTTCTAGAATCGAAGCTGGGAGAGGGTTTGTTCTCCACAGTGTGGAAGGCCGAGCACAGGTTGAGCAGGCCAAGTGGTGGCGTTGAAGCAGGTATACCTGTCCAGGCTGAACCGCCACCTCAGGAGCTGCTTGGACTGTGAGCTCAACTTCTTGTCCTCTGTAAACCACCCCAACATCGTCCGCCTTTTCTAATTTTTCCAGGTTCGCGGTATCATTGTCTTTAGCTTCTTCTCAGCTCTCGTCGCATACCCTTTTCGTTTTTTTGTTAAATCTGGGCGTTTCGTCGGTAATTATGTGTTTTTGGCGTTCTGGTGTGATCTTGGTTGGTATTTGTTATGACCCATTTCTTTAATTTTGATTTTTTTTTTTGGCGTGTTTGGCACATCACACTTTGTGATGTTGATAGAGAGCTAGGATTAGTTTTAGGGAAAACCCTGAAATTTCAGCTACAATTGAAATTACAAGCACTTATGTCTAACACAATCCATCTGTTAAAGTATTGATTAAATAATTAAATTTACCTATAATATGAGCTTATACTTTTGAGATAATTGGTAATTTAATATGATATTAGAGCCACATGTCCTACAATTGAAGCTTGACTCTGTCATTTACTCCAATTTCAATTAAATATTCTACTTGTTGGCCTTACATATTAAAATAGAGTTTGAGCCCACATGTTGGGGGAGTGTTAAAGTGTTGATTAAATAGTTAAATTTACCACTTCCTATTAACTTTAGCTTTTGGGACAAGTGGTTATTTAACCTACTTCTAGGTTGGATGCATGGAGTTTCGTTCACAAGCAAGAATGAAACCTAGGAAAGGTGATCTACTTTCTACCAAGGGCCTAGATAAATTGATTGTTCATCATGTACTATGTAGGAAGTTAGTCAGTGGAGACAAAATTTGTTAAATAGGGGTTTATTCCATATACCTCACTCCAAACTGTTGGATCTTCTGCTTGTCTTATGGCTGACGTCCAAATTCCAATGCATGATCTCACGAAGCAGAGCTCTTCTTTGTCACTTAGGAGGCTACCAGAGTCTCCTTAAAACTTCACACTTCAAATTCTAGGGCTGATGATGGATACCCTATAGATTATGAATGTAGAGAGAGGAGCAATATTTTTCTCATGGTCTTATGAGTGCGTTTGCAAAACCAATGTTGAGTTTTTTTAAAACCAACTTAGAATTTCTAATACTAGATTCTGAAGGAGAGAGAAGTTCTAGTAGAGGGAAATTAGACATCTCAAAACTAGTGGAGTCCTTTTAGAGACAACTTAGCCATAAATCAAATAAGTGGGTAGTTTTTCTTGTAACCTTTTCCCGCATTTGATTAGAAAAAAAAAGTGGGTGGTTATCAAATAACCACCTCACCCACTACTTGTTAATCCTTAAAAGATTATCTCAATTTGAATTATAACTCCATTAACCTATGTAGACAATCCATGAGTCAATTTAATTTCCAGCATCACCCGCTCGTCCACATTGAGTGTTTAATTTCCAGCATCTCCCGCTCGTCCACATTGGGTGCCTTGTCCATACGCTACCTCCTTATGATATTTCATCCAATCATCTCTTCATACAGAAAATAAAGCTTGCGACCTCACAAGAAGGCATTGGGTAGGAGTGCTATATTAACGCACTATCTAACTAACATTGCACCTCACTCGTTATATCTCATCCACGCTGCAGACTATTTGATCACACCAGATCAAGGATCTTTGATCCCTTATGAATTTACAACTCAAAAGCAAATATAAACCTTGTACCATCTAATATGCGATTATATAAAAAACAAAATGACATAATTGCTTGGGTTATGAGCCATACAATAAGGTTGTGCTTCAAACTTTCTTCCCTAGACACTCATGTCAATTCATTTAGACAAGACCGTTTTCCTAGAAATGCTTCACAGGATCGTATTAATCATGGTCTTAAGATAACATGCTAAAGTAGTGATATTAAGTATTCACTTCATGACATAGTTCTAGGTTCAAAGGGCATAAATTATACCATTATTTTGGTCCATTAGGGCTCACATAGTGACGGAGCAGGGATTCATCCAAGCACTCCCTTAATTTGTCGTCTATAGCACATATAGTGTAAAATATATGCTGCATCAGAGCTTCCACTCAATTCAGCTTGTCACGCTCAAAAGCCATACAAATCTTAATCTAGTCACAATAAATGTACCCTAACTTCAGTTTCTTAGCACAGTCACATGTCGAGTTAAGAGCATCTTGAGCAGATCTTTCATATGGCTCATAATAGCTAATATAGCTATTGTGATCTATTTTACCCCTCCAGCAGATGTTTCAAAATGAAAAGTTTTGAAAGTTCACTGTAGCATCTTTAACCATTTTTTTATTCTTCTTTCTCCCTCTCTGTCTCTCTCTCCCTCCTCGACCTCTTTAGCAGTAGCCCTCCAAGGTGGTGTTTGGCAAATGGGTTGGCCTAGACATTATAGTTGATGTAGATTGATATGAAAAAAAAGTAAGAATGTTTGGTATAAAAAAAATAAAAAAGTGGTATGAAAAAGTAAAAAAGTTTTGTTTTGTAGTGATTTTTTTATTTGAATAATAATAAAAAGTGAATGATTTGATATAAAAAGTGAAAAAGTTGGAATGTTTTGATGTTGATTTTTTTGGGAAATGGTGATGAACAGTGTTTGGGCCAACCCCATCCCCTTTACCAAACAAAGCCCAAGTTACTACTAATCCATTATTAAGTAAGCATTCCACCTTCCCCATTGTTTCTTTCTTGCATTCTTCGACAAACACACACGCTAGCTTTCTCTCTTTGGCTATGCTGGGTTACACTAAACATCATGGGTGGTTGTTTCAGCAAGAAGAAAGGGTATTCCTTTGCTTCATTTTCTTCTTTTTCTGTTGCTGCTGTTTCTTCAACACCAAAGGCAGATCGAAACATTTCCCATGTTAGTGAGAGAGTAGAATAGAGAAGGAAAAAAAAAAATTTCCCATTTGCCATGTCTTAGAGAGAGAAGAAAAAAATAAAAAAATAATTGAAAAATACTATTTAAATAAAATAGAGAGTAGAATAGAGAATTTGTTGGAGTGTCTATAGAAAAACAGTAGTTAAAGTAAAAATTTGTAGCTTTTCAGTAGCTATTTTGACTACTATTGCTAGAGAAGCTCTCAGATCTCACATTTTGCTTTATTCAGGCTTCATGAAGTTATGTAAAGACTTCATGTGCGACATTCTTGGAATTTATCTTAGCCAAGCTAAGGCGACATACTTGGAATTTATCTTGCACGCTACTGAAGTGCCAAGATAATTACTTTCTTACTTTCTAACCGCCAAAATAATCGTCTTGTCTCATCCCACTCGCTATCGTTAGGGTGATCATCCATATGAGTGGATTGATCTTAGCCTAGTGACACGTTAAATATGTGTGCTCTACATGTAGTATCAACCAAATCACAATATGAAGCAAAATGAACATTTCATTAATGCAAAAGATACTAATAATTGCAAATGTCCAATAAGGTATCCTCAAAACAACACAGATTAAGTCCTACAAAGTTCCAAAATCCAGATATGAGTCTAGAAGACACTTCCAGCAGTAGCCATGGTAGGAAGATTCGCTACTTTCCTGCTAGTGAAGATATGTTGTAGGATCATCTATCCTTGTGCAACATCACAAATGTAGTGAAACCAAATGTCTATGTGTTTGGTTCTGCGATGGTATATGGGATCCTTGGCATATGTCAAAGCTGCCATACTATCATGAGCTGCTGTCCACACAAAAAAACTCACTCTCAAAGGGACTTTAACTTTCCAAACACTCCTCCAAGGAAAAGAAGAACGCCCGGAAGTAGATAACTCATGAAAAAATGAACGCACCTCAAATTTCTTCTTGATATTTAACTAGATGATATCAAGAAGAAAAATTGTTGCCCATTTAACTAGATGGAATTTAAACTCCTCCTTGATATCTCCTCATAAAAAAATCTCTTTGCAGTTTCTCAATCCTTTTCGCCACACTTGAAGGATTAGGAAACACAGATATAATAAGTGGGTAAATTGGACGAAGTACTTTTGATCAACGTCAACCTCCCTCCCTTAGACAAATATAGCCTCTTCCACCCCAATCCCCACCAACCGCCTTTCCATTTTTTCTACAATACCATTCCATATAGTAACTGACTTGTATGGTGCTCCCAAAGGAAGTCCCAGATATTTCATTGGTAACACAAACACCCTACATCCAAATATACCAGCCAACCTTTCTACATCATCCATCTTGCCAATAGGAATGATCTTGGACTTCGACAAATTAATCTTCAACCCCGAGATCGCTTTGAAACACGCAAAAAGACATCTCAAATTACGAAGATGTTTACCATTATCCTCGCAAAAAATTAAAGTATCATCTGCAAATAATAAGTGTGACAACCATTCCTGTAGTCTGTCTCGAGCCCACTGTAAAACCATCCAAAAGACCCCTATCCACTATGGCCGCTGACATCATCCTACTTGGAGGCTGCATAACCACTACAAAAAGTAAAGGTGATAATGGATCCCCTCTTCTTAAACCCTGAGTAGTACTAAAAAAACCAGATGGGGGCTCCATTTATTAAAACAGAATAGTGAACCGTAAAAATACAAAAAAACTATCCATGCTCTCTATTTCTCCCCAAACTCCCTCCTTTCCAACAAGAATAACAAGAACTCCCACTTCACATGATCATATCCCTTTTTGAGGTCCAATTTGCATATTAAACTTGGTACTCCTGATCTGAGTTGACTATCAATACACTCATTTGCAATCAGAACAGAATCTAGAATTTGTCTCCTGTTGATAAGTGCATTTTGTGAATTTGATATGATCTTCTCCAACACTTGTTTCAATCTGTTCGCTAGCACCTTAGAAATTATTTTGTATACTGCACCAACTAGGCTGATAGGATGAAAATCCTTAATATTTACCGCCCCAAACTTTTTTTGGTATAAGAGAGATGAAAGTAGCGTTAATACTTTTCTCAAACCGCCCTTTACAATGAAATTCTCTAAAAACTGACATTATATCCTTTTTCAAAATCTCCCAAAATGTTTGAAAAAAAACCCTAAGAAAATCCATCAGGCCCCAGGGCTTTATCTCCATTCAGATATTTAACCACCTTCAAAACCTCACTCTCCTCAAAGTCTCTTTCCAACCAAGAACCCTCCTCTTCACCAATGGCTTGAAAAGAGAGTCCATTCATCTTTGGCCTCCAACTATACTGTTCTAAATACAGTTGCATATAAAACTGTACTATATGCTCCCTTATCTCTGTAGAATCTGACAATAAGGACCCATTAACAAGTAAAGAATCGACAGTATTATTTCTTCTATCTGAGTTCGCCACCCTGTGAAAAGCTTAGTGTTCTTATCTCCCTTTTTCAACCAAAGACCCCGAGATTTCTGTCTCCAGCTCACTTTTTCACATAGAAGCAACCTCAACAACTCCCTAGCAAAATCCTCATTCCTCACCTTTTCCTCCTCAGCCAATACTCTCCCTTCTCCAATGACATCTAGCTCTCGAATACCTCCAATAAAGCCTTTTTTGGCTCCCCTACACCTTCAAAAATTTCTTCATTCCATTTTCTCAAATCACCTTTCAAAGCTTTCAGTTTGCATGCAAACACATAACTGGGACAGCCCTCAAACTGATAATTCTGCCACCATAATTTCACTTGATCCGCAAAGCCCTCAGATCTCAGCCACATGTTTTCGAATTTGAAATTCCCACCACTTCTTTTCAATACCCCACAATCTAGCAATAAAGGAAAATGATCTGACAAAACACGAGGGAGTCTCCTTTGAACTACATCAGGAAACTGTCCCTCTCAATCAGGAGAGAGTAAAAATCTATCAATTCTTGGCCAACATTGATCTTCCCAATTGTTGGACCAAGTGAACTTACCACCCACAAGAAGAATCTCCATGAGCCCCTGTTCAAAGATGAAGTCTAAAAACTCCCTCATAGCTGAAGAACAACTGGTATCTCCTGATCTCTTATTTTATATAGAATGGCATTAAAATCTCCTCGATTGCACCATGGCTTTTCCCACTAACTCATAATTCCACCCAATTCATCCCCAAGTAATTTCCTGTCAGTCATTATTAGGACCATACATGCCCGCAAATGCCTGTTCAAACTTATCATTTACAGACCGAAAAGAACACAACAATAAATCTCCTCACACCATCCTCCACCTTTTCTACCACTCTTCTATCCCACATGAATAAAATTCCTCTAGAGGTCCCACTCGACCCTAAATAACACCAATCCTCATGAACACTGCCCCACAAACTTCTTACCACCTCCCTATAATGAATTCTAGTTTGTTTTCCTGCAGACAAACAATATTTTCCTTCCACTCCTTAATAATGCCCTTAATCTTCATCCTCTTCTCCTCCTTATTCAGCCCTTTCACATTCCAAGATAAAATCTTAGGCTTCATTAATCATACGGAGTCCCCTCCCCTTTCCTTTATCTCTGTTATACGGGCTTCCCTTTACATCATAATTGATGCGCTTTAATTCTCTTTTTCCTTTGGTATCCAACTTAGCGAAAAGTTCAGATGTGCTAACCATACTACTCGTATTCTGGTTTGCTTCAATAACAGGGCCCACATCTGCTCCTCATACCCCTCATATGACAATCCCACAATCCCACAATAGTCTTGTGTACATGTCTGTTTATTTATTTTGTGTGTGAATGAGCTTCTGCTATTTTAAATTCTAACAAATTGATAGTAGAGGTTCTGCTGTTACACACATGCAAATTTCTGCTCATGCTTGTCTTGGCACTTATTTAATTGTTCTTGCCTTTTCCTTTGCTCGAGAGTCTAGTGCTTTCACGACTATTTTATTAAAAGAAAAAAAAAAGCAATAACTCAATTCTTTTGAACTTAAGATGCCACATGCACTTGGTTATATACACAACAATTTCTTGGCCTACTTGTCGTGAAGGGTGATCTATTTCAGATGTTTGGTTTATCCCACTTGACGGTTCTCTCTGTCCCTAGGGTGATCTATTCCAGATGTTTGGTTTATCCCACTTGACGGTTCTCTCTGTCCCTATCACATTAAAACTAGTTTATTGCTTGTTGACTCCATTGTGGTTTTCATGAGGCCCAACGCTTGCCACATCACTTGATTATATACACAACAATTTCTTGGCCTACTTGTCTTGATGGGTGATCTAGTTAAGATGTTTGGTTTAACCCACTTGACTGTTTGCTGCCCCTATCACATTAAAACTAGTTTATTGCTCGTTGACTCCATTGTGGTATTCATGAGGCCCAACGCTTGCCACATATTCTTTGCAGTCACTTTTGGAAATGGACCCCTTTTTTTTTCTTCTTCTTTTCTCTTTACCGAAGGTCCAAAACCTAAGATGTTTGCCATAACCAACCTTGGTTTTGATATGTGGAAGAGAAGGCAAGGGGTCATATTCAAGAAGAATTGTGAGACCCATTCGTTGGTGGGTTAGTTCACCCATTGCAGTGCCTGGGGACAGAAGGCCATAGAAATTTCCTGAGCACCATCTGAGTGTTGTTAACCTTTCAATAAAATGTATAGTCCTCATTTGTACAAGCAACTAAATGAGCTTCATTTTTGGCTTTCTGCATTCTGTTACCTTTTCTAATTGTTTTCCAATGAGTTTTTCAAAGTGACACAGACATCATATGCACGTCGATTGGTCTGGATCCCTCTTCTTCCCTCCCCAATCCCACCTCTGGCTTTGACTAGAGATTTGTCCTCTTTAAATAATTGATCAAGATTTTATAAAGTAAATTAATCTTTTTCCCAATCCAAGCCAAGATTTTAGAACTAAATGGAATATTATCTGATCTAGATTATAAGTGCACCTGTAACTGCATGGAATGGGTGCAAGCGAATTGCTTTAATAGTGAGATATAGTTTAAAAAATAAAATAAAAAAATTAAAGTTACAGTTCTTTTTGAAACGACTAGTTTCATTAATTATGCAAGTTTTCTGTGATGATTGAGAACCTCCACTGTCCAATTACTGAATTGAAGAAAATAGGCCAATACCCTTGAAGGGGATCTCTGGTCGTTGTATTAAGAATCCTAGTGTGCGTAGTTTACTAAATTGGCCCAAGCATCTTGTGTGGTAGCGAACCTAGAGAAACTACATTGTTTTTTTTTGTTTTGTAATGAATCAGAACATTGTCAGTCACGGTGTGTGGAGCAGGTATTAAAGTAAGAGTATAAGCTCATTGCATACTCTTAAGTCAAAGAATCTAGAATATTTTTTTTACACAGAAAACTAAAAACAATTTCTTGTATGCTCTCTTTTGTTTCATCCTCAGGCTGAAGGTAGTATTTTCCTTGTCCTGGAATTTTGTGCTGGCGGAAATCTTGCTTCATTTATTCGACTCCATAGGAGAGTTCAAAAACAGATAGCCAGAGGATTTATGCAGCAGCTCGGTAACTCCTTTGCTTTCTTAGCAATAGCTGGGCTTCATAGTTGCTGCTATTGCTTCCATGCTTTGCATTAGATGAACATAATGCATTTTGCATTTGACCTCTTTGATGCAGGAGCTGCTCTGGAAGTACTGAATTCTCACCACATCATTCACAGGGACTTGAAACCAGAGGTAAGAAATTTGGTCATAGGCAAGTAGATGGTAACAGGGAGATGAGAGCTTATGGTTCTATTCTGCATTTTTTAACCTACTTAGTAGGTGTTCTGTTACCAAGTCTACCTGTATTGTTTTTCTTTAAGTGAGTTCCTTTTTTTCTTGTTTTCCATATTAATACAGCATGCAGCTTCTCTCTGATTAGCAACCATCCAGTCTGGCAATTAGTTAGTTCGTACCATATGATGCTATAAGATCGTGATGATCCCTCATCTAAAGTGAAAAGATGACATAAAATTTTAGTCCTATGTTGTTCACTGAAGGATCATTTTTTATAGACTTCACCGATGGGTTGCCACTTTGAAAGTTAAAACTTAAAAAGTGAACTTCCATACTAAAGGCGATTTCTAAATGTTCAGATGTTGCATGGGGGAAATTCTAACTTTTGTATGATGTTGTGAATTTCAAAAGTTAGTAATTTTTGTAGGCATGTTTGTGTTTGTCTGACCTTGCGATAATTTCTGGACAAAAGGGAAAGATAAAGAAAAGGAACAAAACTTGCTAAAATTAACTAATATTACAGTCTAATAGGTAGCTGCAGAAGCAAAGTTATGCTATGAATTTCTTTTTATGTTTGTACTTTGCTTAGAAAAAAATTACTTTTGTGTTGCTAAAATTTTCAATTTCACGAGATCAGAGTTCCTTTTAATTTTCTTATCATGGTGATTCCAACGGCACAGAATATTCTTCTCTCTGTCCCCAAGGATGATGCAGTCCTAAAGATATCTGATTTTGGACTTTCAAGGTAAAATCATAGCAGAAGGGCAGTAATGCAGCTTCCCATAATTTATACTTTTCTTATTATGAAACATTTGTTGAATTTCTAAGTTATTCCCGGCATTAATTTTTCATATTGTTGACAGATCTGTACATCCAAGTGATTATGCTGGGACAGTTTGTGGAACCCCATTATACATGGCTCCAGAAGTTCTTCAATTCCAAAGATATGATGAAAAAGTAAGATCATTGCTAAATCTCATCCTTTTGTTCTGAACTGGGAATAACTTAGATTTGGGGCTTTGCTATAGGTTGACATGTGGAGTGTTGGTGCAATTCTTTTTGAGCTTCTGAATGGCTATCCACCTTTTCGTGGTAGGACTAACGTTCAGGTATCACCATGGTCCTAAATTAAGGGTCCTTCAGATGTACGGGGTACAATCACCATTAAAAGTTTTGTTTCCCTCAGCTGCTACAGAACATCAAGACGTGCAAATGTCTTCCATTTTCTCAGTTATTCCTTCCGGGTTTGCATCCCGACTGTGTTGATATCTGTTCAAGGCTACTGTCTTTAAATCCAGGTTTAGCATATTGTCTTAACTGAAAATATTTATTTGTTATACCTCCTCCCAGAAAAATTATATATTGTTTTACTCTTGAGTCATCTCTTAGACTTGTACCTTATATATTCCTGTAATGTTGCAGCGGACCGCCTGTCCTTCAATGAATTTTATCGGCATATTTTTTTGAGAAGAAAAGGAGTGGCAACTTAAATATCAACTCTTGGGAACTCCTATGCGGGATATTCCTTGTGGGACACTCTCCTTGTAAGTAAAGCTGGACATTGTGAAAATCATTCAAATGAAGTGTCAATTATTTTGCCTTTCCGGTACCTCAGCTTTAATGTCTCTCACCTCCTTTCCATAGCTAACAGTGTAAACTGCAACCAAGAATTATCTCTGATCATTCCCTGCTGCTCTTGCCTGTATTATTGACCCCAATCAGGCTGTGAGCCTAGTCTTTCTTCTTGGTTTTCTATTGCATGTGAGCAAGAAATTTTGAATTAGTGGAAATCAAAATATAACCGAAGTGGCCTTGGCCATTGTTTTATCCGATATGATGATTCATCTTTATGTTTTCACCATCTTCAATCTGCCATATGAAAGAAAGAGTGTCTTAGCTACTGTTACCTGTTAGAGCATTGTTTCATTGCAAAGTACAGTGATTTGCTTATCTGAATTTTCTGTCTGATGATATACTTCTGTAGCATATTTTGTTTTAGCTGCACCTGTTACTAATGCATCTGTTTCACATACCCGTGTGGATCATTTTCCTCTTAAATGTCAAAACAAATGAGGACATAAAGAAAGGAGAGTACCTCATATGCAAAGCCCCCTTTTTTGTTTTTTTGATGGGTGGGGGTGGGGTATGATAATCCATTTGAGAAGCCAAACAAACATATATAATTTATCGTAAAAGATCTTCCTCACTCCATCTAGAAAGAAGAAAAATAACTGTTTGAAAAAAATTGGACCAGCAGATCATCAAAAATCAGTTCACTACAAAAGAAAGCATCCTCAATTTCCCTGCTTTACTAATGATATTGTACTTTCGATCACATTGTCACGTTGTCTATAGACTATATCGATACATGAAGATGTCTTGATAGACATTTTCTTCTAGGTGCTTGACATGGAGTATCAAATTGTGTAGATTCTGTTCTCCTTGTGATATTTGATAACTATGTTTTATGACATATATGCTTGGAATAATATATTAGGCTTACAGTTTTGCCTAGGTGGCTACTTCAATGACGCTGGACAGGCGTAGTATTCACTTGTTAGCCTGTTGGTGGTGATGTGGATAAGCTAGTGGACGAGGCAGAAATATAATCGTCAAGAGACTTTGGATGAAGATGGTATCGCCCTCTTCTTCTCCTGGATCGATAACATCCATCTGGAGAAAAATCATTGTCTTGTATCTAAATATAAACCGACCATTTTGATTGGATAGAGTTTCTTTGAAGCTGAGTCGAAAGAATTCCTTTCAACCCAATGTATTAGACTGATATCTATTCACAATTCTAACATAAATTTTTAATGAAGTATATAATTTTCACATACATTTTTTGGACACACGTTAGTTTAATATATTGAAGTGGAGGAAAACTTTGTATGAACCAATGCACGTCCTAAATATAAGGAAAATCTAAAAAAAAAAAAAAATACTCATTTGGAGCAGATTTTTCTTCCTTTCACCAAACCGAGGGTGAGCTACAAGTGCCGCCCTTATCGTTAAGTTATTATAAAAAAAAAAATCTCTTTCCTCTGTTTTTCTCCCTAACAATCTTACCAAAGGCAAAGAATAGGAATAGGAATGACAAAAGATGATCCGGTATTGATTTCAGATCTAAATCACCGTCAAGATCGGTTCTAAATAAGCTACAAAGAAAAAGGGGTATTTTATGTGTCATATATAAAGTACCAAAGCACTGGGATGAAATCCCACTCTCAAAAGATATATATATATATATTGCACTCAATAGATACAAAGCTTTTTCTAAATATAAAAAAGAAAAAAAAATTCCATAGGTAAATCATGTTTTTATTCACGATATCAGATTGACGAGGCAAGGGATAGGAAGCCAATTCACTATTAATTATGTCTTAAGTTTTAGCCCTGAGCTCAAATAGCTAAATAGCAAATGAGCTCAGGTAGAAAAATAGTTAAATAGCCAAGTTGCACGTGGAACACAGCCTCCGCGACACCCAGGCTAATTGTGTGGTTCCACTCTTAAAGGGGAACTTGCAGTCAACGGAGAAACAAATGTGTGAATCCGTCCAAAGCGATGAAAAAAATATTTCTACGTTTGTATAAGAAAGAAAAAGAAAAGACTCTGTTTTGATCTCTCTTACCATTTAGTTGAATACAGAAAACATACTACCATTTTCTTTTACCCCCCGTCCAATGGCTCCCAGATCCATTGTTTTCTTCCTTCTGTTGATGTCCTTTGCAGGTGGAAGAGCTCAATCAAAGCAATCTGGCCGTATAAACCCGGGCACTTCACTCTCTCCCACTAATCAACGGTACTATTCATGGGTTTCTCCTGCTGGGCGATTTGCATTTGGGTTCTACCAGCAAGGCAGTGGCTTTGCGGTAGGAATTTGGTTCGTCGGTAAAGACAAGACAAAAGTGGTGTCAGTGGTGTGGACGGCAAATCGTGATGATCCACCGATCTCCTCAAATGCAACGCTGGATTTTACAACGGAGGGTATGCTTCTTTTGAGAAGTGAGCGAGGACAACAGAATCTCATTGCGAATGCAATATGTTCTGTTTCCTATGCCGCCATGCTCGACTCAGGCAATTTTGTGCTTTATGACAATGGTTCCAACATAGTTTGGCAGAGTTTTGATCATCCTACCGACACCATTTTAGGAGGTCAGACTTTGTTCGCCGGAGGTCAACTCTTCTCCAGCTTAACCAGGACTGACCACTCAACCGGATCACGGTTTCATCTCAGGATGCAAGATGATGGAAACCTTGTTTTATACCCAGAAAACACCGGAGACACCTCAGGAGATGCTTACTGGAGCACAGACACTGTCGGTCATGGTTCCAAGTTTCACCTTTATCTCAATAATACAGGCACTCTGCTCATCATCAACGGCACTATTTCAGACACAGTTTATACCTTGTATGAAAATAGAGCATCTTCGGCCCCCAACAATAATATAATTTATCGCTCAACTCTTGATTCTGATGGAAATCTCCGTCTCTATTCTCATGCCTATAATGAAAGTGGCGACTTCAATGTATCAACTTTATGGCAAGCGTTCACAGATCCATGTGCTGTGAAAGTTTCGTGTGGTTTCAACAGCTATTGCACATTCAACGACAACCAGCCATACTGTGTTTGTCTTCCTGGGACTGATTTTGTATATCCGAATGACAGGTCTCTTGGCTGTGAGAGAAACTTTTCGGAAGCAGTATGTACAGGTGGAAAAGAAAATGAAGCCTTATATCGCATCCAAACCATGAAGAATATGAAGTGGGGAGATCGTCCTTATGTTGAGGCACCAATGTCAACAAAGGAAGAATGCAGCAGGTCTTGTTTGGAAGATTGCAATTGTGGGGCGGCACTATTCGAGAGTAAGTCTTGCAAGAAACAAAGTCTTCCGCTCAGATATGTAAGAAGAGCTACAAATTTGGAGACCACGGCAATTTTTAAGGCTGGTATAACAAGCCTTAAGAATAGCAACGAAACTGATAACCAAGAGATGCCACTTGAGGACGTACGCAAAACAGCAATAGTGCAAATTCTTCTTGTGACTTTAGGCTTTACTGCATTGTCATGCGTTGCCCTTGGAATCTGTGGCATTTACGTTTTCAAAAGTCGAGTTTTAAGGTACCAAAGGCTATTAGAAAATGGAAACCTGGGCCTGAATGAGGAGGTCACATTGAGATTATTTTCATATAATGAGCTCAAAAGAGCTACAAATGGCTTCAAAGAAGAGTTAGGTAAGGGCTCCTTCGGAGCAGTTTACAAAGGGGTACTTTTCAAAGGTAGAAGACTTGTTGCAGTAAAGAGACTAGAGAAATTAGTTGAAGAAGGTGAAAGGGAGTTCCAGGCAGAGATGCGAGCAATTGGGAGAACCCACCATAAGAACTTAGTTCGATTGCTGGGTTACTGCACCGAGGGCTCTAAAAGGCTTTTGGTTTACGAGTACATGAGCAATGGTTCCCTTTCGGATCTTCTTTTTAGAGCTGAGAGACGTCCAGACTGGGATGAGAGAGTGAGAATAGCACGAGATGTTGCAAGAGGAATCCTCTATCTACACGAAGAGTGTGAGGCCCCAATTATCCATTGTGATATAAAGCCTCAAAACATTCTAATGGATGATTTTTGGACCGCTAAAATTTCTGACTTTGGGTTGGCAAAATTTTTAATGCCGGATCAAACTCGGACCTTCACAGGGATTCGAGGGACAAGAGGTTACTTAGCACCTGAATGGTATAAGAACAACCCAATATCAGTGAGGGCAGACGTTTACAGCTATGGAATAGTGCTCTTGGAAATTTTGTGTTGCAGAAGGAACATAGAGATTAACATATCAAACGAAGACGAGATGATTCTTTCTACTTGGATCTATAAATGCTTCATTGGTAGAGAGTTGGACAAGATTGTGCGTGGAGAAGAAGTAGATAAGGCCACCTTGGAGAATATGGTTAAGGTTGCACTCTGGTGTATTCAAGATGAACCAGCTCTTCGTCCTTCCATGAAAAGTGTCCTCTTGATGTTAGAAGGGATTACTGAGATATCTAATCCTCCATGTCCAGCTCCTACGTCCATGTAAACTTTCTCCTAGAAGAAAAAATTATATTTGATTTCATGTAGTTTTTATTTGTTTTATATGTTAGCCCTCTTACTAAGTCAATTGTTACAATCCTCTACGTGTTAGTATCCCTGCCTACCTCTTTCAGATTACTGGGAGTAGCATTGTGTTAGTCTTGATATTTATGTAAGAGTTCTAATCCTAGTTGAGTGGGACCTTAAAGTCCTAATCTTAGTTAGGTAAGAGTCCAAATCCGGGTGGGACGATAAGTCCTAATCCTTGTGTCTAAGTCAATGTTGTAAGTTCTATTTAAGTGCAGTACTGGAATGAAGTATGGTTAGAGATCAAGGCTGCATTTTGAGGTGTTGAAGTCCCTCGTAAAACCTCTATCTTTTTTCTTTACGATAACCATATAGGATAATTACGTAGGACCAATCTTACCAACTTTCTAGTCCATCGCACTACAAAAATTCTCCAATTCAATGACTCAAAGATAATGACGTTCTTGGCCCAAAAAATGTCATTATTAAGCTAGTGAAGTTCAAATACCGACTTTTTCAAAATGACAAAAAGTGCATAAACTGGAATTTGGGGTAATGTTGTTTAAACAGTAAAAACAGCATTAAATAGCTACATTTTGTGCAAAACGGCACCTTTTAGAAGGTGATGTGTGGTCCCTAAAGGGTAGCTCAATCGGTTGTGAACCACGCTTCATAAAGCAGAGGTCACTAGTTTGAATCCGTCCTTCACCTTTTCTTGTGTGGACATGTCAAAAAAAAAATGTGATGTGTGAACAGTGCATGTCACCTTCTAAAAGGTGCAGTTTTCATTACGCATCACCTTTGAGAAGGTGACATGTGAACAGTGCACGCCACCTTCTAGAAGGTGACGTTTTCACTATTAAAACGTCGCTACCCTTTAAAAAATTTAAAAAAATAATAATTTTTACCAAATATATATATACACAGACGGAGGGAGGGGGGGACCGGCTGGGGCCATGGTTCCCCCCCCACTTTCTCAAAAAAGA
>NC_081551.1:7166559-7170956 GCF_901000735.1 Corylus avellana | reverse complement strand
TTACTGTTCATGCATCACTATTTACGCACGAATAGTGATGTGTGAATAGTAACAATATTCACATGTCATTATTAAAAATAATGTGTTCCTTAAACATGTGGAAAATGACATTTTTTTTTAATAATAGGAATAGTGTTGGAATAAATTTCATTAAAAACTCATATGCATCTTATATACTATTAAAAAAAGGGACATATGGCAAAAAAAAGAAGAGATATATGTCATTTTTATAGATTAGGTTGGAGTAATTTCTTTTAATCCAGTTTGAAGAAAAATTTTGTCCAACGCCTAATGCTAACCAGAATGGCCTCAAATATTTATTTATTTTTTATTTATTTATTTTTTTTTCTAATTCCACCTCAATATTTCAAAACCCTAGGACATAAAAGGAGACAAGACAAAGCTCTATCATATTTTCTTAAATAGCCGTCCATGCCACCAAGCCTCCTCTCTTTTTCTCTCTTCCCTTATTTCTGACAAAATAGGTATAAATCCTTATCTCACAAGAAAATTTGGTCAAACCCTTATCTCACAAACTCACACTTTCTCTTAAAAAAAAAAAAAATCATCTAATCACAATGCAAGAAGCAGATTCAAAGCAAGTTTTGTCAAAGAGAATTTTATACCACGTGTAAGTTTCTTCTCAAGAATTTTGTTTTGTTTTTGTGAAGCGCTTTGCTTGTTTGTTTTTTTTTTTTTTTTTTTTTCTTTGTGCTTTTCATTTTAATTTATTTGAATGTTTTATGGGAATTTTTTTTCTTTAATGTGTGTGATATTGTGCAGAAAATGAACATAAACACTTTTAAAACACTAAAGACATAAGTAAGTATTGAATATGATGTAAGATGATTTATTTTATTGCATTAAATGTTGAGTGAAATTTTTTGTTTATTTTGCCTTCATAATTTTATTTTGTCTATTTTTCTCTTTAATTTTTATGAATATTCAAACTATATGCGTTTTATTTATTTTGTCTATTTTTCTCTTTAATTTTTATGAATATTCAAACTATATGCGTTTTATTTGTGCTGAAACATAATAGGTATCACACTAACAATATCAAAGATTTTTGTGAATTTTTTAATAATGCTTTGATAATCAAAAATCATGTTTTCTTCTTGCCACTTTTTTTCTTTATACTTTGTTTTGTTTTAAACTACACCTATGGGAACAAATTAGGATTTTAAAATGTTTTAATTTATATGGATTAAATTAAAATTAGAGGATTAATGATAGTAAATTTTTTTTTGTGATTATATTCAATAATGTATTGGTGTATAACTTTTAGTGTGTCCTTTTATTAAAAGACACTGTTGATGATAGTTTTCTGAGATAGAGACTCAGCAATCCGAGGGATGAGATATCTGCAAAATAGAACACGTAGGATAAGAGCTTGCCAGGGTGTGGCCGCGGGGGATAGTTTCGATGCCTAAGTAGTCGATGATTTGAGAGGAAGAGAGCAAGTGAGCAAGAATAGCTTGAGAGTGATTAACCCAAAAACCTGGTTAGAGCTTCCATTGTATAGGCATCAAGTAGCAGTTACAGTCCCTGATTCTCGGCCCCACATTCCCGATGATCCTCCGTGCGCAATGCTGGGAAGGTGGATCAGGGGATCGTGGGTCAGCACTTGATGATGGGATTGTGGAGCTGATTGATGGCTTGGCCACGTTTGTGCTGAACATGGCTCCCACTTTATTCTCGGGCACGTCTATATGTGGCTCAGTTCAGCGCTGCAAGCTTTGAGCCACATTCTTTGGTGAACGTTGCTATCCTCGCTATAACCTTCCTTTCTGGTTTTACCCTTGGTGGGCCTTTTACTGGTGGGCTTTGTATGATGTGAATAACCTTTGGAGGCCCATTGGGTGTTTTATGGCCGATCCACTACCAAACAGTTACCCCCCAATTTACTTGCCTGAATGACTATGAAAATTTTTTGTTCTTAGGATGGATCGGTTCTTGGAATACCGACCTACGCTTGGTATTGGGTTCTTTCTCGGATTGGGTTTCTGATACTGACTTTTTTAAGTTTGACTTCCTGAGCCAACTTTTGATTATTGAACTTCCCAAACCAATGGTCTTGAGACTATTGGACTTCCCGAGCCAATAGATTTTCGGACCGTTGGTCTTCTCGAGTGATGGACAGTTCGCTTGTTAGACCTCATTTTTCGGGGGCTTTGCCACATGTCAAGTTATGAGTGATAATAAATTGCGGTTGCCACGTTTTGACTTGTGAATGGCTCGGTGAGGCGCGTTTTTTGAGGGCAGTCATTTTGGCACGCCTTCTCAAGGCAAACCCTAGGGTTGCGTGTGTGTTGCCACTTCGGTGTACTCAAGTACTTCTTTCTCCAAGGCTACTACAAAGAGGGCCCTTAGTCATTTCTTCCTCATTTTCACGCCTTCTCCATTCTTGCTTTCTTCAAGCTCTCTGCAACCTTCTCCCGTAGAACTCTACTCATTGTTGCTTTTTGTAATCTTCGAACTGCTCATCCCTGGCTTGCTTTCATCCCTACAATTTTTTCCAATATTACTTTCTGATAGTAATATTTTGTAGCGTTTCGGTTGAGTCTGTGGCTTCTGTCGAACATTTCGTCAGTCTAGGTGGCCCAGTGCTCAAATATTTTGATTTTCTTCTTCCTTCAATTGAACCCGCTGTTGAACACCTTCGGTTAAGCGTTAACCATTTGCTGATTCGTGGTGGTTATCCTTATACTCCTTGGTTACTCATACCGAGTCTTCTATACATCAGGGGTTCGAACGATGGGTCCGACTTCAACGGTGTGGGTGATTTGTACCTGGCCCTCTGGCAGTCGGCTCTTACTTCAGCCAACGAAGGTCGGGTTAGAGGGAATTGTTTCATCCCTCTCTCAGTCAATCTACGGTTTGAAGATGAGCAGAATGGAGCTGTAGGTCCGAGCCAAGGAACATGAAGTCTGTTTGTACGAGACTATGTTCATAACCGGGCTTCGATTGCCTTTTTTAAGGGTTGTGTAGGAGCTTTTGAGTCACCTGAATCTGGCACCTCAACAGACCGACGAGGAGGAAGACCGAGTGGTGAGGATCATGGCCTTCGCTCAGTCAATGAAAAATGAAAGTCAGTTGGACTTCGACCTCTTGGGCACTAACTTCAACCTGGAGAAGTACTTGGGGGTACCCCCCAATTGCTCGGCCAAAAAGGGCCATTCAGGCAAGGAAGAGAACTGGCGCCAAGGCTTCAAAGAAGGTAGTTGCTGAGCTTCTGAGAAAAAATGCTGCCGACAAAGGCAAAGGCATGGCGTTAGAGGCTCCACTGCGGACTCCCGCGTAGGTCCTGAACTTGGAGCCTAGTATGTCCAAGTTCAAGTTGGGCCCTTCCGAGAAGACTGAAAGGCACAGGAAGCGCAAGGAGATGGTTGCCGAAGAACCTGAGGAGTCCCTTCTTAAGAAGAAGAAGTTCGGGACTCGCTCGGATGCAACAAGGCTGGTAGACCCCCAGGACATCTTTGCTAGAGTCGTGGGAGAGGAGTTGGATGCTTTCCAAGTACCGCAGCCTCGCACAGTTGAGCGCTTTGAAGCTGCCCTCGGGATCAACCCGATTTCTAATATACCGCTCAATGTTCGGCCAATTGAGGCTGCTCCTAGAGATTCCCTGGTCTTCACCATTGCGAACCGACCTTGTGGCTGCTCTTGGTTTACCCCAAGAATTTGAGAATGCCGAGGAGTCTCCTCGTCAGACTGAAGCGAGTACTTCCAAAGCAAATGCACTAACCAAGCCAAGCTTACCGACTGAACCTTCTCAACCGACGGGCACTTCGGCTGGTGGAGGGATTCCTACAAGTTGGTCAGTTGGTGTGCCCCTTTCTAAGTTGGGCATGAACCTTTTATGGAATCCCTTGAAATCTCTAATCGACCTCGTTCCCCAGGTTTAGTCGGCGGGTGTCGGTAGAAGGAGTCCTGAAAGTGTGCTAGGCCTTATGTTATTCTACCAGTTCGTGGTAAGCGCTCTGCTTATTCTTTTGTTCTCGGTTTGCTTTTGACTTTCTAACTAATTATACTTGTGTTTTGCAGAATGTTATCAAATCAGTATGCGCTTATTGCAACTTTAGGGACCATCTCCTGGGCTCTGCTTCCAAGAGAGAGGAGCTGAAAAGGAAACTTAAAGATTCCGAGGTAGAGAACGCTCAATTAAGGGGACTCATGGCCGAGCAGGACCAAGAGCTGCTTCTTTCTGGACAGAGGCAGTCGATATTGGAGTCCTAGGCCACCGAGGCTATCTCTCGGATATGGAGCCTTGAGGCTGAGGTAGAGGCCCTTCGGAAAAACTCAGAAAATCTGAAAGAGGACCACTCGGTTATTGATCAGCACCGAATGTTGCACATTCAAGCCCCTTAGCTCGCATATGATATTTTCTTAATGTTGTT
>NC_081551.1:7163968-7166459 GCF_901000735.1 Corylus avellana | reverse complement strand
TTTTTTTTTTTTAATTTTTTTCTAAATTTTTCACAGGTCCGTAGCTGCCAATTTTTCAGCAAGCTATGCTTGCGCTCGAGCGCACCCTGCAGTTCGATCGAGTGCACCAGTGCCAGTCTGCTAGTTTCTAGCAGTTTTTGTATCTGACTTCTAGCATACCTACGGGCTGTTTGTGAGCTTTTATTTTCTGTCTTTATTTTTGTTTTTATTTCTTCTTTTTAGTTAATGTTGGGTCACTGTTCATTATCTTTGCCTTTAATTACTTATGACCCCGACATTGAACGCACTCTTAGACAACTTAGAGCCGAAATGAATTCTAATTTGCTAGGAGAGCGTCCCACTGAGACCATGGGCGACCCTATAGCTTTGAAAGATTACTATCTCCCTACCACATTCACTTCTCCCTCATGTCTCAGGCTGCCAGACATCACAGCGGCTCACCATGAGATTAAGCCCATCACCATTCAAAGTTTACCATCTTTTCTAGGGCTTAGTACTGGAGATCCTTATGACTTCCTCAGTGAATTCCTAACAATATGTTCTATCATTAAATTAACTGGATTCACCAAGGACGCCCTAAGGATACGTCTCTTTCCCTTCACCCTCAAGGAAAGGGCCAAACATTGGTTTCACTCTTTAACACCAAACTCTATCACTTCTTGGGCTCAATTGCAACAAGAATTTCTGAAGAAGTATTTCCCCATAGGAAAGACCAATGATATTAGGAGAGCTATCATTAGTATCTCCCAATATAAGGGTAAGCAATTTCATGAGACCTGGGAGAGACTTAAGGACCTTCTTAGATCATGCCCATACCACGTTGTCCTAAAATGGCAGCTGGGATGGTTTGACCGAGCCTCATAAACAAATGGTTGATGCATCTTGTAGAGGGACCTTTATGATGAGGAGTGAGGATAAAGTATGGACCCTTTTTGAGAACCTTAGTGATAATTCTGCACATCATGCTTTAGCTAGTCGTAGGTGACTTGCACCCAAGGCCCCAAAGGCTAAAAATCTTTTTGAGATAGGAAAGCCTAGTAATAGTATGAACCCTGAGATGGCCATTCTATCGCGAAAGATAGACCAGCTTATGGTAGTGGTAGCCGCTTCCTCACACAGGATCACAACGCATGACCCATGTTCTGTTTGTTTTAGTCCTATGCATCAAGATACTGATTGTCTCTCTGCTAGAAATTTTCCAAATGTTTCTCATGAGTAGGTCAATGCAACATTCTCACAACCGGGTAATGATCCATTTTCCAATAATTATAACCAGGGGTGGAAAAATCATCCGAACATCTCATGAAAGGCTCAAGCTTCAATTAACTCAGTTCCAGGACTGCACAATCAAGCTCAATCTAACTGGTAGCCCTACCAACCTTCTTCCACATACCGGCCTCTATAGTAGCAGTATCAGGCCGCACCATCTCCTCGGTCGGATTCTGACTTTCAAGATCAGATGTTGAAACTTGTGAGCGAGATGAATCAGGCTGTGAAATCTCAAAAAGAGGCAGTAAACTCTCCCTCTCAAGCCATTACCAAAATAAAAACTCAGCCTGGACAGATGACTAAAACCCTCAACAGGTTGGAAGAAGGGAAGATTCCAAGCCCCTCTAATCTGAAGCAAGTCCAAGCTATCACGACACTGAGGAGTGGGAAAATGTTCGACAATCATGTGGAAGATACAAAGGATGAGCAAACTGAGGCTCCACAAAATCTATATCAGGACAAAGGTAAGCAAGTAAGCATTGTGGCATCTTCATCATCTGCTCTCACTCCTGAATTATCATGTGAGCCCTGGGTCCCGTTCCTAGAGCGTCTCAAGGCACCCTCCCACTTTTGGAAACAAGGAAAGAAAATACAAGACATGATGGAGGTCTTCAAACGAGTAAAATCAACCTCCCATTCCTTGATGCCATCGAGCAAATTTCAGCCTATGCAAAATTTCTCAAGGACTTGTGCACTCAAAAGAGGAAAAATCGGAAGCGCATTCCTAAGAAAGTCCTTTTCACCGAGCAAGTGAGCTCCTTGATTCAGCATAGCACTCCTCCAAAGTTCAATGACCCTGGAGCTCCTACAATTTCATGCATCATCGGAAACATTGAGATTGAGAAAGCTTTCCTCGGCTTAGGAGCTGGTGTGAATCTGCTTCCATACTCGGTTTATCAACAACTTGGCTTAGGGGAACTAAAACCCACAAATATTGTCCTGCAATTGGTTGACCGATCTATCAAGAAATCCCTAGGGATTGTGGAGGATGTCATCATCAAGGTGGACAAGTTCTACTTCCCAGTTGACTTCATAGTTTTGGACACAGAACCGGTTCCAAATCCAGAGAAGTAGATTCCTATCATTCTCGAGTGGCCTTTCCTAGTCACAACCAATGCATGCATCAATTGTTGGATTGGAGTAATGGAAATCTCCTTTGGGAATATGTAGATTAGATTGAACATCTTCAATGCCTTCTAGCATGGACCTGATCAAAATGAAT
>NC_081551.1:7160793-7163868 GCF_901000735.1 Corylus avellana | reverse complement strand
GGCATCAGGCTACACCTTGACCTACTACAGGAGAGAAGGGATAAGGCCCAAGTAGCCATGGCAGTATATCAAGAGAAGATAGCACAATACTTCAACCAGAGGGTTAAACATAGAAGCTTTAAACTGGGAGATTTGGTTTTGCGCAAGGTAACTATCACTACCAAAGACCTAGCTGATGGAAATTTAGCCCCAAATTGGGAAGGACCCCACAAGGTAGTAGAAAGCTCCTAGAGTGGGAGCATACTATCTCGAAGACAATGAAGGGAAGAGACTCCCGAGGCCAAGGAATGCCGAGCATTTGAAAAAATACTTTGTTTAAAGTATTGCACTTTGATTTCAGTATGTGTTGTGCAAATATCTACCTAAATTAATAGATAAGTAATTATACGTTTTACCTGCAAGTACACAAGGTCAACATAGTAGTATATGGTACAAGTACAGGATCATTCCCACGAGGATTGATGAATTTCCGTTTGAAAATAAATTCCTTAAGTAAAATAGAGATTGATTGAGTTGATAATAATAAAAAGGTAGGGCGTTGATATCCACAACTAATTATATTCAACTAATATAACAATATGTCAATGCTTTGATCATGTTATACACATCTAATGTTTGTCAACCTAAGGGCATGGGTGTATACTCCTTAAGCTATAGATTTCCCTAAGCAACGAGTTAGGCATGGGTGTATACTCTAACTCTTTTCTTTCCTAAAGGATTTAGCATGGTATATACTAAGTTGTTCTTTAGAAAAGCATATGTTCTATGGAAATCGACAAATACACGGGGCCTAGGGCATGGGTGTATACTCCCGGTTCCCCATGTTGATTAACCCAAGAATTGCGGTGTGGATTCTTTTATTACTTATGTTAAACGCAGGACTCGGTCATCCAAATTGATCTAACTAACTAGTACTTACCACATGCATATGTTGATCAGGCACATACTTATGAGGAATTCATGCAAGCAGGTATTAATCAAGTTAAATAGTACAACAAGATCATCACAAAGACGCCAATATTGAAATATTAATTAAACATAACTAGGGCTTCAATCTAGGCCTACTTAGTAAATTAGCTACACATAGAGTTGATGTTAAACATATTCATAAAATAAAAGAAAGAAAAGAAAAGAATAAACCCAAGACTTGAACTTCAAGAGCTCCTCTTCTTCTCCTTACCAAGCATATCAATTCTAGAGGCTTAAGGGTCTATTTATAGGTTTTAGAAGTCCTAGACAAAGTAGTAAACCTAGGGATTTCGTAGGGTTTTGAGACCTATTACAATTGGGAGTTAGAAAACCCTAATATGGAAGGAAAGGGAGTCTGTCCGCAGCTTCTTGAATTCTCCAGCGCACAGGTGCGATCGATCGCAACCCGTGTGCGCTCGATCGCAGGTCTACGATCGATCCTTCTTCTAGCATGTGCTTGATCGCTCCTGGCCTGCGTTGTGTTGTGTCCTCTCGGGTACTGCGCTCGATCGCAGGTACCCTGCGATTGATCGTAGTGTCAGGGAGCTTCAATTTTCTCCATCTTCTCTTTTTGAGCCCAAATCACCTAGTTTTACTTCATTTTCTTCCAAAAGCCTGTAAAAGTATGAAAAACACAAAAAGGAATTAAAATTGCCTAATTAACTAAAACCAAAGGATTAAAACATGTAAATTAAGGGCTGAAAGTATGAATATTTTAGCACTTATTAGTATGCATTTCAATACAATTTCTATTTGTAAGCATCGTATTCAATGAGAAGCCTCAAGAGCAAGCATAATCTTTTGAAATTATTGTGTCGAGAAAATACCTTAGAGAATGAGAAACCACAAAGGTCCATTCCTGAGGCCAAGCGTTCGGAGAAAGAAAAGCCATAAAGGCCTTTCCCGAACATAAACCTTTAGGAATGAAAAGCCTTAAGAGTAGGTCCATTCCAAGGTTAAAAAAACTCGGAGAATGAGAAACCACAAAGGTCAATTTCCGAGGCCAAGCGTTCGGAGAATGAAAAGCCACAAAGGCCCTTTTCCGAACTTAACCATTTAGGAATGAGAAGCCTCAAGAGTAGGTCCATTCCAAGGTTAAAAAAACGTGGAGAATGAGAAACCACAAAGGTCAATTCCCGAGGCCAAGCGTTCGGAGAATGAAAAGCCACGAAGACCCTTTTCCAAACTTAACCATTTAGGAATGAGAAGCCTCAAGAGTAGGCCCATTCCAAGGTTAAAATACCTTGGAGAATGAGAAGCCACAAAGGTCCATTCCCAAGGCCAAACCTCAATAGTAGGCCCATTCTAAGGTTAAAATACCTTAGAGAATGAGAAGCCACAAAGGTCCATTCCCGAGGCCAAATATTCGTAAAATAAGGAGCCTCAAAAGGTCTATTCCTGAGAAAAAGAAATTCAAAGAAAACCAAAAATAAAACACGCATGTGCAATGTAAAAGAGACATTGATAAGTTGAAAAGTTTCATGGATGAGACAATTTATTGATAATTCAAACTTTAATTAATGTTCAAAATATGTTACAACTCTTTAGATTCGGGAGCCCCATCACTTACCAAAGTTACATTGGTGCCTGAGGATCCAGCAGCCTCGAGCCTAGAACCAAACTCGGAAATCCCCTTAGCATCGGGCATCTCCCTAAATTAACAATTTCTTCTATTGCCTTACCCTCGATAGGGAAGGCAGTAGGAGAAACTGCGTCAATATTATATGGATCGAAGGATTGAAAGCTAAATTTCAGAAGGTTGGAAACCTCAGATGAATCCTCGGGCCGAGGCGCTGTCTTGGATCCAAGCCGCGAAGGAGAGCTACGTGAAGTAAGACTAAGCTTTGGCTTTTTATTGGTGGAACTTCTTCTTGTAATGCCTAAGCTTATTTTTGGCCTTACTTGCCTTAGTCTCAGCAGTCTTCTGTTTGGCAGCAAACTCCTCTGCCTTCAAGAGTTAAGTCGAGGCTTCATCCCGCGCGTCTTGAAGCACTGTAGACAGAGAGGCCAACCTAACTTTAGAAGCCTTGTGTCTCAGCTAAGCCTCGGTAAAATGTTCCTCCAGCTGCCTGAGGTCCTTCCTGATAACTGATGTGGTCTTTTTAA
>NC_081551.1:7155190-7160693 GCF_901000735.1 Corylus avellana | reverse complement strand
ATATGCATGTGGTAAGTACTAGTTAGTTAGATCAATTTGGATGACCGAGTCCTGCGTTTAACATAAGTAATAAAAGAATCCACACCGCAATTCTTGGGTTAATCAACATGGGGAACCGGGAGTATACACCCATGCCCTAGGCCCCGTGTATTTGTCGATTTCCATAGAACATATGCTTTTCTAAAGAACAACTTAGTATATACCATGCTAAATCCTTTAGGAAAGAAAAGAGTTAGAGTATACACCCATGCCTAACTCGTTGCTTAGGGAAATCTATAGCTTAAGGAGTATACACCCATGCCCTTAGGTTGACAAACATTAGATGTGTATAACATGATCAAAGCATTGACATATTGTTATATTAGTTGAATATAATTAGTTGTGGATATCAACGCCCTACCTTTTTATTATTATCAACTCAATCAATCTCTATTTTACTTAAGGAATTTATTTTCAAACGGAAATTCATCAATCCTCGTGGGAATGATCCTGTACTTGTACCATATACTACTATGTTGACCTTGTGTACTTGCAGGTAAAACGTATAATTACTTATCTATTAATTTAGGTAGATATTTGCACAACACATACTGAAATCAAAGTGCAATACTTTAAACAAAGTATTTTTTCAAATGCTCGGCATTCCTTGGCCTCGGGAGTCTCTTCCCTTCATTGTCTTCGAGATAGTATGCTCCCACTCTAGGAGCTTTCTACTACCTTGTGGGGTCCTTCCCAATTTGGGGCTAAATTTCCATCAGCTAGGTCTTTGGTAGTGATAGTTACCTTGCGCAAAACCAAATCTCCCAGTTTAAAGCTTCTATGTTTAACCCTCTGGTTGAAGTATTGTGCTATCTTCTCTTGATATACTGCCATGGCTACTTGGGCCTTATCCCTTCTCTCCTGTAGTAGGTCAAGGTGTAGCCTGATGCCCTCATCATTGTATTCAGGCTGAAAGCATTCTACTCGGAAGCTTCCCGATCCAACTTTAGATGGAATTACTATGTCTGTTCCAAAAGCCAAAGTTTAAGGAGTCTCCTCGGTTGGAGTTCTCTTTGTGGTCCTGTAAGCCCATAGAACTTCCGAGAGATCCCCGGCTTAGTCTCTTTTTCACTTACCAAGCTTTTTCTTCAAAATCTTGAATATCGTTTTAGTGGTAGCTTCAACTTGTCCATTTGCCTGGGGATGTCCCGGGGACGAGAATTTATTCTTGATATGGAGTTTTGCACACCACTCTCGGAATGAGTAGCAATCGAATTGCTTTCCGTTGCCGGTGACAAATGAGTGCGAGATTCCATACCGACAGATCACATTCTTCACCAAGAACTTCTCCATACATTTGGCCATTATATTTACCAAGACATTTACCTCTGCCCAGTAAGTGAAATAATCAACGGTCACCATTGCAAACTGGACACCCCCCTTTCCTCGGAGTAACGGTCTTACTATGTCTACCCCCCATTGTGGGAATGGACATGATGAGGAAATAGAGCTCAACTCCTTGGGATGTTGCTTAGATACGGTTACGAAATGCTGGCAGTTGTAACAATTCCTAACCGTTTGCATTGAATCCTGATTCTTGTTTGGCCAGTAAAAGCCAGCTCTCATAGCCTTGTATGGCAAAATCCTTGCTCCCAAGTGACTCCCACATACTCCTTCGTGAATTTCCCGCAAAACATAATCTCCCTCATCTTTGGAGATGCATTTGAGAAGAGGTAGCATGAAACCTTTTTTGTAGAGAGTTCCATTCACCATAGTAAACCGAGCAGCTTTTGTTCTTAGCTATACTAGCTTTTTGCGGTTGGTTGGAAGAGTTCCTTTCTCCAAGTACTCCACTATTTCAGTTGCCCATGCCGGCATTACTTCCAATGTTAGAACCGGTATCTCCTCAGTTATGGCCGTCTCGAGCAAAATCTAAGCATCTTTGTCGGATTCCTCAATTTCGCTGTCAGTAGCTGATTCCAATCGTGCTAACCGATCAACCTTCTCATTCTCTTCTCTCGGGATCTTGATTATTCAAAATTGTTTGAAACTTTTCTGCATTTCTTGTACTTTAGATAAGTACCGCTTCATTGTTACCCCTCGAGCTTTGAACTCTCCTTTGATATGCCTGACAATTACTTGGGAATCGCTTCGTACCTCCATGAATTCGGCTCCCATTTCCCGAGTTAAGCTTAGTCCTGCCAGAACTGCTTCATACTCGGCTTCATTGTTGGTAGCTTTGAAATCCATCTTCAAAGAGCTACACAACTCTTCTCTGTCTGGTGTAATTAACACCACTCCTGCTCCTCCATTATTCTTTATGGATGACCATCCCACGTAGATCACCCATACTTTGTCCCTAAGACCATCCAAATGTTTTTCTTAAGATTTTAAAGAAAGGCAGGCAATTGTTGGTGGACCGAGAGATGAATCTGTTTAGCGTCGCAATCCTTCTCGTTAGCTGTTGCAGATGCTTGGTAATCTTTAGGAATTGTATGTCCGGCACTACTTGTATCTTCTTAAGGTTGGCCTCTATTCCTCTATGAGACACCATATATCTGAGGAGCTTCCCCGACGAAACCCCGAAAGCATTCTTGGCAGGATTCAACTTCATGCCATACTGCATCAATATCTTGAATGTCTCTTGTAGATCATTCGAGTGGTTGAGAGGTAACACACTTTTGACGAGCATGTCATCTACATATACTTCCATGTTCCTCCCAATCTGCTCCTTGAACATTTTCTTCACCAACCTCTGATAGGTAGGCCCTGAATTTTTTAAACCGAACGGCATAACCTTGTAGTAGTACAAGCCTCGGTCAATGATGAAGGAAGTCTTAGTCAGATTCATGCATGTAAATTTGGTTGTAACCAGAAAAAGCATCTATAAAGCAGAGTAGCCCGTATCCAGCCGTTGAATTCACCAATGAGTCAATTCGTCGTAGTGGAAAGCTACCTTTTGGGCATGCTTTGTTCAGGTCGGTGAAGTCCACGCACATCCTCCACTTCCCGTTCGATATCTTGACCAACACTCATTGGGCAACCAGTCAGGATATGTAACGACCCTGATGGGCAAATCAATTAACTAGTAATTAACCCCATGGTTCATGTCCCAGCCCTATCCCTCGCAGGACAAGAATCAAGGATTTCAACCTTTCTTGTCGAAATGAAAAAATCTCAGCGGAAGACTTTTGAAAACTATAGGAAATAGAGAGCAGTAAATTTAACATCCACACAACATGCACCGGAGTAAATATAAAACCTTATAATATATAGATCACCATCAAATGTACCGGTCATCAGACCATCATCAAAATAGAAATTACAACCCAACATAACATCCTTGTCCCAGCAAAAGATCAACAGATCAAATCCTAGATCTAAGCTTAAGTAGGGCTAACGAGATTAAAATCTCGATCATATCATCACGAGCAGTTTCTCCATCCTTCTATATAGACTTCAACCATACCGGGTCCATTGATAAGTGCCAAAATATTCATATTTTAGCCCTTAACTTATATTTGTTAATTCTTAGTTTTGTTAGTTTATGCTATTTTATTTCCTTTTTGTATTTTCTTTGTTTTATAGGTTTTTGGAAGAAAAGAAAGCATTTCTGGAAGTATCTGGCTTAAAATCCCGAATGCTTTTTCTTGCTTCAAATCTTCTAGCTTTTTCCCAATTTTGTTCTTTAAGCCTGATACTTCTAGGAATGCTTTCTTTTCGTCCAAAAACCTATAAAACAAAGAAAATACAAAAAGGAAATAAAATAGCATAAACTAACATCCATGTCCTAAAAAATGACTCGAATTAGATGCTACGCAATCACCTAAGTCTGCTCCAACGGCATCCTCTTCTAGGATAGCTAAACCGTGCAGATATTCGTAATGATAGGGGAAAACATAAAAAAAAAAAGCGGGTAAGTCTAAGACATAGTGAATATTAACGCAAATAATGCCCATGCCAGTTTAGTGATGAACTCTAAGTTTTAGCAAAGCAATAGTTCCTTCATGATAGTTTTACATGGGTGTGACATAGATATATAATGCATGCATATGATATAGAGTGACAGTCATAGTTTAACAGTATGGTCTACCCGGGATATTACCCCTTTCTAGCAGGGTTGGTGCTATCCCGAGGGGCCTGTAATACAATGCCGGTGCCCCGGCCATTCTACGCTACCGTACAGAACACTAGCGGCACGATTGAGTCTGACCTCTGGTGGCCCACACCACTATTAATGACCGTCTTGTAGTAACCTTGCCATTTGGGATTGGCTGCACCAAGTCACAAAACCATTGGATCCAAAGCCCACATAACACTCACACATTTGACCATAAAGATAACATGTATAGTAAGCCCATGGCCATTATACCGCACGTACCTGTGTACGATGTCATACGATGAAAATTATCTTGTCTGTATTTTACATACATGCTTTTACAAGTCTCACTTTCTTAACATATTCAGCGCAATGCTTTTCTCAAAAATGCTAGAGTTCATGTGCAGCAAGTATAAATCATGAGAGTTGCAAATATGTATGTTTTTGGTACATAAAATAGTCGTGCAGTGCATGAAAAATAACAATGAGCATTGTGTGAGTTAAAACTCACCTGGGTCGTATAACGTCTTCGAGTATTCCAAATGATCAGGGTTCCCCAAATTTGTGGAAAACCTTCTATTAGTTCTATTTCTATAAAAACAACTAACTCTAAAACAAGAAAATAGGAGCTATCAGACGGCTAGTTAATATAAAGTCCCTTGTCAGACTCTTGACCGTACGTCCGGGCTTGGGACCATAAGTCCGCTGTGTTACTTCGGACTGTATGTCTGGTCACGAGACAGTACGTCCGCTTCGAGGTTTTCAGGGAGAACCTCATTTTGTCCACTTGTCCTCCTATTCTCAAAAACCAAATTCTAAGGCTATCAAAGGGCTTCCTAAGGTCTCCTAACTCAAAATGAAACCTCCATGCAAACGCGATCATGCTAAGTCAAAACAACGTTATTCTAAACAAGAGTTAAAGCATAACTATAGCTAAATCTAAACTAACAACTCAAACAACAACTAAGACAACGTTTAAGCAACATAATGATGTAAAAAGAGCTAGGCTTAAGAGCGTTACCTCCTTGAAGCGAAACTTCAGGAACTTCCCTTCCGTTTGCACCAAACGCTCACAATCTCACAAAACACACTCACAAAGGTTTCTGGCAGCCTGGGGGCAAGAGAGAGAGAGGTGTGAAAAACGGAAGGGGTAAGGGGTATTTATAGCTGAGGGGCTCTACCAACTCTTCAGAAAAGCAACGGACGTCCGCTAACCCTAGCGTACGTCTGGTACTATTTACACAACGGTCCAAAGGCTACCTCGTATGTCCAAGTATTATCCAAAGGATATTCCAAAAGAGAAATGCTTGGTTGCAATAAAAAGTCCATGTTTTGGCCATAAATGTCCACGTGGCAAGCATTTTAAAATTAAAAGAAATATCTCTTCTCTCTCCGATAGGCTGGTTAACCAGCCTTTTTATTAAA
>NC_081551.1:7133873-7155090 GCF_901000735.1 Corylus avellana | reverse complement strand
TTGATATCCACAACTAATTATATTTAGATAATATAACAATATGCTAGTGCTTTGATCATGTTATGTATATCTAATGTTTGTCAATCTAAGGGCATGGGTGTATACTCCTTAAGCTATAGATTTCCATAAGGAACGAGTTAGACATGGGTGTATACTCTAACTCTTTTCTTTCTTAAAGGATTTAGCATGGGTGTATACTAAGTTGTTCTTTAAGAAAGCATGATTTTGTGGAAATCGACAAACACATGAGGCATAGGGCATGGGTCTATACTTCTGGTTCCCCATGTTGATTAACCCAAGAATCTGGTGTGGATTTCTTTTGTTACTTTTATTAAACCCAAGACTCAGTCATCCGAATTGATTTAACTAACTAGTCCATACCACATGCATATGTTGATCAGGCAAACACATATGAGGAATTCATGAAAGCATGAATTAATCAAGTTAAATATCACGACATGATCATCACAAAGGCGCCAATGTTGAATATTAACTAAATATAACTAGGGCTTCAATCTAGTCCTACTAAATAAATTAGTTACACATGAGTTTGATGTTAAACATCTTCATACAATAAAAAGAAAGGAAAAGAATAAACCCGAAACTTGAACTTGAAGAGCTCCAATTCTTCCCCTTGGAAATTGTGTGTCTACTCTAGAGGTTTAAGGGTCTATTTATAAGCCTTCGGAATACTCTAGAAACCCTAAAAATTGTAGGGTTTGACCCTAGTTCGCACAAAGTTACAAAACCCTAGAATTTACACTTTCCATATCAAGGCTGGCAGCTGACTTGCTCATCACGCATGGGTGCGCTCGATTGCAGCCCCTATGAGATCGATCGCAGGACTGCGATCGATCCTGTTGTGCTGGGCGCTCGATCGCCGATGCCTTGTGCTCGTGGTCTTCACCTGTAGTGCGCGCAGCTCCTCTGCAATTGATTGCACTACCAGAGCCTCCAATATTCTTCAAAATCGCTCTTTAAGTCCGAAACTTCTAAGATTGCTTCATTTTCTTCCAAGGACCCACAAAAACAAGGAAAACACATAAAAGAACTAAAATGGCATAAATTAACCAAAACTAAAGGATTAACACATGTAAGTTAAGGGCTAAAATATGAATATTTTGGCACTTAACAGTGGTCCGTGTAGATCTCACATTTCTCTCCATACAAGTAGTGTCTCCAAATCTGTAGAGCAAACACAACTGCTGCCAACTCTAGGTCGTGTAAGATAGTTCTACTCATAAGTATTCAGCTAACTTGAAGCGTAGGCAATAACATTTCCGTTCTACATAAGCATACAACCTAAACCCTTCTTAGAGGCGTCTCTATACACTACGAAATTGCCAGATCCCGTAGGTAGTGCCAACACAAGAGTAGTTATCAGGCGCTTCTTCAGCTCTTGAAAACTCTTCTCACACTCGTCCATCCAAACGTAGCGAGCGTTCTTCTTAGTCAGAGCAGTAAATGGTGCTGACAGCTTCGAGAAACCCTTAATGAAGCATCAGTAGTAACCAGCGAGTCCTAAAAAACTTTGGATCTCGAACAAGCTGATTGGCCTAGCCCACTCCACTACTGCCTTTACCTTCTCCGGGTCAACCGCTACGCCCTCTTCGAAAATCACTTGTCCAAGGAAAGACACGCTATCCAGCCAAAACTCACACTTCTCGAGTTTAGCATAGAGCTACTCCCTTCGAAGCCTTTCCAATGCTTTCCGTAGATGCTCCTTGTGCTCCTCCGGAGTCTTCGAGTATATCAGAATGTCGTCAATAAAGTCCATAGTGAACTGATCCAGATAGTCATGAAAGACTCTGTTCATCGTGTCCACGAAGACCGCTGGCGCATTAGTTAGTCCGAAAGACATAACTAAGAACTCGTAATGTCCATAACGAGTCTTTAAGGCCATCTTAGGAATGTCCTCTTCCTTCACCCTCACTTGGTGATAGCCTGAGCGCAAATTGATCTTAGAAAACACGCGCTCCTTGCAACCGATCAAACAGATCGTCAATCCTTGGCAAAGGATATTTATTCTTGATCGTCACCGTGTTCAACTCATGGTAGTCGATGCACATCCTCATTGACCCGTCCTTCTTCTTCACGAACAACACGGGCACTCCCCACGGTGATGAACTAGGGTGGATAAATCCTTTATCCAAAAGCTCTTGGGGTTATTCCTTTAGCTCTTTCAATTCTGACGGCGATATCCTATATAGTGTCTTCAATATAGGATTAGTGCCAAAAATGCCTGTCCTCCTCCGAGAATAAGCTTCCTGGCCCGAACGGCTGAAATCATCAGAGGTAAAGACCTCACTCGTGATCCAATGTACGTCACTTCTCCATCTCCCCACGACCTAAGCGTAACTTGCTTCCGAGCGCAGTTGATAGTCGCCAAATGCTTCACCAGCCAATCCATTATGAAAATAAAGTCATAACTAATCATAGGGAGAACAACTAAGTTTGCAGGAAGTACTCTTCCACAGATGCTGATAGGGCATCTGCAAACTACACGCTTACAGACCACAGCTTTCCCTACGGGGGTAGTTACAGCTAGACCAGGTTCCAAAGTTTGTACTACAAGTCTAGACAGTCTTACGAACATAATAGATACGAAAGAGTGGGTAGCCCCTGAATCAAACAAAACTGAAGCTTCAAATCCAAGTATAGGGACAGTACCTGTCACTACTTCTGATCCTCCTTCCTCCCTTGCCCACACAATCCTTGCTGAAGTGGCCGAACTGGCCACATCGGTAGCAAGTCCCAGTTGCCATTCTACAGGGTACCTAGTGAACTTGGCTACACTTCCTACACAGTTTCGGTATCTAACTTTTCTGCGGCAAAATTGGAGGGTTACGAGAGGTACCTCCTTGTGACCTCTGTGGTGGAAAACTCCCCACTGCCATCCTCTTAGCTGGCTTAGCTCTTCCTGCCGAAGTACCAGGTCCTTGAGCCCTCCTCTTCTGATTCGCGCACTCAGCTACATTTTCCTTCAGGCTTTCTTTGTAAATCGAAGCCCGATCCACCAACTGTGAGAAATCTCAGATATCAAAGCAACTCATCATAATCTGAATGCAAGAGTTCAGACCTTGCTCAAACTTCTTTGCCTTCATTTCCTCATTCGGGATGAGGTACATGCTAAAGCGCGACAGTTGCAGAAACTTCACGGCATACTCAATCACCGACATTCCTCTTTGAACCAACTCTTGAAACTCTCGTGCCTTCGCCTCCTGCACGACTCGGGGAAAGAAGTGTCGATTGAATTCATGCTTAAAGATGTCCTAAGTAATGGTAGTCTCTAATCCCAAATCGGTGGCAAGCACCACCTTCTTGTCCTGCCACCAGCGTTTGGCCTCCCCCGTTAGCGTATAAGTAGTATAAGGCACCATCTACTCATTAGTACACCCAGTTGTAGCTAACAACTCCTCCACATCATTCAGCCAATTCTCAGCGCTGATGTGATCCCTCCTCCATCAAAACTCTCCGAGTGATGACAACAAAAGTCCTTCAAAAAGCATCCAATCCCTTCAACTGGCTGCCTTACAACCCTATTGCGATCTAAGGCTGACACTAGCTGGCCAATCACGTTTATCACTTGATTACCTGGGGTTGCTGCTTTGTAGACTAGGATGTCCACAGGCTCGGGGTGAACATTCCCTTCAAGGCTTCCAAGTTCTAGCACATTAGGTCTAGTTACATGGTTCCTTTGAGGCGGCATTCTCTGCAACGAAAGGCAGAGTTAGAACCGACTCGTCTAGAACCGAGCAACCAAATCTAGAGGCGAAGTCCTAACAGCCTATCTAACCTAAACTTTGGTGTGATCATGGCCTAAGTTCTCTTTTCCTTTATCCTATAGTCCTTTTAGAGCACAAGGCTCCGATACCAACTGTAACAACCCCGGTGAGCAAATCAATTAACTAGTAATTGACCCCATAGTTCGTCTCCCAGCCCTATCCGTCGCAGGACAAGGCTTAGGGATTTCAACCTTTCTCGTTGAAACGAGAAAATTTCAGCGAAAGACTTTTGAAAACTATAGAAAACAGAGAGCAGTAAATTTAACATAAACACAACATGCACTAGAGTAAATATAAAACCTCATAATATATAGATCACCATCAAATGTACCAGTCATCAAACCGTCATCAAAATAGAAATTACAACCCAATATAACATCATTGTCCCAACAAAAGATCAATAGATCAAATCCTAGATCTAAGCTTAAGTAGGGCTAATGAGATTAAAATCTCGATCATATCATCACAGGCAGTTCCTCCATCCTTCCACATAGACTTCAACCATACCGGGTCCATGTCCTAAAAAATGACCCGAATCAGATCCTGCGCAATCACCCAAGTCTGCTCCGACGGCATCCTCTTCTAGGATAGCTAAACCGTGTAGATATTTGTAATGATAGGGAAAATATAAATAAAAAGGGGGATAAGTCTAAGACTTAGTGAATATTAATGCAAATAATGTCCATGCCAATTTAGTGATGAACTCTAATTTTTAGTAAAGCAACAGTTCCATCATGACAGTTTTACATGGGTGTGATATAGATACATAATACATGCATATAATATCGAGTGACAGTCATAGTTCAACAGTATGGTCTACACGAGATATTACCCCTTCCTAGCAGGGTTGGTGCTATCCCGAGGGACTTATTACGAGATTAGGCGGATCCTTATGGTAACTAGTACTTTTGAGTTATGTTGTAGACTTGAAAGCTTTTATGCATTCTTGCATATTAAGGTATATCATGGATCCAACTTGTATAGTGTGGTTTCAGCCACTTTGATGATCCTTGGTAGATGCTCTGGTTGTAATGATTAATGTTTATAGAGTCTTAATGTTTCCGCTAGTTAGTATCTTCTCTTTTCAAGGAGTAGAGATCCCTGAGTCTTGTTCCTCGTGGAATAAGTCTAGGAGACAAACCATGGAGTTAATTAATTATTGGGGTGTTACATGTTTCCAGTTTCCTGAAACTCTCTCTTCTTTCCCGAACCTCCAGCCACTATCCCACTGCTGCTGGCTTCAGCTCGCCCCTTTGACCTCATCAATGCATTAATGGTTTCATTCTGATTTATGAACTCTTTCGATTTGCTCATGAATTGACTAAGAGTTGTTAATGCTAGTCTTTAGGCTAACTCGGCCATTAGGGGACCCTCGGTTCTTATTCCATTTTTAAAAGGGCAGCCAAAACCATTTCTTCCTTAGGGTCCTCCACACTTAACTTCTCTTGGCTGAACCTAATCATATAATCTCTCAAGGATTCGGTTTTTCCTTGAGTTAGGGACAACAAATAAGCGGGAGACTTCTTTCTTTTTCGGACAGCAATGAACTCGGCTAAGAATTGACGTCCGAGAAACTCAAAGTTATCTATGGACTTGGGAGGAAGCTTCTCGAACCATCCTCGGGCACTTCCTTTTAAAGCCAAAGGAAAAGCTAAAAAATCAATTTCGTCAAGAGTGCCATGAAGGATGAGATGGGCTCGAAAATTCTCCATATGATCCGTTGGGTCGCCCTCCCCATCATATCTGTCGATGTACGAGACCTTGAACTTTTCTAGCAAAGGGAATACCATCACCCTATCAGTGCATGGAAGACTTGTGTTTCGCATTAAGTCATCCAAAATAGACCTGTCTTCTCCTCCTCCTTGAGCCATGAGCAGAACTATCTCTGCAATTTGGGCTTTAGGTCCTTCACTTCATCATCAACATTATGCGTCTCTAGCTCCTTGTCCTTTAGATGTACAGACCCCTCCTTGTCCTTCGAGTGCACAAAACCGTCTAGCAAGGTTTCTTCATGATCCAGAGCAGAGCTCTCTTGGCCATTTTCTCTATGCTTCTCCTTACGTCTTTCTTTACGTTCTCGATCCCTCCTCAGTGGGAGTTGGGAAATCAAATCCTCATTTTGCTCTGAACATGTTCTTCGAAATGCGCTTCACGTACTGATGCAGCGTAGGATTGTGATGGACAAGAAAAAAGAGCAATTAGAAGGGATAAATATTCCTAAGATTGTGAGACTATCAACAAAATCAAAGAAATCTTCTCAAAACAATAGATGCTATCTAAAGATTTAATGGAAAATTAGAAAGAAACTCAACTCTGAGTATTCTTATGGAAGAAAACCAAATAATAAACATAAATTGCATTCCCAGGGTTATAAGAATGTATTTATAGCTCCAAGAGTCCTAAACCTATAAGTAAACAGAATTAAAGTCGGTTTAAACAAAAGCTACGCTGGCCGTTCGGACTTGCGGCAGACGACCTCCAGACAAGGACTCTTGGGTTGGCTTCTGTCCGGACGAGATTGCAGACGAGCTCTAGGCGAGGACTCTCAGGTTGCTCCTCTTTTGGACTTGTGGTAGGCGAGCTTCAAATGAAGCTCTCAGGATCACGGGCGTCCGGACGGATGCTCTCCTCTTCCGAACGGCCTTTAGCTTCCTTGCACGTTTGTAATCTAGTCTTGAGTCTTCTAGGTGTCTCCACACTCACATCTACTCAGGTCTTATTCATGTAATCCCAAGCACTCTAATCTACAACATCTGCCCCAAGTTGGAGAGAATTCGCCCTCAAATTCACGTCATCGTCTGACAAATCTCCTGTAAACGGAACAAGATGTTTAACATTGAAGACATCAGACGTCTTGATGTGGCTAGGCAACTTCAACAGGTCGGCATTCGAGTTGATTTTCTCAATAATCTCCATCGGACCAATCTTGTGAGCAGCCAACTTACTGTATTCCCCAAAAAGAAACTTATCTTTTGTCAAAACAACCCACACGAACTGTCCTTCTTCAAACTTTAAGGCACATCGCTTCTTGTTCGCATCCGCCTTATACTTCACCGTCGATTCCTGTAGATTCTTGATGGTCAGCTTGTGGCCCTCTTGTATCTGGGCTATAAGATCTTCAGCTGTGGCATGTGTCCACCTCATATCTAGAATAGGTGCCAAGTCCAACGGGGCATGAGGATTGGACCCATAAATGATGGTAAATGGGCTGAAGTCGGTGCTCCGGTTGGTTGAACAGTTGAAGGTGAACTCGGCTTGAAAAATTTTTTGGTCCCATGATTTGAGGTTCTCCTCCATGAGGCTCCGAGGTAAAACTCCCAATGATCTATGAACGACCTCTATTTGTCCGTCCATTTATGGATGGTAGGTGCTACTAAAATCAAGCTTTGTGCGCAATATCTGCCACAAACATGGTCAAAAGTGGCTAAGGAACCTTGTTTCGCTGTCTGAAACTATGGACAAGGGTAATCCATGGAGACGATAAACCTCTCTGAAATACAACTATGCCACATTCAATGCATCGGCGGTCTTCTTGCAAGCAATGAAATGCACCATCTTAGAGAATCTATCAACAATCACAAAGATGGAGTCAATACCTTTTTGGGTCCTTGGTAAGCCCAACATGAATTCCATGCTCACATTGGTGCATGGCCCCTCTGGAATAGGAAGGGGCATATACAACCCGACACTAGTAGCCGATCCCTTGGACACTTGACATAATCGGCTGCTCTTCACAAGTAGATCCACTTCTTGCTGCATGCTTGGCCAATAGAACTGGGAAGCCACCAGTTGTAGTGTTTTATCCCGCCCCATGTGACCTTCATTATGGCGCTCTTGGAGAATCTTCAAACTCAGACTGCCTTCTGGAATGCATAGTTGAGAACCTTTGAATAGGAACCCATTATATAGTCCGAAGTCTCCTTGCACTCCAAACGACACATCCATCACAATAGGACCAAAAAATGGATCAATAGATAAAGAATCTTTGAATAGGAACCCATGGTCAGTAGTGTGGTTTTCATGATGAGGGCGTCAGCCTCTTTGTTTAATGCTCCCGATTTGTGCTTGATTGTGAAGGAGAATTGTTGTACAAAGGCGGCCCATTTAGCATGCCAAGATGACAAACTATCTTGACTATTAAGGTGTTTCATTGCTTCATGGTCCGAGTAAAAGATAAAGTTGTTGTAGGCAAGGTATGAGCTCCAATGTTTCAATGATTGCACCACTGCATAGAACTCAATATCATAGGTGTTGTAATTGAGTTGTGCAATCTTCAATTTCTCACTGAAGTAGGCTACCGGTTTGCCCCTTTGGCTGAATACCTGATAAGTGCTAAAATATTCATATTTTTAGCCCTTAACTTGCATGTTTTAATCCTTTGGTTTTAGTTAATTAGGCCATTTTAATTCATTTTTGTGTTTTTCATACTTTTACAAGCTTTTGGAAGAAAATGAAGTAAAACTAGGTGATTTGGGCTCAAAGAGAGAAGATGGAAAAAATTGGAGCTCCCTTACACTGCGATCAATCGCAGGGTACCTGCGATCAAGCGTAGTACCGAAGAGGACACAACACAAAGTAGGCCAGGAGCGATCGAGCGCACACGGGCTGCGATCAATCGTACCCGTGCGCAGGAGACACATCAAGTGGCGGATACAGTGTCACTCTTTCCATATTAGGGTTTTCCAACTCCAATTGTAATAGGTCTCAAAACCCTACGAAATCCCTAGGTTTACTACTTTGTCTAGGACTTCTAAAACCTATAAATAGACCCTTAAGCCTCTAGAATTGATATACGTTGTAAGGAGAAGAATAGGGGCTCTTCAAGTTCAAGTCTCGGGTTTATTCTTTTCCTTTCTTTCTTTTATTTTATGAAGATGTTTAGCATCAACTCTATGTGTAGCTAATTTACTTAGTAGGGCTAGATTGAAGCCCTAGTTATGTTTAATTGATATTTCAATATTGGCGCCTTTGTGATGATCTTGTTCTGCTATTTAACTTGATTAATACCTACTTGCATGAATTCCTCATATGTGTGTGCCTGATCAACATATGCATGTGGTATGGACTACTTAGTTAGATCAATTTGGATGATCGAGTCCTGGGTTTAACATAAGTAACAAAAGAATCCACACCGCGATTCTTTAGGTTAATCAACATGGGGAACCAGGAGTATACACCCATGCCTTAGGCCCCGTGTGTTTGTCGATTTCCATAGAACATATGCTGTTTTAAAGAACAACTTAATATATACCATGCTAAATTCTTTAGGAAAGAAAAGAGTTAGAGTATACACCCATGCCTAACTCGTTGCTTAGGAAAATCTATAGCTTAAGGAGTATACACCTATGCCCTTAGGTTGACAAACATTAGATATGCATAACATGATCAAAGCATTGGCATATTGTTATATTAGTTGAATATAATTAGTGATCCTAACTTTTTATCATTATCAACTCAATCAATCTTTGTTTTACTTAAGGAATTTATTTTTAAACGGAAATTCAGCAATCCTCGTGAGAATGATCCTGTACTTGCACCATATAATACTATGTTGACCTTGTGCACTTGCAGGTAAAATGTACAATTACTTACCTATTAATTTAGGTAGATATTTGCACAACAAGTTTTTGGCGCCGTTGCCAGGGATTGCGGCGAATTATGTTTAAAATTATTTTCCTTTAGCTTTGTTATTTTCATTTTCAATTTTTAATTTAGTTGTTAAAAAAAAAAATCAAAATTATTTTTCGTCATCCCTAATTTTTCTGTTTTCTGTTGTAGGTTGTGGATTGGCATTCTGTGATTGCGATCAATCGTCAGCCAAGTGCGATCGAGCACACTGCGATTGAACGCACTAACCTGCGATCGAGCGTAGTTCTAGGGAGCATCCGAACCGGCAGTACTGAAGGTGCCTAACCGAAGAAGTAATTTAGTTCATGCAAGGTCGTCGATCTCAAGCCTCAACCGTTCTTCCACTCGATCCTGAAATTAAGCGGACAATTCGACAACGACCTAGAGACAAAGAAGAAGAAGAAATTGATATGGAAGACTTGCAAGAGAATCCAATTGGGCCAAGACCATTAGAGGCAAATCCACCACGGGTGAGGAGACCAATGAAGCAGGCATATGTTCCAGCAAACCTCCATCAACCCTCATGCATAGCTGATAAACGCCGAATGTTGCACATTCAAGCCCCTTAATTTGCATATGTTAATTCCTTAGCGTTGTTATTTGTTTGATTTTGTTTTGTTTTTGTGTTTTCAGGTTATAAATAAAGATGCAATTAATTCCATTGATTTTGGGCTTAAAAGCACACTTTGAGATGATTAAGCTTAGCAAATCATAATAGAGGACCTATATGTTGTGGTTAAGTTTAATCAAATAAAGGAAGGGATTAATTTGGAATTTCTCAAAGACACCGCTTTCTAGAGTAAAAATTCAGTAAATTGTCTCTGGAGCTTAGAAGATCATGAGTGACTAAATCCCTTCGTGGGGTGTTGATGTAACCCTATCCAAGCACAATGGTTTGATTGTATTTAATTTCTAGATTTTCAATTTATGCATGTTCATTGTATAACCCTGAGGATTGCTACAGTTGATTTCTGTTCTTCATATTAAATGCAATTGTTCTTTAAATTCCAATTCAATATTAGTAAAATTCTTATCTTGTCTTAGAAATTATTTTTCTATTATTGAACTCAAATTATTCTTATTTTCTGTGATTATAAGAATGATGGTTATACAATGGTACTCAATTGGCATGCAATCAATAGGATTAGATAGACCATACCTAGGGAAGATGGATCGTACTACACCCTAGTTTAGTGTAATTTAGGTAGACGGTCCGTGCCAACCGAAGATGGGTTATGCTATTCCATTGATTGTATGAGATTATTTTTATGTCTTCTTGTTGAAATTATAACATGCATAGAATGAATTGCTAGAGTTAAATATGGTTAACCATTGATGTGCGGATCGTGGTGAAGTCAATACCCTACTCTCTCTCTCTCACAAATTTACTCCCTTTTATTTCCGTTTATTTTATGCACTTTAAATTCTCAAAAACAATTCACTCTCTTTTAATTAAGTTAATTTTGATCTTTTAATTTTGATAATTAAACCCCTGCAGTCCTTGAGGTTCGACACCCTCAATATAGCCCTATCCTACGGGATTTGTTCTATTGCGAGTGGTAATTTTATTATTGATATTTTTGGTCACAAAAATACCACATCAATAGCATATCAACCGGAGGTGGATGGCAGCTATTATGTCTCTCCTCAAATCCTCAATGCATTGACTCACTTCAGAGGCACAGCTACTGAGGATCCCAACTTACATCTTAAGGAATTCATTGACTTATGCAAGTTGCAGCATGTCCAAGGCCTAACTCCAGAGAGACTCAGGTTAGTTCTCTTTCCTTTTTCCTTTAAAGATAATGCTAAACTGTGGTACAATTCCTTGCCTGCAGATTCCATTCATACTTGGGAAGAATTGACCACTAAGTTTCTGAAGAGGTTTTTCCCAGCCCAGAAGACAAAACAACTTAAAAGGGAACTTCAATTGTTCCAACAACGAGACGGAGGTTTGTTCTTTGAGGCCTGGGATCACTTCAATTCCTTGCTTCTAAAGTGCCCACATCACAACATCCCTCAAGATGACCAAGTACAAATTTTCTATAAAGGATTAGATAATACTAACAAAGGGATGGTTGATTCAGCTTGTGGAGGAACACTTATGGAGAAGAGTAGTGAGGAAGCTGTGGAACTTTTCGAGACATTAAGTGAGCACTCACAGCAATTCTGTTCAAGGGGGAGAAGAGGAATTAAAAGCAAGGGCATGTATGAAGTAAACCACAGTGGGGGATCAACCAATCAGTTCGCTGCGGTAGAAAAGAAATTGGATATGCTTGTCAAGGCCATGACTGTTCAGAAAATCTCACCTCTGCAACAGGACACACCAATCCACGTATGTGCTATTTGTTCCCATTTAGATCACATCACTGAGACGTGTCCTTTTGTAGCACAAGAACAGGTGAATTTTGTGGGACAAAACAATTGTCCCCATAAGAACAACCCATACTCCAATACTTACAATCCAAGATGGCGCAACCATCCAAATTTCTCTTGGAGCAATGATCAAGGACAGCAGAAAGGGCCCCAACAAGCAAGCCAACCAACTCAAGAACCAAAGATGAACCAACTGGAGGGTATGATACACAACCTAGTGACTTCACAACAGCAATTCATGGCTGATCAAAAACATGTCAATACAAAGACTGAGCAAGCCATACAAAAACTGGAAGTGCAAATGGGTCAGATGGCAAAGGAGCTGAGTGAGAGGAAGCAGGGAGAATTTCCAGCTCAAACAATACCTAACCCAGGGAGTCACCAGCAGCTGAAGGCAGTCACAATTCTAAGAGGTCCTGCTCCTACAAGGACACTTGAGCCAAATTCTGAAGAGCTCAAGTGCAGCTCTTCCCACTAAAACATTACAGTCACAAGTAGATGCATTTGAGCAGCCAAGAACCTCAAGCGCATCCACTCAATACAGTGGTACTGAAGCCACTAAAGGCGGTAACATTTTTCCTCTTGTTTTCTTCATCTTAGTTTCCTTACTTCACATATGTCTCAATTATCCTTTATGTTTCGTTTGGATTATTGACCTTTACTTAACTTTTCTTTTGTTTGTTTTGAAAAAAAAAAAAAAAAAGAAAAAAAAAAATTTGACATTCTGTTACTACGATCGAGCGCAACAAGTATGCGATTGAGTACAGTAACCGAAAGGTGGCTTGACACTTTCTGTCAGTGCGATCGAACGCACCTTAGGTGTGATCGAGCGCACCTGACCCATACACACACATTTCTGGCCGAATGCGATCGAGCGCACCAAGTGTGCGATCGAGCGCACTCAGACAGTAGGGCCTGCGACCTATTTTAGGTCACTTTTTCCTATGGCCCACAACCTTTTCTCCCGGTGCCGTACAAGTTTCCCTCACAATCACCTCCGGCACACTCCTCCTCCTCCCATTTTTCTCCTATTTTTCACGATTTCTACCCCACAACTACCACACAGTTCACCTCTCCGGCCACCATACTCCCATTTTTCCACCACAGTACCCACAACCCCTTCACCATTCCCATTAGCACTCATCTCCGAACCACTCACCCAACCTCCAAATTTCTTCTATTTTCTTGCAACTGTGGGTGCTCATCCACCCACATTGCCTCTGTGTTGGGATTTTCTTGTTCTTGCAGGGAGTTTTGGGCATCCTTGGCCGTAGTTTATTTTTGTGGTCATCAGAAGTGCACACCACCTGTTCGACAAAAGTCCCAAGTCAAGCTCACAATGCCTAGAACCCGTGCTTCATCATCCCGGGGGTCCGAGGCCCAAGCCCTTTCTCCCTCACCCACTTTTGAGGAGCGGGAACTGCTGTTTGAGACCACCTTCGCCATAAGAGAAGACTTTCAAAACCATGAGCTGACTCAATGGGCGGTCGCCGAGTTTAAGCGAAGGGGACTCAAGAAGCTCTTCAAACCGGTCACCTCCACCACCTACCAGAAGTTGGTCATTGAATTTTATGCCAAGCTTTCCCATGACTATGACAACCCGGCTGCTCTCCCCTCAAAAGTGCAAGGCCGAGTTATTGATGTGACTAGGGCCGACATAGTCGCAACCCTGCAGTTCAATTATGCGCAACCTCTAGAAACTGCACATCTTGCCGAGCAACCGCCCCGATACTATGTGGCAGAAATCATTGTAGATATATGCCAAGGGCACTATGCGGATGCCCACCATAATGCCGGCAGTCGGTCCAAGCTACCTCGAAGGTTGTGGTTTGTGGATTCCGTTTTGCACCAAAATGCCTTCCCCTTGGGACACAAAACTCAAACGCATGATCAATTTCTCCAAACTCTTTACGCCTTCCACAAGGTTGCTTGGTACTCCATTCCCAACATCATTTGGAACCAAATCCATAAATTTTGGAATGGAGTGCACATTGGGGGAGCAGAGTCCACACATTCATGGGGATTGCCTTTTCCCTACTTGATCACATACATTCTGAGGAAAAGGGGCATTAAGGGCACCGCAGCTGATGAGCCAGTCACCACCACTCCAATATATGGCATTCGCCAATGGAACAAGAGCTGCTCTTATATGCCCCAGGCACCTCCAGAAGCTAGGGAAGAGGCGGATGAGGCCGAGCCAATGGCCGAAGATGAACTGGCAGCTGAGCCGATAGCAGAAGATGAGGAGGAGGCCTCATTTGATGTTCGCGGCGCCCAATACCGATCCCTTTGTGAAGCAATCGAGGGCCTTCGGAGAGAGCTAGCTGATCAAAGAAGGGAGGCTCGGGAAGATAAGGTACTCATGGATCAACGCTTAGCTGCCCTGGAAGAATTAATGCGGTCCATCCTAAGCCAGTTGCCACCACCACCTGGCGCGTCTACTTCTGGACAACACTGAGAGCGTCCACTAGGGAATTCCTAGTGGTTTAAAAGGCTTGTTGCATACGCTAAATGCAATCGTACATCCCACGAAAGATGGATTTATCTCTTTTGTTTTCTGTTTTTCCATTCCTGTTTTTAGTTTTGTATTGCTAAGGGACTAGCAATATGTAAGTTTGGGGGTGTGATAAGTGCTAAAATATTCATATTTTCAGCCCTTAACTTGCTTGTTTTAATTCTTTCATTTTAGGTAATTAGGCCATTTTAATTCCTTTTTGTGTTTTTCATACTTTTACAGGCTTTTGGAAGAAAATGAAGTAAAACTAGGTGATTTGGGCTCAAAGAGAGAACATGGAGAAAATTGGAGCTCCCTGACACTGCGATCAATCGTAGGGTATCTGCGATCGAGCGTAGTACCCGAGAGGACACAACACAAAGCAGGCCAAGAGCGATGGAGCGCATGCTAGAAAAAGGATCGATCACAGACCTACAATGGAGCGCACACGGGCTGCGATCGATCGCACCCGTGCGCATGAGGCACATCAAATGGCGGCTAAAGTGTCACTCTTTCCATATTAGGGTTTTCCAACTCCCAATTGTAATACGTCTCAAAACCCTACGAAATCCCTCGGTTTACTACTATGTCTAGGACTTCTAAAACCTATAAATAGACCCTTAAGCCTCTAGAATTGATATACTTTGTAAGGAGAAGAATAGGAGCTCTTCAAGTTCAACTCTCGGGTTTATTCTTTTCCTTTCTTTTATTTTATTTTATAAAGATGTTTAACATCAACTCTATGTGTAGCTAATTTACTTAGTAGGGCTAGATTGAACCCTAGTTATGTTTAATTGATATTTCAATATTGGCGCCTTTGTGATAATCTTGTGCGTGCCTGATCAACATATGCATGTGGTATGGATTAGTTAGTTAGATCAATTTGGATGACCGAGTCCTGGGTTTAACATAAGTAACAAAAGAATCCACACCGCGATTCTTGGGTTAATCAACATGGAAAACAGGGAGTATACACCCATGCCCTAGGCCCCATGTGTTTGTCGATTTCCATAGAACATATGCTTTTCTAAAGAACAACTTAGTATATACCATGCTAAATCCTTTAGGAAAGAAAAGAGTTAGAGTATACACCCATGCCTAACTCGTTGCTTAGGGAAATCTATAGCTTAAGGAGTATACACCCATGCCCTTAGGTTGACAAACATTAGATATGCATAACATCATCAAAGCATTGGCATATTGTTATATTAGTTGAATATAATTAGTGGTGGATATCGAAACCCTAACTTTTTATCATTATCAACTCAATCAATCTTTGTTTTACTTAAGGAATTTATTTTTAAACGGAAATTCAGCAATCCTCGTGAGAATGATCCTGTACTTGCACCATATACTACTATGTTGACCTTGTGCACTTGCAGGAAATGTACAATTACTTACCTATTAATTTAGGTAGATATTTGCACAACAGTACCGGCCCAATGCCTATCTTTGATGCATCACAATGCAACTCAAAAGGTAAGTCAAAGTCTGGAAGGACTAGTAATGGAGCCATGGATAGTTTGACCTTGATCAACTCAAAGGCGGCAATGGCTACGTCACTCCATGAGAATTTTCCCACCTTCATACACTCTGTAATCGATGCCAATATGGTGCTAAAATGTTGAATAAAATGCCGATAAAAAGATATTAACTCATAGAAGCTGTGTACCTCATGTAGCGTCGTGGGAAGAGGCCAATCTTGGACCGCTGCTACTTTCGATTCATCCACCGCCAACCCATCTTTGGGCACCACATAACCAAGGCAAAGGACCGAGTCAGTCATGAAGGAACACTTAGCCGTGCCGCATAAAATTTCTCCTGGCGCAAAACACGTAGTACCTCTTGTACATGTTGAATATGTTCCTCAGGGGTAGAGCTACATATAAGTGAAAATTCTAAAACGACTCCAAACAACACCTATCCAAATGTCTAGGTGTTTTACAGAAATTATTCAAAAAAAGATTTAACCTAGCAATTAAAAGATCAACCAAATATAGATATGAACTAAGCAATTAAGAACACAGATATTTGGTTACGAAGAGGAAACCATTTAGAGAACTCTCTAAATGTAAAACCTCTCCGGGGAAGCCAAACCTAGGAAATCAATTCACTATAAGAAGAATAAGGAATACAAGAAGAATTACAAAACCTTTGACTCTTCCTTGCATACGACAAGTGACCCACTTGACTTCTACCTCAGTAGCCCTTTCCAGAACATCTGGCACAATTCTTCTAAACGATTTCCTTTCACCAGAACTCCGACTGGCTTCACGTATTTTCTTTTCAGAAATAATCTTGAACAATATCTCTCACTCTAAGCACTCAAATTTTTCTCACAAAATACGTACCTTTGTAAAGCAAAATAAAGTGTTTAAATAGAAAAAATTAATCCTTCAGCAGCCATGTCCGGACAGGGCTAATATGGGGTCCGGACATGGCTAGGGTTACATATGCGTAACCTAGTTATGTCCGGACCTCCAACTCTTGTGTCTAGACATCTCACAAAAATAAGGCTTTCTGGAAATGAGGTCCGGACCCAGCTTCTGGCGGTCCGGACCTCTCCTTCAAAATCCAGTTTCTGGAAATCAGGTCCGAACCCAACTTCTGGCAGTCCGGACCTGCTCTGTAAAAAGCTGTTTCTGGAAATCAGGTCTGGACCCAGCGTCTGGCGGTCCGGACCTGCTCTTCAAAGCACACTTGCTGGTTTTTGTGTCTGGACCCGGCTTCTGGGGGTCCGAACATGCCTCTAGAATCTGCTTTCTGAAACTTGTTGAGCTACTCATTTTCAACAACGTACATGCAAACCGAATGTGCGAAAACCTAAACTAACAAACTCCCCCTTTGGCCATTCGGGAACAAAAATTGTATTACATGAAAATGACTCATCAAAACAACTCCCCTTTTTTGTCTCGGAAGGACAAAGGAAGAAAAAAATTAAATTCTAGAGTTTAATCAAAATAACTCATGAAATCTTAAAAAAGTAGACATGAGAAACAAGACAAAAAATAGTCTTGCCAAACCATAAAGCATAGTAAACAGAATGCAACGTAAGCAACAAAATTATTCTTGGCAAAACTGGTCCTTGATAGATTTCACATCTTTTTCCAAAGTCGTCATGCGGGTGTGGAGATCTTCGATGCTTCGACCTTGAGCTTGAAGTAAGGCAATTATTTGATTGAATTGACTTGAAGCATCTGATGATCCTGAGGAAGACGCAGCTGGAGGATCTTGAATAATTGGAGGCACATGAGCAGCTGAAGCTTGAAGCCGAAGTTGAGATTTGACTTCATCACAGTTCCTTTGCCAAAGTAACCTTCAAGAGCTTCCATATGTTCATTTGCAGCAATTTTTGGCAAAGTGGCGTGCAAAATCTTCGTAATGAGACCGCCATAAGGTAATGCAATAGAGTGATCTTCATGGAGCTCGATCATTGTCAATACTAGATGAGTGCATAAACAAAACTCAACACGGTTAATGATGCCATAAATCATCATTGCGCGTTCGATAGTCACATGACTATGTCGAGACATTGGCCAAATATTATGCAGCAAAATCCGAGTTAACAACCTCTCTGGAGCCCTTACATAGCCAATTGGAATTTTGTTCAGGTCTTCTTCTCATACAAGCTGCCGACTTGGATTAAGAACCGCCATTATTTCAGCCTTTGTGCGTTGTGGATCTTCTTCTAGAAATGGAAGCGGCTTCTCATTCATCAATGGAATCCCCGTAACTTCACTCATCAACTCAGTAGTGATATTGAGAGTTTTCCCGGAGACCTTTGTCTTGAATGATGGGGGACCAACCAAGTCAATGTCGTCGATGTTGTAGTAGAGTTCCCGAACTAGCCGAGTGTAGGCATTAACAGGAATGAACAAGGAGGTCCATTGATTTGCCTGGAATATGTCATGAATGAATTGAAATGGTTCCACTTGATGATCATTTTGCTCCACTCCACGCTCGATCACAATTTTGCGGGTCAAAATTTTATCTTGTAAAACTGATTTTTCTTCTCGAGTGCGCTTTCTCCTTGGTGTAGATTCCGAAATTGGATACACCATTTTCTACATTCACACCTAATGAAGGAAGTAAATGATAAAATAATAGCACAAATCACTAGAAAAAAAATTAGATTGAAAACAAATATTGAGAAGAAAACATGTGATTCCAAAATTCATGTAGACATTCTATCGAACATGTGATAGGCATTATGGGATTGAATAGAACATGAGAAAAAAATGTATGAAAGCTTAAACTATCTTGCCTATGGAACATCCCAATCAATATCTAGAGATCAATAACAGTGAAATATAGTAATGGCATTGAAAAATTTTGAGCAAAATTGAAGATCAGAATCTTTGAGACATTTTATCAAACACATGATATGCAAGAACAATGCAGTCGTGAACAACTCATGTTAAATTGAGGAACCCATTTCCAAATACATGATAGATTATGTATTGTGCAACACTGATATGAACTAAAAAAAAAACACAATGGGAATCAAAGAATCAAATAAACAATCAATTCGGAATCGCAAGGAAAAAAAAAACAAATAGCCACATATTGCGATTTGAAATCAAATCGAAAGAAATAATGGAAGAAAACATATATTGGATGATATCAAAGTGTTGAGCCTTTAAGAAATGAAATCACCGAGAAAGACAGAGGAAAAAAAATTTTGAGGGAAAATTTTTTTTGAGGGAAAATGGTGTCGGCCCGTGAGAGAGAAAGCATGAAACTGGAATGAATGCAAGGATTTTAAAAAGCTGTCGATACAACCAATGTAATGGCCATGTCCGGACATGTAAGTGCAGTGTCGGACCGCATCCCCAAAAATAAAATAATTTTTTTTTTTTTTTAATTGTTTAGATATCCAATAAACCATGTATGTCCCTTTGAATATCTAACATTCCGGAGTGATCAACAAATAGCAATTTCACCATTAATGTACAATATGCATGACACATCCTTGTTCTGTGAATTCAGTCAAGGACGCAATAATTAGAAATCTCATGTGAGTGTGTAGTGTGTTAGGACATCTAGACAGACATTTAGTAAATGAAAGACACAGTCTGATTCAAGCCACAGTAAAACCTTATAATGTTAGGACCTAGATTCCCTCATCCAATATACTCCCCTTGAGACTAATCATTCGCTTTATCATGTCCTTTAGTAATCATCTAGGTCCGCAATGATTTGATCACTGATTCTTTCTTTAGGGACAAACAGAAGCAAAACTAAGTCATCTGAGCTTATTTTATCCCCCTATTTTTTTTTTTTTTGAGAAAATGTTGGAATTTTTAGGAGCTAGGTTCAACTAACGAGTTGGTCAAGTGGATAGAACTGACACTACCTATCTTCCAAACAAAATGGTTGCTCCAAATTCCCAAACACATAACAAAAATCTAAACCTAATGGGGGCAAAAAGTGCATAATTTGGAACATGAGAAAAACTGACTCTTACTCCTTTAATAGTTTTCAGAAGAACAAGGTATATCAGAAACATATGGAGCAGTAGATGTAAATTGCAGAAATATTGACCCCACTCATATGTAAAATATTCCTTTGAGCACAAGACATGAGAAACTGACTATCCAACAAATAAAGACAATTTCAAAAATAAAAGAAGCAAAGAAAATAAAGACAAGCAAAAACAAAAAACAATCAAAAACAAACAAAAATGCCCTAGAACAGCTATAGACAAATATCAATATGTTCAATTTCTAGGCATGTTCTATGTATACAATCATGAGAGATCGCATACACCAATAGCATTCCTAAGATACTCAAACCTAGATCCATCTAGGGGTTTTGTAAACAGGTCAGCTAATTGGTGTTCAGTAGGCATAAATTCAAGAGATACCACCTGGGTTTCTACCAAGTCATGGATGAAATAATGACGAATGTCAATGTGTTTCGTGCGTGAATGTTGAACCGGATTCTTTGAGATGTTGATGGCACTCGTATTGTCACAGTAGACAATCATTTTTCCTTGATCAAATCCATAGTCCGCAAGAAGTTGCTTCATCCAGATGAGCTGTGTACAGCAGCTCCCAGCAGCTATATATTCGGCCTCGGCAATAGAAAGAGAGATGGAGTTTTGTTTCTTACTCATCCAAGCGACCAAATTCGTTCCCACATAAAAACATCCGCCCGATGTACTCTTTCAATCATCAGCATTACCAGCCTAGTCAGCATCAGAATATCCTGCAAGTTCAAGATTTGTATTAGTAGAGAAATAAATTCCAAAATTGATTGTGCCATTGACATACCTGAGGGTCCGTTTAATAGCTGTCAGATGAGATTCCTTTGGATTAGCTTGGAATCGAGCACATACACCCACACTGAAAGATATATCTGGTCGACTAGCTGTGAGATAAAGGAGACAACCTATCATGCTTCTGTATAAAGTTTGGTCAACGGATTTCCCAGCCACATCTGCACTCAGCTTAACACTCGTACTCATGGGTGTGCGAGCATGACTTTTTCCATCCAACCTAAATCTCTTCACAAGATCTTTGGCATACTTTGGTTGAGACACAAAGATACCTTTGTTGGATTGTTGAACTTGAAAACCTAGAAAATAGGTCAATTCACCTATCATACTCATTTCGAACTCTTGCTTCATTTCTGTAGAAAATTGATGAGCCTGTGAGTCAACCGTTGAGCCAAAGATAATGTCATCTACATAAATTTGGACAATGAGAAGTTGACTGCCTTTCCTACGGATGAACAATGTACGGTCAGCCTGTCCTCGGATGAACCCATGTGCAAGAAGGTATGTTGTCAGACGTTCATACCAAGCTCTCGGAGCTTGTTTCAATCCATAAAGCGCCTTTTTCAACTTGTAAACATGATCCGGATAAGTTGGATCCTGAAACCCTTTTGGCTGAGCTACATATACTTCTTCTTGAAGAATGCCATTAAGAAA
>NC_081551.1:7126783-7133773 GCF_901000735.1 Corylus avellana | reverse complement strand
AGGTTTTGGCACATTCGGTTTGCATGTACGTTGTTGAAAATGAGTAGCTCAACAAGTTTCAGAAAGCAGATTCTAGAGGCATGTCTGGACCCCCAGAAGCCGGGTCTGGACACAAAAACCAGCAAGTGTACTTTGAAGAGCAGGTCCGGACCGCCAGACGCTGGGTCCGGACCTGATTTCCAGAAACAGCTTTTTACCGAGCAGGTCCAGACCGCCAGAAGTTGGGTCCGGACCCGATTTCCATAAACTGGATTTTGAAGGAGAGGTCCAGACCGCCAGAAGCTGGGTCCGGACCTCATTTCTAGAAAGCCTTATTTTTGTGAGATGTCCGGACACAAGAGTTGGAGGTCCGGACATCACTAGGTTACGCATATGTAACCCTAGCCATGTCCGGACCCCAGATTAGCCCTGTCCGGACATGGCTGCTGATGGATTAATTTTTTCTATTTAAACACTTTATTTTGCTTTACAAAGGTACGTATTTTGTGAGAAAAATTTGAGTGCTTAGAGTGAGAGATATTGTTCAAGATTATTTGTGAAAAGAAAATACGTGAAGCCAATCGGAGTTCCGGTGAAAGGAAATCGTTTAGAAGAATTGTGCCAGATGTTCTGGAAAGGGCTACTGAGGTAGAAGTCAAGTGGGTCACTTGTCGTGTGCAAGGAAGAGTCAAAGGTTTTGTAATTCTTCTTGTATTCCCTATTCTTCTTATAGAGAATTGATTTCCTGGGTTTGGCTGCCCCGGAGAGGTTTTACATTTAGAGAGTTCTCTAAATGGTTTCCTCTTCGTAACCAAATATCTGTGTTCTTAATTGCTTAGTTCATATCTATATTTGGTTGATCTTTTAATTGCTAGGTTAGATCTTTTTCTGAATAATTTCTGTAAAACACCTAGACATTTGGATAGGTGTTGTTTGGAGTCGTTTTAGAATTTTTAATTGGTATCAGAGCGGGTTCACTCTGTGAAGGAATTTTGTTTCCTGAGTGTGATCCAAGACTCCATATCAAATGTCTCTTACGGTTGCTCCTAATTCTCTTCCCGTCTTTGACGGAACAAATTATACGCTTTGAAAAATTCGTATGAGAGCTTACTTTAAATCCATTAATGTTTGGCATATTGTTGAATCTGGATGGACATGTCCAGACAAAGCAATTGCTGAATGGACAACGGAGGAAAAGAATAATGCTACTGCGAATGACAAAGTTATAAATGCTATTTACATCTCTGTTTCAAATGAGGAATTTGCTAGAATTTCTAGATGTGAAATAGCTAAGGAAGCTTGGGAAACTTTAGAAATCACACATGAAGGAACTAAGGTTGTTAGAACTTCAAAAATTGAAATGTTGGTTTCTCAGTTTGAGGAGATTAGAATGCAGGAAGATGAAACTTTTGATGAATTCTATTCAAAGCTAAGTACCATTAGAAACTATACAATTAATTTGGGAAAGAAAATGGATGATGCTAAAGTGGTGAAAAAAATCTTAAGATTTTTGCCTGAGAGGTTTATTCCCCAAATTGCTGCTATACAACAGAGCAAAGACTTAGATACTATGAGAGTAGAAGAACTTGTAGGTTCCCTTTAGACCTTTGAGCTAATTCTACCCAAACTCAAGAAAACTAAAAACATTGCTCTCAAAGCAAAAAATGTTAAAGTCAATTCTTGTGGGTCATCTGATGAGGATTCTGGGGATGATGAAGAATTTGCCCTGTTTGCTAAAAAATTTAGAAAATTTTTTAGACCCGTGAATGGAAGGTTTAAAAATCGTGACTCAAAAATTCCTGTGAAACCTAAAGGTGAATTTAGAAGTAATCCACGTGAGAACTTAGAGACTGATCAGAAAGATAAGTTCACTAGTGGACGAAAATGTCATGAATGTGGGGGTCGGGGTCATATTCGAATTGAATGTGCTAATCTGAAAAAATCCAAAGGTAAAGCTTTCAATGTCACTCAGAGTGATGAATCGGATGATGAAAATTCCGAAGAAGAAGTTGAAGGAGGAGTAAATTATTTAGCTTTTACTGCTTCTTATGATAATTATTATAAGACTGTTAACTCACCTCATATGATAAACGAATCTGAAATTGAATCTGATGATGAGGTGGATTTACAGACTACTTATAATAACTTGTTTGTGGAATGTGATAAATTGAACAAGCTGAATAGGAAAAATCTGAAAAATCTGAAAGAAGCTGAACTTGAAAAAGAAAGATTAATGAAATCTATGGATGAATGTTTAGCTATTCGAAACACTTTGACTTCTGAAAACCTCATGCTGATTGCTAAAGTGAAATCTCTGGAAAAGGACTTGAATGATTCGAATGATCATTTAAAGAAATTTTCTAGTGATAAATTGAATCAAATGTTAGGGAATCAGAAACATTCACATGATAGGACTGGATTGGGTTTTAATAAACATGTTCATTCATCTTCTTCAAATGTTACAACCACTTCTGAAATCATGTTTGTGAAACCTAAAATGAAAGATGTGGCAATTGAGAATTCTTGCTTACCCCAAGAAAGTTGAGAAGATGTGACCAAGAAAAATAAGTTGAAATTCAAAGTTCCGGTAAGGACTAACTTCATCCCTACTTGTTTTCACTGTGGTGTCAAAGGTCATACTCGACCAAACTGTTTTCAAATTAGGGCTAAACAACCATGGTCTCAGAAGAATATCCCTAGACTAGATGAACCTGGAATTGGAAATCAACTAAAAGTTTTAACTGCTCAAGTGAAACTTATTTGTGAGAAGTTAGCTGTTTTGTCAAATTCTGTTGATATAAAAGATATGTCTAATTTGATTGACAAGGATGTGCAAATTCCTCCTCAAAAGGAACAGGTCTGCGTTAAAAAGAAAGATCATCTATGTCTTGTTGCTCATACTGCCTTAAGTGTGCTTCACTCTTGCTTGTGGTTTCTGGATAGTGGTTGTTCAAAACATATGACAGGTGATATGTCTCTATTCAAAGAGCTTAAAGAAGGCAAAGGAGGTGGAAGCATCACTTATAGAGATGGTAGCAAATCGAAGGTGATCGGTCAAGGAATTGTGGAAATTTCCGGTGCTCCTACTCCACAAGAATTGCTGTATGTTGAAAGACTCCTGGCAAATTTATTGAGCATCAGTCAATTTTGTGATTATGATCTAGTGGTCCAGTTTTCTAAGAAAGAATGCAGCATATTTGATTCTCAAGGAAAATGGTTGATGGGAGGAGAGCGCACTGTTGACAACTGCTATTGTCTCTCCTCAACTTCTCCAATAAAATGCAATAAGGCAACCATGGACACTGGAGAATTGTGGCATCAACGGTTGGGGCATCTAAATTTTCATGATTTGGTAAGAATTTCAAAAACAGAAGCCATAGCTGATTTACCCAAGATTCATCAGGCTGATAAAGGAAAATGTGGCCCATGTAAATTGGGGAAACAAACTAGAACTCCTCACAAAAAGATCTTAGGTATTGTTACCTCTCGAAACTTAGAGCTTCTTCACATGGATCTCATGGGCCCTACACGGACAGCTAGTTTGGGAGGCAAGAAATACATTATGGTGATCGTAGATGACTTCTCTCGATACACATGGGTAATTTTGTTAAGAGAAAAATCTGAAGCCTTTGAACAAACTCAGATCTTGTTTCATAAGATACAAAATGAACAAGACTGTCTCATCAAGCGGATGAGGAGCGATCATGGCAGAGAATTTGAGAACTCAAGTTTTGAAAATTATTGTGCTCAGCAAGGTATCAAACAAGAATTCTCATCCCCCATAACTCCTCAACAAAATGGAGTAGTTGAATGGAAAAATTGAGTCATACAAGAAATGGCTAGAGTGATGATACATGCTAAGGATTTGGCACAACATTTTTGGGGAGAAGCAGTCCATATGGCTTGTCATATTGTTAATCGAGTTTTTCTCAGACCAAGAGCTACCAACACACCTTATGAGCTATGGCGACGCAAGAAACCACTATCAAATACTTTCGGGTTTTCGGAAGCATATGTTACATTCTTCGTGATAGGGAGAACTTGGGGAAGTTTGATGCAAAGAATGACGAAGGAATTTTTCTTGGATATTCCAATACAAGTCGAGCCAGTCGTGTATATAACAAAAGGACCAAATCAGTAATGGAATCAGTAAATGTTGTCATCGATGATGAAACTACCAAGGAGCATTTTGCAGAAGAAGAACCTCAGGTTGAGGGGGAGCAAGTTGATATGTCTGATAAAACTCATGAACCTCCTAGTCCGAATGTTTCAGAACTCCGTCCATCAATACCTTCAGATGCAAAAGGCATGACTCCTTCACCAGTTCCACACTTGGTCTCTCATGCACCATCCTCCAGAGTCAAACTTAATCATCCTAGAGAAAATTTGCTGGGAAATGTGAATGAAGGGCTACGACTGCGAAACAGGGTGGTCAATCAAGTCACTTATTCTTGTTATCTCTCTCAGTTTGAGCCAAAGAAGGTTAATGACGCATTAGAAGATGAGAGTTAGGTTGCAGCTATGCATGATGAACTCAATCAGTTTGTTAGGAATGATGTTTGGAATTTGGTTCCAAAACCAAAAGATCAGAATATCATTGGCACCAAATGGATCTTCAAGAATAAATTTGACGAGCATGGTACAGTGGTAAGAAACAAAGCTCGATTGATTGCTCAAGGATACACTCAAGTTGAAGGAGTCGATTTTGATGAGATGTTCGCACCAGTAGCCAGATTGGAATCTATCAGAATGTTGTTGAGCATCTCATGTCATCTCCAGATCAAATTATATCAGATGGACGTCAAGAGTGCTTTTCTTAATGGCATTCTTCAAGAAGAAGTATATGTAGCTCAGCCAAAAGGATTTCAGGATCCAACTTATCCGGATCATGTTTACAAGCTGAAAAAGGCGCTTTATGGATTGAAACAAGCTCCGAGAGCTTGGTATGAACGTCTGACAACATACCTTCTTGCACATGGGTTCATCCGAGGACAGGCTGACCGTACATTGTTCATCCGTAGGAAAGGCAGTCAACTTCTCATTGTCCAAATTTATGTAGATGACATTATCTTTGGCTCAACGGTTGACTCACAGGCTCATCAATTTTCTACAGAAATGAAGCAAGAGTTCGAAATGAGTATGATAGGTGAATTGACCTATTTTCTAGGTTTTCAAGTTCAACAATCCAACAAAGGTATCTTTGTGTCTCAACCAAAGTATGCCAAAGATCTTGTGAAGAGATTTAGGTTGGATGGAAAAAGTCATGCTCGCACACCCATGAGTACGAGTGTTAAGCTGAGTGCAGATGTGGCTGGGAAATCCGTTGACCAAACTTTATACAGAAGCATGATAGGTTGTCTCCTTTATCTCACAGCTAGTCGACCAGATATATCTTTCAGTGTGGGTGTATGTGCTCGATTCCAAGCTAATCCAAAGGAATCTCATCTGACAGCTATTAAACGGACCCTCAGGTATGTCAATGGCACAATCAATTTTGGAATTTATTTCTCTACTAATACAAATCTTGAACTTGCAGGATATTCTGATGCTGACTAGGCTGGTAATGCTGATGATTGAAAGAGTACATCGGGCGGATGTTTTTATGTGGGAACGAATTTGGTCGCTTGGATGAGTAAGAAACAAAACTCCATCTCTCTTTCTATTGCCGAGGCCGAATATATAGCTGCTGGGAGCTGCTGTACACAGCTCATCTGGATGAAGCAACTTCTTGCGGACTATGGATTTGATCAAGGAAAAATGATTGTCTACTGTGACAATACGAGTGCCATCAACATCTCAAAGAATCCGGTTCAACATTCACGCACGAAACACATTGACATTCGTCATTATTTCATCCATGACTTGGTAGAAACCCAGGTGGTATCTCTTGAATTTATGCCTACTGAACACCAATTAGCTGACCTGTTTACAAAACCCCTAGATGGATCTAGGTTTGAGTATCTTAGGAATGCTATTGGTGTATGCGATCTCTCATGATTGTATACATAGAACATGCCTAGAAATTGAACATATTGATATTTGTCTATAGCTGTTCTAGGGCATTTTTGTTTGTTTTTGATTGTTTTTTGTTTTTGCTTGTCTTTATTTTCTTTGCTTCTTTTATTTTTGAAATTGTCTTTATTTGTTGGATAGTCAGTTTCTCATGTCTTGTGCTCAAAGGAATATTTTACATATGAGTGGGGTCAATATTTCTGCAATTTACATCTACTGCTCCATATGTTTCTGATATACCTTGTTCTTCTGAAAACTATTAAAGGAGTAAGAGTCAGTTTTTCTCATGTTCCAAATTATGCACTTTTTGCCCCCATTAGGTTTAGATTTTTGTTATGTGTTTGGGAATTTGGAGCAACCATTTTGTTTGGAAGATAGGTAGTGTCAGTTCTATCCACTTGACCAACTCGTTAGTTGAACCTAGCTCCTAAAAATTCCAACATTTTCTCAAAAAAAAAAAAAATAGGGGGATAAAATAAGCTCAGATGACTTAGTTTTGCTTCTGTTTGTCCCTAAAGAAAGAATCAGTGATCAAATCATTGCGGACCTAGATGATTACTAAAGGACATGATAAAGCGAATGATTAGTCTCAAGGGGAGTATATTGGATGAGGGAATCTAGGTCCTAACATTATAAGGTTTTACTGTGGCTTGAATCAGACTGTGTCTTTCATTTACTAAATGTCTGTCTAGATGTCCTAACACACTACACACTCACATGAGATTTCTAATTATTGCGTCCTTGACTGAATTCACAGAACAAGGATGTGTCATGCATATTGTACATTAATGGTGAAATTGCTATTTGTTGATCACTCCGGAATGTTAGATATTCAAAGGGACATACATGGTTTATTGGATATCTAAACAATTAAAAAAAAAAAAAAATTATTTTATTTTTGGGGATGCGGTCCGACACTGCACTTACATGTCCGGACATGGCCATTACATTGGTTGTATCGACAGCTTTTTAAAATCCTTGCATTCATTCCAGTTTCAT
>NC_081551.1:7120490-7126683 GCF_901000735.1 Corylus avellana | reverse complement strand
AATATATTATCTAACATTCAAACCTTGAGTTTCTTCTTCTTCTTCTACTTCATCTCTCAAACAGATTAAACAATTTGAAACTTGACTAAAATCCCTTATAAAGCTTAGTTTCATCTAATAACTAACCAATATGGGACTTAGTATTTATGACTGTTTTTACAACCTATCAATTCTATGTGAGTTACTCCTAATCTTTCAAATATAACACCGGAGTGTTACACAGACGTTCAAAATTTTCACACCAAGTTTCTCTCCTTCACTCTAAGACACTAAAAGGCAAGAAAGATACATAGAGAGTTGAAAGGAGTTGTTTCTTAGTGGCAAAGCCATGCATGAGTGAAAATGCAACGTTGCGTGATGCAGTTTTGAGAGGTATAACTCTCGCACTCCCACTTTACCCGTTTGATAATGTTATTATTACATCATTATAATGCCCATGTAGTATTTTACATAAACTATACTTGTAACACCCACAAATTTAATTAATTAATTAAGGTCAAGAGCTATTGGGCATACTTCTCAAATTAATTAACTTGTAATTAACTGAAAAAAAAAAACTACCATACAACACCTATTAGAGTGAATAAAATAGCAAAATGTGGAAAAAAATAATTTGAGCTACAATTAATACTTCCAAAATCATAATTAAACTACATCCCAAAATGATACAAGCAGAGTGGTTTACCTCATCATAGCTATGACCATTTTTAAGAGTATTCAATTCCTTCTATTGATACACCATTCTATCGAGGAGTCCCTGGTGCTATCAACTGGGATATAATCCTTGCTTCTGACAAATATTCTTTGAAATCTCCGAGGAAGTATACCTTGAGTGATCATCGTCCACATGATCAATTACTCATAACTTTCTTTTACTCGAATACTCATGGGACCACATACATCAGTATGCACTTAGCAACTCTTTTGCTCTATGTCCCTTTGTTGAAAGTGGTATCGTGGTCATTTTACTCTCAAAAATTTATATGGATTAAACTAAAATTAAGAGTCTTATGATAGTAAAAAAAATTAAAAATAAAATAAAATTATGTGATTTATACATTTATGTAATGTTCTGTGCGTGATTGTGTCACTATGATTACTAATGCATTGGTGTATAACTTTTAGTATGTCTTTCTATTGAAAGAAGTTTGATAACTTTTTTTACCTGGCTTATTTTACCTATAATGAAAAGTGCAATAGAAATGGGTTTAAGTTTTGAAATTAAAATACAATTAAAGATTCTGCACATAGATACATGATCTTAGTGTCCAAACTAATTTTCCCTATCCTTGGAAAGCAGCGACACACGCATGACTCACTCTATCCAGCACCTTTTGCTTTAGATCTCTGCCTGCTTTATGTTGTAATGTTACAAACCTACTTTATTTTTTTAGCCCTTTTTCTTAACAGTTTTTATGGTTTGTACCATTTGTATTTAAGACGAGATAGCATTTTACTCTAAAGCAATCTTGTTTCATGAGTATTTAGTATAGTATCATATTACTTTTATAACATTTTAAAGCTATTAATTTTTTTCTTTTACCGTTCCTGACCGTCGGTTATTAATATATTTTATGGCTTTTGATCAATTGCTATGACGATTTGGTCATTACTTTTGTTTTGTTATTTATGACATTTATGAGAATCAACAGCCCAACATGTTTTATATATATATGTCACCAAAAGAGTTTTTGGTAGATAACTCGGGTTGAAAAGGCTTTTGTTATTTTACCACATTCTGTTTTCGTGTAGTTGGGTTATATTTTCATTCCCCCACTAGCAACTGTTTTTGGTGTTGCATTTTCATCATCTACATTGAGGAAAGAAAATGGTTGTTCTATTAGCCTTTGTTATTGGAAGTGCATCCTTAGCAAAGGTAGAAATTATAGTCTAATCCTAGGAGGTTGCGTGTCAAATGATCCAATCCCACCAAGTTATATACTCCGAGAGACACAAATCAACCTTTAAAGACAACGCTCTGGCATGATTCTATAGCATATTGTGAGATCTTTCTAAACTCTACTTTTCATCTCTTCTATTTTATTGTTAATTTTCAGATTGTAATTATTTTATCAATGAGAATTTGTGCACCATCCAAAATTATTTCCAACAATCTTAAATGTAGATTCTGATGGTTGCACAAATATTTTGATTAGATCATAACAATAGTATATAAACTTATGAGAAGTCAAATACTATAAGAGTTTGAGGTATACAATTCGCATATGAGAAAGATAAAATCAATTCTTGAGTGGAAAGATTTTGTTATGAAAAAATATTTGATAATTGATTTATTTATCAGAAGAAAAGCTTAATTTCATGTGTACATACGTATTGGAAGTGAAAATATTTTGATTGAAATAGTTTTCAATTGTTTGAACTCAAATTTGTGTCAATTTAATTTGTTTGTCAAATAATTTTTTAATGTTGGGTTATGAATCTTGCAACAAAAAGAGTTATGTTTTTTTATGGATTTTTAGAACTTAGCAATTTCTATTGTGATATGCTGAGTTTGTTAGAGAACATCCATGATCATTAATAATAACAAAAGTGAGTGGTTACTCATGTTGTGGTGGAGAAAATACATAGATGTTGCTAATTGTGTGCAAAGAATACCACTTTACTAACCATTCTTGCAGGTAAGCACATAATAAGAGAAAAAGATGTGGTGTGCGTATTAAGTTGATCGGTTCTCACGACACCTAGTTGATGTGTGATGTCGACAATCTAGTTTGGAGGATCTTGAGTAAAATTATTGACTCTGCTGTGAGTTCTTAAATTCTGATGAATAGTTCTTCATTTTTTTTAAAGACATGATATTCAACTTCATTTATTACAAAAAAAATAAATAAATAAATAATCAAGTTATGAAAGTGCTCCTTGATTGAATTAAAGCTAGTGCAAAATTTTATAATTACATTAATTTTGTATTTGATAAGCAGTGTCCCTCTATTGATTCATCTATTTCAAAGAAGAAATAGCATCTAGCATTTATGTTAGTGTTAGTATTTTTGTTGGCTAAATTCAGTGATCAATGTTGTACATCTCTCTACTTTGAAGTGCAAAAGTTCATATCCAGGCAAGATCGTCTGAACGGGAAGCATGGACATCCGGACGAACAGCAGTGATGCAAGTTATTTCATCAACCCGAGAGCTTCGTCTGCAAGCCCGTTTACATGGAGTCCAAACAAGGATAATCTATGTTTTCCCGAGAGCCTCGTCTAAAGTCTCGTCTGCAAGTCGTCCGGCGCGCCGCGCCAGAGAACTGGAGTTTGCAATGTTGCCCTAGTGCCGTTCGGATGGGTGTATAATTACTAGTTTTCTTGTGTTAAAACTAGCGCCGTCTGGACGAGCTTACTTGATGTACGGACTGCCCGTAACTTCTAAGTCTAATTTCAATTGAAATTGTATTTCGATTAAATTAGGGGTCTTTTGGCTATATATATATATATATATATATATATATATATATATATATATAGATCTCTACAGATCTGTATAGTTATGAATTTCCACCCCAGAGTTCGTGATAGGCTGAGCTAAGAGAGTTCTTTTGTATGTGAGCTAGAACGCATCTATCTTAGAGTAATTGTTTGATTGAAATAGTTCGTTGATAAACTATAGTTGAGAAGTCTATCGGTAGGGTCCGATAAAGGAGAATCACGTGAAGAAGATTGTGAGCAAGAAGACGAGTTAAAGACTTGTCGATCTTACAGGGTTAAGGACTCGCAAATGGTTGTAAGTGTTCCCTGTGTCTGTAATCTCTAGAATATTTTTTTTATAGTAATTTCCTGGGTTTGACTACCCCAGACAGGTTTTACTTTTAGAACGATTTCTAAAAGGTTTCCTCTTCATCTCCAAAGTATCTGTGTCTGCCTGATTTATTACTTTACATATTTTGGTGCTTGATTGTGTATTGCCTCACATTTTTAAGGGGTAACTTCACTTTAAACCATTGAATTACAACGCGATTTGACAAACTACATTCCAAAATCATAGCTCATAATTAAACTAACCAGTTATTAGCCAAACTCACTATTGATCCAACTAAGATTACTTAGTTCCTCTAGATGACTGGTTAGTTAACTAAAATTTTTAAACACTGTTATTATCCTTGAAGCAATTTGATGTCAACAATTGAGATCATGAAACCGCTGCTACTAATTACATTCACAACTGTGCAATAGAACTGATAATTTTTTACATGACTCGCAAATTTAATATGAACAATGTTAAATTATCATTTATTCCAAAAACTTAAGCTTATAAGAAGAGGTAAATTTAATTACTTAATTGTTAGTTTAACATTCCCTTTCATGTATGGGGTCAAACTCCCTTTTAATAGGTAAAGCCCGACACGTGAAATATTTAATTTAAATGTGGGTGAATTGATGGAGTCAAGCCCTAAACTTTTGGCCGTGATACCATGGTAAATTACCAGTTATCCCAAAAGCTTAAGCTTACAGAAAGAGGTAAATTTAATCATTTAATCGTTAGTTTAACAAACTCAACACGAAATTATCAGGTTATAGTTCATGGGTCTATCTTGTTTAATTAAATGGATCGGATTATGATAGACTTATATAGTCCTATACGTATGCCTCGACATGTCTCAAACCCGACACGTTATGTAAGTGTTGACAATTTTCGACAAAACCCTCGAACCTGACACGAATCCATTACGCGAGTTAGGGTTGAGGAGTTTGACCTGTTTTATTAGATGGGTCAAGTTAAGATTGACTTATGTATTCTTATATCCTACCCAACATGCGAACACAAATTACCACCCATACCATGCAACAACAAATATTAGTCATATAGAGATCTAGTAAAGGGATTATTAGCTTATTCCCAAGTTTACGCTTTTAAATGCTTACTTTTTTAAGGGGTAGTAAAAATTATCTTCGAATCAAAAATTTAATAGTAATCAATCTGAAATTCGATGATAATTTTCATTGCCATGTCACGAAATAAACAATTGAGAATATAAACTTAAGAATTTGTGTAGCATTTCTCAAGAAATAATAACACAATAAGAAAATCACCACAAATCCATGAGTAACAGTAATTTCAAGAGGTCTAGCTTGGCCAATACCAGAATCCGTTGGTTCGCCGGTTGTTCAGAGGAAAACCTGAAATTAAATCTAAATAGATGAAAAAATTACAAAAAAAAAAAAAAAAAGCTTTAGAAAAAAATTGTCGGAGATATTTTGTAATTTTGTTCAACGTTCTAAATTTAATCCGCTCTCTTTTTAATGAAAATTTTGAAATTAAACCTAAATCATTAAAAAATCTATAACAATAATCTCAAAAAAAATTTTAAGAAAAAAATGTTATATACACTTACACTTTTTGATAAGATAAAAAAATCATCATTATATTTTGAAAAGATAACTATTAAATTTTAAATCTAATAATAATTTCTAATAACATGTAAATAAATTTTTAAATCTAATTATAATATTAGTGGCACTTAAAAAAAAAAAAAAAAAAAAAAAAACTTGAGTCACAGACAAACAAAGAGATATGCTAGAATTTAATAAAATTTTTTATTTTATTTATAAAAGTCTATGTGACAAGATGCCACATCATTTTTTTTTTTTTTCTTTCTCCAAAAAATTATGATGTAGTATCGTATTATTAAGACTTTTATAAACAAAATATAAAATTTTTATTAGATTCTAACATTTGTCAACAAACAAATACTCATCTTTCCAAGTCAGACGTGGCCATGAAGAAGAAGAACAGCGCTACTCCCACACGTGGAAATCTGATCGGATAAGCTCCGGGCAGCAGACAGCTTTCAGGCTGTGCATGGTGGCAAGTGGGGCAGCCCCCTCTCTCTCTCTCTCGCTCTCAATGCTCTCTTGAGCAAATCGTCGTCCTCGTCGTCGTTGTTTATGGGTCGATCTGCCGACGTGCGCGTACCCAGGCAGCGGGCCCCATCTTGCCTCATGATAAAGACGACGAAACGACAAAGCAACAAAAGAGACGTCACCCTTTCAATACTATTGTAGCACTCTATTATTTTTTTATTTTCACGCGCTCGATTTATTGGCCGAATTTTTTTTAATTAATCTTCCGGTTTTATTTATTCAAAGGGTTAAATACTCCAAAACCCCCTGTGGTTTCACAACTTTATTTTTTCCCCCCTGGGGTTTCATTTTTATCACAGGAGGTCCCTGTGGGTTAT
>NC_081551.1:7109705-7120390 GCF_901000735.1 Corylus avellana | reverse complement strand
ATTGGCATGCATGTGATATATATATACATATACATATACATATATACCAAGTAATTTATACTAATTAATATGATAAACTTCATTTTCCTATCCAATCAAAATTAATTTTTTATGCCAATTAAAATTAATTATTTTTTAATACATATTTTTTATATCAATTATTTCCTAATTACAATAAAATGTTAATTTTTTTTTGACGTGTTGGTTAGACACATCAAAATGTTTTGACGTTTTAACTACAACACGTCAAAATATTTTTGACGTGCCATTCAAAAGTTTTTGACGTGCCACATATGGCGCGTCAAAAGTTTTTGACGTGCCACACATGGCATGTCAAAAACATATAATATAATATTTAATTATATTATATAATTTAAAATATAATAAATTATATTTATTTTAATTTTATTAAGATTATATATTAAATTATATTTGTATTAAAATTAGATTTACTCTATCATATAATTTCTATTACAAATATAATTTATTATATTATATCATTTTTTTTCTTCTTATATGTCCACATTATATATCCATACAACACAATTACAATTAATTAAAGAATAAATAAATTAATATTCTAGATGTATAGATAATTAGATGTATCCACTCACCGACCACATATTTTGTGTTGGCCGAGTTCATGTGAGGTTTGCGGGTCTTATAAAATAAATATATTCAGTATGTTTTATATATTTTTAAAAAATTAATATGGCTATGATATTAATATTACTAGACTGATATATCCATGCATGATAATATCATGTTCAACTTAATATTAATGAAATGGTTGAATTAGATGCATGCATGTGATAATTATATTAATTGGTATACAATATATAGCTAGAATGATTACGCATGCATATATATACAACAAACATATATATATATATATATATACCAAGTAATTTATACTAATATGATAAACTTAATTTTCCTCGCCAATCAAATTTAATTTTTTATGCCAATTAAATTTAATTATTTTTTAATACATATTTTTGATATCAATTATCTCCTAATTACAATAAAATGTTAATTTTTTTTTTTGACGTGCTGGTTAGACACGTCAAAATGTTTTGACGTTTTAACTACAACAGTATATGATTATAATACTAACTAATTGGCATGCATGTGATATATATACGTATATACTAATTAATTTATACTAATATGATATAATTGATTTTTTATACCAATTGAAATCTTAATTTTATATATACCAAGTAATTTATACTAATATGATAAACTATAATTTTCCCATCCAATAAAAATTAATTTTTTATGCCAATTAACATGAATTGTTTTTTAATACACATTTTTTTGATATCAAAATTAAAATTATTTTTGATATATATATATATATATATATATATATAATATTTTTTGATGCAAGCCATGCATATTGATTCTCTCAGTGCTTTTGGATAATGCCATGTGGAATCACAAACTCAAGGTAATGTAAATAATTCCAATATATTATGTTATTTAAATTATATTTATTTTAATTTTATTAAAATTATATTTACTCTATCATATAATTTTTTCCTCTTATATAACACATTAACCAATTACAATTAATTAGAGAATAAATAAATTAATATTCTAGATGTATAGATAATTAGATGTATCCATTGACCGACCACATATATTGTGTTTGCCAAATTCATATGAGGTTTGCGGGTCTTATAAAATAAATATATCAAGTATGTTTTATATATTTTTAAAAAAATAATATGGTTAGCTATCATATTAATATTATTAGACTGATCGATTTATGAATGCATGATATATATATATACTAATGATAATTTTTAAAAAAATTATCATTACCAAGTAATTTATACTAACGATAATAAACTATAATTTATACTAATGACAATAAAAATTAATTTTTTATGCCAATTAACATTAATTGTTTTTTAATGCATATTTTTTTATATCAAAATTAAAATTAGTTTTGACATATATATATATATATATAATTAAAATTAATATTTTTTTGACGTGTCATGCTTGACACGTCAAAACATTTTGACGTGCCATGCATGACACGTCAAAAGTTTTTGACGTGCCATGTGTGGCACGTCAAAAACTTATAATAAATATATATATTATCTTATGCATGCATATATTTATATATTAATTGGCATGCATGTGATATATATATATATATCACAATAAAAATTATAATTTATACTAATGATAATAAACTATAATTTATACTAATGACAATAAAAATTAATTTTTTATGCCAATTAACATTAATTGTTTTTTAATGCATATTTGTTTATATCAAAATTAATCTTAATTTTTTTTTTTTATTAAAAAAAGTTTTTGACGTGTTAAAATAAGACACGTCAACAATATTTTTTTTGACGTGTCTGCTTAGACACGTCAAAAGTTTTTGACGTGGCAAACATAAGTTACTGTTTGCCACGTCAAAAAACATCTATTTTTTTGTAGTGTATCCATGATGACACAAAGAACACGTACAACTTCATGTTGGGTAAAACCAGATTGACATTGCTACATAGCCCATAGGCGAAGCCAAAACCTTCACAAGGGGATGGTCAATCCATTGTAGCCAAGCAAGAGTTGACAGACAAGGAAAGCGGCATCAAGGGAGTGGTACTGGGGTCGATAAAGGAGCTATTGGGAAGATTTGTCGACGTGGTCCAAGCAGAATTACCGAAAGTGGTGCCATCATTGCCAGTCATTCAACCTCAACTTGATTCGGTGTCGGGGTCTAATGTTCCTAATAATCCGCACGACATCAAGAGTCCTAACAAGCTTGAAAAATTGGGGGAACAAGTGGAAAAGGTAAACCTTTCAGAGAGTTTCACAATTTTTTATGAAGAAGAGGAACCCTTGGAAGAGGTAAGCCTTTCGAAGAGTTTTGCAATTTTACATGAAGAAGAGGAACCCTTGGAAGAGGTAAATCTTTCAGATAGTTTTGCACTTTTTGATGACAAATCTACATATCATGTGCCTGAAAAGAGCCCCGAAGATAAAGTCTTTCATTTTAGTGTTGAGCCAGTTGACTATGTTGATTTCTTTGGGATAGATGCAATTTTATCAAATTATTCTAACCAAAATTTTGATGAGATCTATATGGTGGAAAAGGCTTTTCTGTCAAAGATAGAAGATTCTCATGGTTTGTGGGAAGAACAAAGCACGGGCGAAGCATGCAAGTCTACACAGCAAAGGGGTGTGAGGGGATTTCACGGCAAACATCGAGGTACTTTGATGAGGAGAAGCATCACGCTCATTGTGGGATGTTATTTTGTTTTGATCTTGAGGAAGGGCGAGTGGAATGAATTGACTAGACATCCAAAGGATCGTGGAAAGTACCGGCCGAATTCGAGGACGAATTCTCTTCAACTAGGAGAGAATGATGCAGCTCGGATAATGGTTTCTGGTAGTGCGCTCGAGCGCATTAAAGCGCAATCAAGTGCACTTGCAATCGTTACTCCCTGTGATTGTGATCGATCACACTATTGAGCGCACCTACTCTCTGGAATAGTGATCGGGCGCCTGTGTGCTGCAATCGATCGCACGCAGGGCGTTATATTAATTTTCTGCGTTTTTTATTATCTTAAACCAACTTTATGTTATTACTTTATTAGGGTTAGGGTTTTGGGAGTCTTTATTTCGTTATTTTATTATCTTTATTTCGTTATTTTATTAGGTTTAGGGTTTTGGGGGTATTTATGTCATATTTTATTAGGTTTTGGGTTTTGTGCTATAAATATATGCTTATAACCTCCATAGAAAAGCAGTTTATGTTGATTATTGATTTTTATTAATGAGAATTATTCGGAGTTGAGTTTATTCCTCTATTTTCCTTCAAAATCTAGAGAGAATCTAGTTTTGTCAAGAAGATTTCTTAGATCATTGACAGAATCAAGATCTAGAAGTATTTATCCGCTGCTTATTGATGTTCTTCGTTACAGCCCACTAAGTCATGTTGCATCAGACTGCCAAGGAGAAGATCAAGGAGGCCGGTGGGGCGGTCATGCTGACTGCTTAGAAGGTTATTGGGTATATGATTTTTTAGGTTTTAGTTTTAGTTGGTTAATTAATCTGAACTTGTTTAATTGTTGTTGGAATTGGATATGCTATTTGGATCTCATAATTTTTTTAGAAAATGTTACAAGTTTCATCTTTTGCTATGAATTTTTTTAACCATGTCTGTTGGTTGGGTGTGGATTTGTAGGATAGAAAATGTGTTACAAAATGGTTTCGTACATGAAATATTGAAATTTTAAGAGTTTACGAGATATGTTTGAGATCAAACAAGACCAATGTTGTTTTGATAGATTATATTGCTTATTGGGCCAAAAAGCCTTGAAAATTAGAAAAAGGCCCAAAAATGTTTTAAGTGAGCCCAAAAGTGCAACCTAGTAAAAACGGTTAACAATGCGGTTGTAGGTTAAGTAACCGCTAATCGCCTAAGGTGGTGGTAGAGGTGCTTATTAAATTTCGCCAACCACCTTAAGAGGTTATGGTTAGCAATTTTAGCCAATAACCGCTAACCATAACCACTTTTTCACCCCTACAATACCTATATTTTACAGATCACCTATAAAAAAAGGATTTGATATAGTAAGATGACCTCCACTATATGAGGGTTAATATACAGGTATGATGATGTTATAGAATGAGAATATGATGTCATGAGATTTGGTTCTAGTTGAAATGTAAGTAGAATGTGTGACCGTGTTATGATTTATATATAAATGTTTTTATACCTTAAAGTGAAATTATTGTGAGTAATGTCCTATTTTACAAAATTTTCACTTGGAATTCATAATTAAATCTTTTAAAAATATTTTTTTTAAAACCTTTTAAATGGCTTGGTATAATCAAAGATCATTTTGTGCGTTTCATAAAGGCTTATTTTATGGTTTATTTCTATGTGATGTTTAGTTACGAATTCATAGACTTACGCAGTTGCTACATTTCTACCTGTGAGACATTTATTTGTCTTATAGTTTAGCAGGTACTAGATTGAGTTTGAGTTTAGAGTCTTTCGTAGGACTTGGAATGTGAAGCAAGAACCATAGGCATTTTTATTGTAATCCTATAGTTATGAACTCGAATGATATATTTGGTGATAGTTAGTTGTTGTCATCTTTTGGAAGTATTAACTCTAGCTCAAATCATATTTTTCCGCATTCTGCTATTTTATTCACTCTGATAGGTGTAATGGGGTAGTTTTCCCTGTTAATTAATTTGAGAGGTCTTGCTAGTAACTTTCCAGGTTAATTATTCTAATTCAAATTGGGGGGGCATTACAAGTATAGTTTATATACGATAATATACATACATTGTAAGATGTTATAATAACATTATAGAACAAACAAAGCGAAAGTGCGAGAGTTAAACCTCTCAAAACTTTATCACACAAGCACCTTTTCACTTTGCCAGTTGTGTTTTCACTTGTGCATGGCTTTGCCACTAAGAAGCCTCCCCTCTCAACTCTCTCTCTATCTCTCATGCCACTCAATGTCTTAAAATAGAGGAGAGAAACTTGGTGTGAAAATTTTGAAGAGTTATGTAACACTCTGGTACCACTTTGTGAAGATGAGTAGTAGTCCCTATAGAGTGTGTATTTTATTAAGATAGTTATGATTGCTAAGTCCAATACTGCCTAGTTACTAGGCGAAATTGAGCTTTATAGAAAATTTTAAGAAAATTTTACATTGACTAGTCATTTTAGAATGTTAGTGTAAATGTGACTAAAGCTTTTCTCTGATTTGTCACAATTCGTGCCTCTATGTTGGTTCTGCATTGCACAATTAATCGACTCCTTTTCCATCATGCCATTGGAATTGATGCCACATGTTTGAAATGATCGAGCTGACACCCATCGAATCGAGTCATCATGACTCACAATTAATGTGAGTCAAAATCATAGACAAATCTTGGTACGTCCATTCAGCCTGACATAGCCAAGAAGTGGACCCTTTATTGATTGAGATTCACTTTTTTCTCCTAAAAATCTAACCTCGCCACGTGTTGAAACTCGGTCGATTGAGCTAGTTTCTTGAACTTCCTAACCTTCCGTTTTTGACCTTGTGTTTCGAATTGTTTCGTTCTATCTTTCCAAGGTCCTTAAATAGTTAATCGATCAGGCGATATTGCACACATGGTACGTAGTAATTGGGAAGTAACTTGGATTAAGAGTGTCGGAATCACGCGTTTGACCTCAATTCAAAAAGAAAAATGTCAACAAATTAAATTTTGCAAGGCATCACTTGGGTGTACCAAAGAAAAAAAAAAAAAAAAGTAGGCTAGAGTGTATAATCGTGTATATATATATATATAAGCCGAGTTTTGGCTTAGAAAGTGTGTAAAATTGTGATACGTGTCCTTAACCAGTCCAATTAGAAAGTTCCTAAAATTGCGACACGTGATGTTTTTTATGTTACCTTTTAGTTAGACAATTAAAACATAGGGATTCTATTTGTAATGCATTGAATTGCCTAAATGAAGAAAACAAAAGGTTTTCAAATTCTCTCTTTCTCTCTTTTAATTTAATTTAATTTGTAATATATTTAATTGTCTTAATGAAGAAAACAAAAGGTTCACAAATTCTCTTGCCTGAAATTGTGACACGTGGCGTTTTAGATGTTAGCCTTTTACTGAGACAATTAAAACAAAATGGTTTTATTTGTAATGCATTGAATTGTCTAAATGAAGAAAACAAAAGTTTTTCAAATTCTCTCTTTTCATCTTCTTTTGCTTTATGTTTATATCTCAATGTGAAACAATTAAAATGTATAGGTTTTATTTGTAATATATTTAATTGTCTTAATGAAAAAAACAAAAGATTCACAAATTCTCTCTCACTCTCTATTTTTATTTTTATCTTCTCTTGCTTTCTCTTTATATTATTTGGAATGTATTTAATTGATATCTTAATGAAGAAAATAAAAGATTCTCTTTATTTAATTTTCTTTTTATCTTCTCTTGCTTTATGTTTATATCTCAATGTGAGACAATTAAAACGTATGGGTTTTATTTGTAATATATTTAATTGTCTTAATGAAGAAAACAAAAGGCTTACAAATTCTCTTTCTCTCCATCTCTCTCTCTCTCTCTCTTTCTTTATTTTTCTTTTTATCTTCTCTTACTTTCTCTTTATGTTTAACTGTCCCAATGAAGAAAACAAAAGGTTTACAAATTCCCTTTCTCTCCCTTTCTCTCTCTCTCTTTATTTTTCTTTTTATTTTCTCTTACTTTCTTTTTATATCTCAATGTGAGACAATTAAAACGAATGGGTTTTATTTAGAATGTATTTAATTAATATCTTAATGGAGAAAACAAAAGGTTCCCAAATTCTCTCTTTCTCTTTGTTTATTTTTCTCTTTTCTTCTCTTGCTTTCTATTTATATCTTAATGTTCCTTTGTAAATTTCACACTCAATTCAGGAAAAAGACGAGAGGGAGGGAAAGTGAGAGTTTCCAATAGTTGTTTCTCAATAAAAAATTATACTACAGTTCTTTTATTTCTTTTTTCTTTTTTTCTTTTTTTCTGCTAGAACATTTATTTTCCATTATATTAGTATTGTCATTTTATATGTTTATTTTCAGTACTTATGTTCTTCCATTTTTGTTTTTGACCCCTATATTATTTTCTTTTATTTTTTTATTTTTTTTTTCTGCTTTTACTTTCTATTTATATCAATCAATTCCCGAAAAAGACGAGAGAGAGAGAGAAAGAGAGACAGAGAGAGAGAGATTATACGAGAGTTTCTATTCGTTGTTTTTCAATGAAAAATTATACTAACGTTATTTTATTTCTTTATATTATTTTTCCTATAACAGTTCTTTTCAATTTTCCAATCGTTGTTTCTCAGTGAAAAATTATATGACAGTTTTTTTTTTTTGCTAGAATAGTTATTTTCAATTATATTAATATTTTTCATTTTTTTCCTTTTTTTTTATCTTTATTTCTGGTGCTTATGTTCTTCAATTTTTATCTTTATCTAATTTATATATTATTTTTTATTCAAATGATTACTTTTCTTTTGTAAATTTTACATTGAATTCAAAAAATAATAGTGAGAGAGTTTCTATGTCTTAAAATTAGTTTCATTTACTTTTATATAAGTGAAGGATGGTTAAAAAAAAAAAAAAATCTATTTGACAAAACCTTTTATAATATTTGTTGATTTCATTGGAACGGAGAAAAATATAGAAAAATAGTTATTTTTTATTATATTAGTATTTTTCATTTGTTTACATTTTTTTTCCTTAATTTCTATTCTAATTTATATATTATTTTTCTTTCAAATTTTATTAATTTTATTTAATACAAGTTACAAATTTTCTTTTGTAAATTTAATTGACTTTTGTTGTTCATTTTTGTTTTTGGGCGTTCCAATATTCCTGCCACTGTTTTTTATCTATTTTTTTTTTTAAAAGAAAAATTAAACTACCAACATTCTTTTGTTTACAAAATTAGAAAACATAATTGTAATCATATATCAACATGCTCATTTATTTTGGAACACTTCTTTATTTTTGTCAGTGGTATCATTGTTAGAATATAACGAACTTCTAGGAATTGAACTTTCTCCTCACAAACAATATTTTTTGAGAAGTGGTATCATTGTTGAAATATAATGATTAATCAATCATTTTCTATAATTGATTAATCTAGGTTTTTATTTTGAATTTTTTTTTTTCCTTTATATTTCATTTTGAACTACATATATAGCAACAAATATATAACATGTTTCAATTTATAAGAACTAAATTTGGGCTTATGCTATTAAGTAAAACTATGGTTTAAAATGATCGTATAAACATTTGTCATTTTTGGTAGTTAATTTGTTAATTAAGAGAATAAAAAAACAGGCGCATAGCGCGGGCTCTAATTAAGCAAGTACATATAGTTGTCCATACATACAAGTGTTTGTTGACACATTCATACACTTGAATAGGATGGTTAATACAAACTTGGTAAAAAACTAAGAAGGATAATCATTTCATGAAACAACAAGGGAACCAACTGGAGAAGGAGGGATTGGAACATCCATTGTCCCTTCCAACATCAACATTACATTTTTCATTAAAGGACGTAAAGCTGGATCTTCTTGAATGCACCATAACCCCACTTTCACCATTCTTTCCAGAGTCATGAAGTCCACGTTTTCATCTTCAACAAGCTTGTCTAGCTCTCCAGCCATAAAGCAATCATAAACCCAACTAGAAAGAATTATCTCATCTGTCGTTGGAACATTTACTTTTATAATGCTTCTACAGCATACAATCTCCAAAAGCACAATACCAAAACTGTATGTATCTGCTTTTACTGATATCGTGGCGTTCTTTTTCCACTCAGGTGCCAAGTAGAAGTACCCAGCTGTCCGTTCGGCCTCCACAGTTGTTCTTGATTGATTTGGAAGTAATAGCTTTGCCAACCCAAAATCAGAGATCTTTGCTGTCCATGTATCATCCATAAGTATGTTTTGAGGCTTTATGTTGCAGTGGATGATATGGACTTCACACTCATCATGCAGATAGAGAATCCCTCTAGCCACATCCCGTGCAATTCTTACTCTATCTTTCCAAATGGGGCGCATCTTAGCCTTGAAGAGAAGATCCGCAAGTGAGCCATTGCTCATGTATTCATAAACAAGAAGCTTCCTAGAGCCCTCCATACAAAATCCAAGCAATCGAACCAAGTTTCTGTGATGAGTTCTTGCAATTGCTGTAATTTCAGCTCGAAATTCCCTTTGCCCTTCTTCCACGAATGTCTCTAGTCTTTTAACGGCAATAGTTTTGTTACCTCCAGATATAGTTCCTTTGTAAACAACTCCAAAAGAACCCTTACCTAACTCTTCCTTAAAGCCATCTGTTGCTTTCTCAAGCTCATTGTAAGAAAATGATCTCAAAGTAAACTCTTCAATCAATCCCAAATTTGCATTGTCAGAGAGAATTTTATACCTGTAAACTTGATGTCTGTATCTGACCAGAGTAAAGATGGCAAAAATGAAACAAAGGCATGAAATGGAACCCAAGGTTATGGCAAGAATCAAAATCAGACCTCTTTTGCTTTCGGTCAAGACTTTTTGGTCGACGGGTTTTTGAGGTGTTTTGATAGTTTCCCTAATCACCTTGATGAAAGCCGTAGCTGATATGTTTTTACTTACTCTACTATATCTAATTGGAAGTTGATATTTGGCGCAACCATCACCCGTGTATAATACGGCCGCACAATTGCAATCTTCCAAGCAAGATATGCTGCAATCTTCCTCCTTCATTTGTAGCACTGAGTAAGGATAATCATTCCACCACATGTTCTTTAAGGAAACGGTACTGCTGTTCAGCGTGGCTGGATCTTTACTGTGTCTGCAACCATTGTCATCGAAGTTCCTGTAGCAGCCGAGGAACTTATTGCTGGTGTTGACGAAATCAAATCCAGGAAAACAGTTGCATTGACCATTGTTGCCGACGCCTGAGCAGTAACTGTTCAATCCACAGAAACCGCTGACTTCACACTGGTTAGCCAACGACGACCATTCCATCAACAAACTTGATCTATTATCGTTCTCAAAGTGGTGTAAATACAATCTAAAGATCCCATCCGCATCAAGTGTTGCGCGGTGGATAATAGTTCCATTTTCCATGTCAGGATAGTGGCTACTTGCCAAAATGCGTACGCCCAAACGA
>NC_081551.1:7106252-7109605 GCF_901000735.1 Corylus avellana | reverse complement strand
AATACCATTGACACGTCAAAAACCCCTAGTCAAAAACTAGCCCCATTTTTGTAGTGATAGTAGCTTTATCAAATTTCCATGGCTTTCCCAACAATAGGTGACATGTCTCCATGTCGATCACATCACACCAAACATTATCCCTATACTTAACTCCAATGGAAAAGGACACTAGACGACGTTTAGAAACCATTACTTTGTTTCCTTTTGTGAGCCATTCCAACCGATAGGGAGTAGGATGTCTCTTGGTCTCAAGCCTCAGCTTTCGAACTGCTTCCTCCAAGACTATATTCTCATGACTCCTTGGATCAATGACAAGCTTGGCCCCCTTGCCTCCCGTGGTGCATATAGTTTGAAATTGTCAGCACATACCTCCAATGTATCGGGACACCGAACGACACTTGATCTCTGCCCCCTCCTTAGGCACCATCTCCACCATCTTCTTCTTAGGCACTTCTTTTTATGGAAATTATTTTTTTCTGTTACCATGAACTCTTCGGGCTGCAAGCAACCTTGGAATTCCGGTATATCGAGTTTGAATCTACTCACCCGCTGATTGGCTTGAGCTTGCGTAAGGTGCTGACGTCCCTGCGTTCGGTGTTCCGTAAACGGGTTTCTGGATCCATTCCCATTGTGACGACACTAGTTGGATACTTGGGTAGTGAGGTCTTCAATTTGATCCCTTATAGCCTTGACTCGATCCTCCTTGTATTGCCACCATTCAGCGTTAGATTTGCCTTCTGCCTCTGTGAATCGCGGTCTTGGTTGGTGACGACAACCGTTCGGCCCACCACTCATGTGCCGCAAACGAATTACCGGTTGCTCCTTATGTGCTGTCTCCGTGCACACGTGCACCTCGTTCATGTCTGCAAAATGGTCACTCCTCCCCATTCATGGAAAGCAACTAAACTTTGATACTAATTGATGTAGTGTGACTTAGTGGGCTATAGCGAAGAACATCAATAAGCAACAGATAAATACTTCTAGATCTTGATTCTATCAATGATCTAAGAAATCTTCTTGGCAAAACTAGATAATCTCTTGGTTTTGAAGGAAAATAGAGGAATAAACTCAACTCTGAGTAATTCTCATTATTAAAAATCAATAATCAACATAAACTGCTTTTCTATGGAAGCTATACGCATATATTTATAGCTCAAAACCCTAAACCTAAGAATTATGACATAAATACCTCCAAAACCTTAAACCTAATAAAATAGCAAAATAAAGACTCCCAAAATCCTAACCCTAATAAAGTATTAACAAAAAGTCGGTTTAAGATAATAAAAAACGCAAAAAATTAACATAATGCTCTGAGTGCGCTCGTTCGTAGCACGCAGGCACTCGATTGCAGTTCTAGGGAGCAGGTGCGCTCGATAGTGTGATCGATCGCAGTCACAGGGAGTAACGAGCGCAGGTGCTCTCAAGCACACTATGAGAAACCATTATCTGAGCAGCATCACAGTCTTGAACAGCAACTTGACCTTGACCTCGGTGGGCTGGCTCCTTGGTAAGATCCCCTTGCACAATACCTTGGTGTTACCTTGAAGTGGCCTAACATACCGGTAATACCATCATACCTGTATATTAACCCTCGTACAATGAACATTAGCATAACATACCAGATTCCTATTTTGTAATCTATAACATACTGATACTCCCGCCACAAACCACTGTAAAGATACAGGCTATGTTGTCATACATACACTCCATTACAAGATAGTCGTACTTAGATCAAAAATTCTATTAGAGAGTAATCAGTAAAGCATGCCGATTCCTCATTCTGGTTAATCGTAACACATATCGGCACCCTCATTGGGTAACTATAAATCTCATACCGACTCCCTTTTTTTAGAGTAGTTGTAAGTCTCATCTGCATACCTTGTAACATATGCATAACCTTACATAATCTTTCATTGTCAAACATGCTTGACAAATAAAACATAATTAGGCTTTCACAATATAATTATGCAAACGAAATATGATTATGCCTCACATCATGTCAAAAAATAATAATTTCATGCTTAAATAAAATTCTATAGTTTTCAATCAAAATCTCAAGCAGACAAATATTTTTATCTACTTCTATAGTTAGTTTACTTAGCTCGAACTGTTAGATCCAATCCAAGACATACTAAACAATTGTTGTGCTAAATACTACCTAAATTAATAAATAATATTTAGTACGTTTTACTTGTAAGTACACAAGATCAAATAATAGTATAGTGCAGCAAGTACAAGATCGATCCCACGGAGATTGTTGATTTTGTTTTAGAAGTAATTAAAATACCAAAATTGTCACGAGATTGATATTGATACTAAGGAAAAGAAATAAAGATAAAGATAAGGTAAATGTAGGGCTTTGATATCCACCACTAATCATACTTAGATAATATAACAATATGCCAATGATCCAATCGTATTATGAATACTTAATGTTTGCCAACCTAAGGGTATGAGTGTCTACTCCTTAAGCTATTGATTTTCCTAAGCAATGAATTAGGCATGGGTGTCTACTAAGTTGTTCTTTAAGAAAGCATAAATCTGTGAAAATTGACAAACACATGAGGCCTATGGCATAGGTGTCTACTCCCAGTTCCCCATGTTGATTAACCCAAGAACTTGGTGTGAATTTCTTTTGTTACTCTTATTAAACCCAAGACTCGATCATCCAAATTGATTTAATTAACTAATCTATACCACATGCATATAATAGCCAATCACATACATATGAGGAATTCAAGAAAGTAGGAATTAATCAAGTTAAGCAACAGAATATGATTATCACAAAGGCACCAATATTGAAATATTAAATAAACATAATTAGGGCATCAATCTAGCCCTCCTTAAGAATTAGTTACACATAATTAAAATAAAACTAAAAAGAAAAGGGAAAGAAAAATCCAAAAACAGCTCCTAGAAGTAGCCTCCAATTCCTCTCCCCAAAGTTGTGTCTATTCAAGGATGATTATTCTCAAGGTTTAGAGGTCTATTTATAGGCTTAAGAATACTCTAGAAAACTTAGAAACCCTAGTAAACTTGTAGGGTTTAGTCCTATTGCAAATAGGACTAGAAAAACCCTAATATGGAAAGCAAAGGGAGTCTAGCCGCAGCTTCTGAAATTCTCTAGCTCACGGGTGCGCTCGAACGCATCCCGTGTGCGCTTGATCGCACCTCTGTGATCGATCATATGTCTTCTACGCTCGATAGCAATGCGATCAAGTCTTCTCTTGTGCGCACGAGCGCACGCCTTGCACTCGCTCATCTGGACCTCTCTGGAAGTGCGCTCGATTGTAGGTCTCCTACGATCGATCGCACTACCAGAATGCTTTTGCTTGTTTCAAGTCTTCTAGCTT
>NC_081551.1:7102799-7106152 GCF_901000735.1 Corylus avellana | reverse complement strand
AAGAATGCACCACCCACTCATATTATACACCATCCCAAGCACGGTCGCAGAACCCTGGTGGGACGATGGTCTCCCATACTGAACTTTAAAGAGCCATTGAAACTGAGAGGGAGAAGCACAAGGAGCAAATGGATGCGAGGATGGCGCAGCAGAGGGAGAAGATTACTGCGGCGGTGACCGCGCAGGTGACTCAGCAGATGGCTGCTCAGATGGAAGCGTATGAGGCCCAGTTTTGCAGCATTGAAGGGTCGAGATATATGAGCTCTAAGCCGGAGGTGACGACTATCAGGAATCCGCAAGATGCGGAGTCCCCAGCCCGAGTGATTGTGAGATCCTTAGTTGATAGCCGATTAGGTAACAATATATTCTTATTGTTTCTATTTGAGTAACACAATTATCTTACGAGATGACTATCATTTTAATGGCTAGCAATTTTGTTTGGTAAATAAACTTTGTTCGTGTCTAACACAATAGTATATAACACAATTGTAACGTAATATGTGTAGATGACGTAAGAGTAGAAGCTGAGGATGACGATCACAATGAAATCCAACACCAAACCCAGACTGGACAGAAGTCTCATTTGTCAAGACATTATGCCCATCGTTCAGCAACCCCGTGAGCATATATATAATCGAGTAGCTTATATACATATAAGCTCAAAATAATCTACTTTGTTGTTCTTAGTTGGTTTGGTTGTGGTTGGAGTTTTGCATATTTAATCTTACCATATTTGTTGAAGCTGTCTCATTGAATAAATGTATATGTAGATGTATATGTGTTTGTGCATAGGTCATGCAAATATATATGTTGAGGTTGTTTATGCGACAATCATCTGATTTTATTCTCATTTACTTGGACGTTGCTCATCTCTTAGGACTTGATATGATTCTACAGCAAGTGTCAATTTGCTGATTGATTGTTTGTTTTATCATTTGCAGTTAGTGCGGAAAAGTCGGGAGATAATGATGATGATGATGTTCACTCGGATTTCGTCGGAGTAGTGTTGGTTTGATAGTTTTTTGTGTATAATTAAAGGCTTAGATTTTTTGTATTCGTGTATAACGTAAGTTGTATTGTATTTTACTATTTCCTACGTTGATGTGTATATATTTAGAGTTGGATTATTTGTGGTAATTGGATTATTTATATATATAGTTGAATTACTATATTTAGATTGATGTTGGATTAATAGATTATTTGATTGTTGGATTTGGGATTAGTTGGATTATATAATGTAACTCGTATATCAGGTGCCGACCGGAGAAAATTCTAGTATCACGACCAGAGAAAATGAGAAAAAAAAAAATTTCCTACCAAGTTTGGTAGCGTGTCAATTATGACACGTTACCAAACGGTAACGTGTCAATTATTGACACATTACCATTTGGTAATGTGTCATAATTGACACGTTACTAAACATGAAATAGTTACGACTAACTTTTAACCTGTCAAACACGTTATAAACGGTCAATGACCAAAAAATACATTCTTGTAGTGACATATAAGTTTAAAGGCTAAAATATGAATATTTTAGTACTTAACACACTTCCAAACTTACATATTGCTAGTCCCTTAGCAATACGAAACTAAAAACAAAATGAAAAAACATATACAAAAAGATAAATCCATCTTTTATGGGATGTACGATTGCATTTAGCATATGCAACAAACCTTTTAAACCCTTCGAAATTTCCTAGAGGACGAGTGAAGTCTCGTGAGGGTTTTCCAGAAATGTTACCCACAAACATTATGCACAAGTTCATGTTATCCAAAATTAAGGTATCACTCAAGATCATGATTTTCATTCATTAGAAAGCTTAAAAGGATAAACTCCATCTTCACAATGAATTTGGAATTTTAAAGTCTAATCACTTAGAAAAGACAAGCTAAGGCATCACAAGTTCAAACCAATATAAAGTGAACTAGCACACAAATATGAAGCTTGCAATTATTTCTAATGTGCAATGTCTCAATATCTCAAAGTCCACTGAAATCCCTATTAGAATGAATATCTATGGCAAAACTTTTTTTTTCTTTTCTTTTCTTTTTGGTCAGGTTGTGCAATGTTTGGTTCCCTTAAGCTTTTTAATTGACCCATGTAGCGAGTGTTAGGCCAATGACTCCCAAACCAAGTAGTTTTAGGGCATTAGGTGTAAAACACCCCTAAGGACTTACTAACTCGAGTAAAAAAGGCTACAAAACCAACTAACCATGACTTTAACCAAATCAAAATTCTTCACCTTTTGACGTGAACACTCAATGCTGTTGGAGGCAAGAGGTCCAGTTACTTAGTGAAAAGCTTTTCAATGATTTTTTTTTTTTCCTTTTATCACATATATATATATGCCAAAGTATCCATCTAATAAGTCATCTAGTTTCACCCAAGACATAGAAAGACACACATCAGACTTTCATGTCATACCCCACAAATTATGTGCTAATGTGCTTGTGTAAGATTAAATCAAACATGTGAATTCTCAATTGCCTAAAGCAAGTAACCAAACTGAAAAATCTTATCATCAGATCATGTACTCAAAATTTTAAGCTCACTGATAAGAATTAAATCACAATTTTTAAGATCAACCAAAATTTTAAGACAAACATGAACATATATATATATATATATATAAATGGGACAAGGTGTGTGTAAAGCGTCTTCCACACCCCCAAACTTAAATTACACATTGTCCTCAATGTGCATATAACATATAAAGATCTTACTCGGGAGATGGACGAAATGGGACAAGGTGTGTGTAAAGTGTCTTCCATACCCCCAAACTTAAATTACACATTATCCCCAATGTGCGTATAACATAGAAAGATCTTACCTGGGAGATGGACAAAACTGTTTGGAATAGCATGGCTCATAGCATACTCCCAAACTTGAATTGTAACATACTTGTCCTTGCAAAACAAAATACTAAAATAACAATGGATAACAAAAAGAACTAAAAATAGAAATAAAAATAAAATAAAAACAAATAAACAAGGAAATAAAAAGGATATGCTATGGGGTGTCTCCCATGAGCGCTAAGTTTAACATCTTCAGCCAAACGGTGGCACTTTAAACTTGAAGCACCAATCTTTCATTCTCTTGCACCAAAGAGAATGAATCTTTTCTGTTGCAAGGTGATTCCAAATGTCTATAGATTGGGAAAGACCACTTTGAGTTTTCTCAAATAGTTTCTCATCCGGTGGGGAATCATGAACTGGAATAAGGTAGAAAGAAAACTCAGGGAGCTTTTCTATCTTGATGTCCTCAATTGTTCATGTGGTAGCTCTAACAGACTTCTCTCCTGGCCTTTTGGTGTTTCAGGAATAAGAGCTAATGTTGAAGAAGTCTTAGTGCT
>NC_081551.1:7098992-7102699 GCF_901000735.1 Corylus avellana | reverse complement strand
TTGCTCCTCCTTCCACTCTTCCACTGGATTTTCAACTACCTCTTCACTCCTCATTGTGACAGCTTGCGCATGATAGTAGGTGCACTCTTCCTCCATGTATTGTCCATTGGGGTTTTCCATCAACTGACTTTAACACTATTCTTCTTGGTATTGTTGAGGCCAATTGATGGGAGATGCACTCAGCTCCCTGGCCAATTGTCTCATTTGTACTTTCAGTCTTTGAATAGCTTGATCGATCCTTATATTGATTTGTTTTTGATCAGTCATAAATTGCTGTTGCGAAGTTACAAGGGTGCATATCATACTTTCCAGGTTATTCAGCTTTGACTCTTGCTCCTGATTTGCAGATGAATACAAAGGACAAATTTCAGTATAATGATCAGAATGAGAACATATGACACATATCTGGAGTTGGGTAGCTAGTTGAATGGGAGAGATGTTCTAAGTAGTCATGAAGTTTACAATCATATTTAATGTCTTTTGCATGGCAGCCATTTGATTTTGTTGTTGTGGAGCCGATTGAGAGAAATAGGAATGATCCTAGAACTGCGGATATGATTGATGATGCAGTTCATTAAATTGTGGAGCATGATTTCTAAGCGCTTGAGCTTGCCACAAAAAATTTGACTGTTGGCTCCAAGTTGGGTTGCAGAAATCAAGATAGTTGTCATTCCTCGGTCTAGAGAACGATGTGTTCTTATGCCCATTAATTTTGTTAGAAATTTGTCTCATTGTAGGACATTCTCTAACATGGTCATGGCATAATGAACATGGTCCATGGGGTGTCGGAATGCCTCCCCACATGTGTGAAATTAAAAATAAAATAACAAAAAGTTAAACTAAAAAGGAAAATAAAAACGAAATTTAAAAAGAAAACTTACTAATATACAAACTCGAATGATCCTACATGAAACAAAAGAAAAAAAAAATAGATCTATAATTAGTACAGTAACTATGCTGCTGTCTAGATGTCCGAACGATCGCACCATGAGGTGCACTCGATCGCCCTACATGGGCGCTCGAGTGCACCTCTGGAGGCAGAATAGTAACTGCAGAAAAACTTAAGAAAAATAGTAAAATTAAAACAAAAATAAACTTGGGAAAAAAATACCAAATAAAATCAAACAATCCCCGGCAACGATGCCAAAAACTTGTTGTGCCAAATACTACTTAAATCAATAGATAATATTTACTACGTTTTACTCGCAAGTGCACAAGATCAAACTATAGTATAGTGCAGCAAGTACGAGATCGATCGTACGGAAATTGTTGATTTTGTTTTGAAAGTAATTAAAATACCAAAATTGTCACGAGATTGATATTGATACTAAGGAAAAGAAATAAAGATAAAGATAAGGTAAAGGTAGGGCTTTGATATCCACCACTAATCATACTTAGATAATATAACAATATGTCAATGATCCAATCATATTATGAATACTTAATGTTTGACAACCTAAGGGTATAGGTGTCTACTCCCTAAGTTATTGATTTCCTTAAGCAACGAATTAGGCACGGGTGTCTACTCTAATTCTTTTCTTTCTTAATGGATTTAACATGGGTGTCTACTAAGTTGTTCTTTAAGAAAGCATAAATCTGTGAATATCGACAAACATATGACGCCTAGGGCATGGGTGTCTATTCCCGGTTCCCCATGTTGATTAACCCAAGAACCCGGTGTGGATTTCTTTTGTTACTCTTATTAAACCCAAGACTCGATCATCCAAATTGTTTTAATTAACTAATCCATACCACATGCATATAATCGCCAATCACATACATATGAAGAATTCAAGAAAACATGAATTAATCAAGTTAAGCAACACAATATAATTATCACAAAGGCGCCAATATTGAAATATTAAATAAACATAATTAGGGCTTCAATCTAGCCCTCCTTAAGAGTTAGTTACACATAATTACAATAAAACTAAAAAGAAAAGGGGAAGAAAGAACCGAAAACCGCTCTGAGAACTAGCCTCCAATTTCTCTCCCCAAAGTTCTGTCTATTCAAGGATGATTATTCTCAAGGTTTAAAGGTCTATTTATAGGTTTAGGAATACACTAGAAAACCTAGAAACCCTAGTAAACTCGTACGGTTTAGTCCTAGTGCAACTAGGACTAGAAAAACCCTAATATGGAAAGCGAAGAGAGTCTAGCCTCAGCTTCTGGAATTCTCTAGCTCATGGGTGCGCTCAATCGCATTCCGTGTGTGCTCGATTGCGCCTTTGCAATCGATCGTATGTCTTCTGTGCTAATTTGCAAAGCGATCGAGTCTTCTCTTGTGAGCACGAGTGCACGCCTCGCACATGCTCATCTGGACCTCTTTGGAAGTGCGCTCGATCGCAAGTCTCATGCGATCAATTGCACTACCAGAATGCTTTTACTTATTTCAAGTCTTCTAGCTTTTTCCCAATTCTATCCTTTAAGCCCAATACTTCCAGGAATGCTTTCTTTTCTTCCAAAAATCTGTAAAACAAAAAAAATACAGAAAGGAAGTAAAATAGCACAAACTAAGAACACTAAGGAATTAACAAATATAAGTTTAAGGGCTAAAGTATGAATATTTTGGCACTTAACAACGATCTAACTCTCTGAGCTGCAAATTCAAACGATAGTATGATCTAAACGCTATCTGCAGAACCTAAAACACACTTCAATACTCGAAACATGTATTGAAAATAAAACATTGTTTTGAAATCACATGTACTTTAAAAGAGTTTGCCTTTTTAAAAAAATAAAAAGATCTTTTAAAGATGAAAAAAAAATTTAATGCCCAGGATATTAATATTGTACACAAGACAACTAAGAAAAAATTATCCTTGTTGTCATAGATAGTTGGGGGTAGGTATCTTTAATTATGATTTTCTTGGATACACTAAATTTTTTTTGAAAATTGATAGCATTAAATGGAGTCGTAAACGAGTCAAGCTCAGGTGAGTAGTGCTTGTCCAAGCGACTCATTTAAAATTTTCAAAAGCTCGAGCTCAGGTTGAGTACTAATTCTTAAGCTTGGCTCAGCTCGCCAATGAGAATCCCTCCTATGAGCTGGAGCTCGCCTGTTAGGCAAGGCTCACTCAGATCGTCTCGTACAAAGTTTATAGGACATTTCTAAGAAAACAGTAACTTTTTAAAAAACTTCACTCATCTTGCCAAACATCCAAAAGGATCCTTTCCATTTCCTTTGAAATAGATAAGAACCAGTTAGGCAAAAAATAGGAGGCCAAAATGGTCTTTTCAATTGAAAAGACCATTTTGCTATCCTAAATTGTACTAACAAGATCCTGTCCATTTCCTGTGGAATGGACAGGATCTCATTCCACCAAACATTCGATGAGGCTGCTGGTAAGACGAGCCAAATATTATTAAAAACTTTTCATGTTCCCAACCAAGGGATTGATGGCAACATTGTAATTAAAACTCCAAGTCCCTTTTATTGGCATGCGTGACATGCATTGACTTGGCTCAACAAGAGAGGCAGGCATTCCTTTTATAAAGTACTTGGGTGACGAGTTGTCCTTGTTCTTTCCTTGTGAAGGGTGTGGAACAATTGTGAACAAGCAAATACAAGAAAAATTCAAAAGAGTTTAAGAGTATCAATAGAAATGTTTAATATATGAAATTGACTTTGATCAAGAATAGACATTTATTATACATGGTTAATTATCCAATACACAATATACTTTTTTTTTTTTTTTTTTTTTTTT
>NC_081551.1:7098572-7098972 GCF_901000735.1 Corylus avellana | reverse complement strand
TTTTTTTTTTTTCACAAGGCTTATTCTTTATTCATTTCATAAAAATATACCATGTTGCTCTAACAAAACAATATCATAGATATAATGAGAAATTTTTTCCATTCAAATCTAGTCTATGCTTTGTTTAACTATTTAAATGTCACCGTCCTAACCCGCTTTTCTGCCTCTACCATCAATAACAATTCTTTCATATGTTTGATAATTCATCCATCAACGGTCAGTGATTTGCTCCAATAAAAGAACTAGAGAGAAAATGAAAGACAAACTGGAGTTCCGATCGCTACTTAGAAGGTTTCGTGCAAACAAAACCTTAGAAATGATTGAAGGAAATCGACAAAAAAAAAAAAAAACTTCACCTTCTATATCGCTACTGAAAGCAAATGTAGAGAAAAGACAAACA
>NC_081551.1:7090945-7098227 GCF_901000735.1 Corylus avellana | reverse complement strand
TTGTTGCTTAGAAGAGAAAAAATTACAAAACGTTGTGATCATTGGTCATAAATTATCTTGAAGATTCTCTTCATTTAGAAAAAGTAACATATGGCATTCACACCTTAAAAAAGAAAAGGGAGTTCACCAAACTGCACTACAGTGTCTAGAAGTTTATATAGAATTTTTTCATATACAGGCCTTTCTAACGTTTTAATTGTTGCTTAGAAGAGAAAAAATTACAAAACGTTGTGATCATTGGTCATAAATTATCTTGAAGATTCTCTTCATTTAGAAAAAGTAACATATGGCATTCACACCTTAAAAAAGAAAAGGGAGTTCACCAAACTGCACTACAGTGTCTAGAAGTTTATATAGAATTTTTTCATATACAGGCCTAGGTCAGGTGATCTTTACTTCTAGCAGCATAAAAAACTATTTGAAAGGTTCATCTAGTCTCTTTTATTTTTTGTGTCATCTTTACGTGGCTTCTGATCAAGCAAATTAAAGGGATGTTCTATTAGCCTTCTTTTTTTGAAGTGCTTTTTTGACGAAGATAGACACTATAATTTAATCATAGGAGGTTGCACGTCAAGAGATTTAGTCACACCAAGTATAAATACTCTGAGAGGCACTAATCAACCTTTAAGAATAATGTCCTTACATGATTCTATAGCATTATAAGATTATCATTACTCTAATTTTATTTTATTTTATTCTATTTATTTTATTATTATTTTCTAAAGTAATATGGTTGGTATCAACAAGAATAGTTTGCACCATCAAATTTTTTCTCAACAACTATTACACTATCCCACTACTTTTTTCTTTTTTTTTTTAAATCCACTTATTGCTTAAGATCACTTCCTGTTTTACATCTCTTTCTACTTACACGCTTTCCACTACCTTCTTTTTTTTTTTCAACTTTTTTTTATCCACTTATTGCTTTACATGTCTTCCTGCTTTACATCTCTTTCAATTTTCACACACTATATCCACTTTTCTTTTTCTTTTTCTTTTCCTTATCCACTTTTGTTTTTTTTCTTTATCCATATTTTGCTTTACATCTCTTCCAAGTTCCTAGTTCCTACTTTCACACTATCCACTTCCTGCTTTACATCCCTACCTACTTTCACATCTTCCGACAGTCAATCAGATTTTTCTTTGTGAGAAAAATCAAAAAGATGTCCCGAGAATGTGACATAAGAATAATATATCATCTTCCTCTTTTCCCACTCTCCTGCTTTGAATAGAAAAAATAATAATAATAATAATATATGATGTAAAGTGTCCAAAGTAATTTTCCTTTTTCCCGTGGAAAGCAGCGACACAGGCGTATGACAGAGAGCCCTACATCAGATGTAGCGAAAGACAAAGGTAACTAATTAAAGAGCAGTGTCTTTAATTCTGCAAGGAGAAGCGTCTTCATCTTCTTCCCAAAACATAAAAACAAGCCCGCAGACTAAAAGAAAAATAAAACTCAGCAGAGTATTTGACAAAGAATTTTCTGATTTGATAATAATTCAAATGAGTGAATTTTACATAATAAGCTAGCCTATTTGTAGAAAAGAAATACTTGTAGAGAATGTAAACCTACTTCTAGTAAAGAAAGTAAATCTAATCCTAATAGAGAAAGTAAATCTAATCCTAGTAGGAAAGTAAACGTAATTCAAATAGGAAAACGATTATAAAATAAATAAATAAAAACTTTTTTTTTTTCTTTAGTGGGGACCGCATGTCTTGCATCAGTCTCCCCTTCTTGAAAAGAACTTGTTGATAAGTGCTAAAATATTCATATTTTTCAACCCTTAACTTGCATGTTTTAATCCTTTGGAATTAATTAATTAGGCTATTTTAATTCATTTTTGTGTTTTTTATACTTTTATAGGCTTTTGGAAGAAAATGAAGTAAAACTAGGTGATTTGGGCTCAAAAGGAGAAGATGGAGAAAATTGGAGCTCCCTGACACTACGATCAATCGCAGGGTACCTGCGATTGAGTGCAATACCAGAGAAGACACCGCACGAACCAAGCCAAGAGCGATCGAGTGCATGACAGAAGAAGGATCGATCGCAGACCTGCGATCGAGCGCACACGGGCTACAATCGATCTCACCCGTGCGCAGGAGACACACCAAGTGGCGGCCAGAAAATCCCTCTTTCCATATTAGGGTTTTCCAACTCCCAATTGTAATAGGTTTTGAAACCCTACGAAATCCCTAGGTTTACTACTTTGTCAAGGACTTTTAAAGCCTATAAATAGACCTTTAAGCCTCTAGTATAGGAGACTTGAGAAGGAGAAGAATAGGAGCTCTTCAAGTTCAAGTCTTAGGTTTATTCTTTTCCTTTCTGTTATTTATTTTATGAAGATGTTTAACATCAACTCTATGTGTCGCTAATTTATTAGTAGGGCTAGATTGAAGCCCTAGTTATATTTAATTAATATTTTAATATTGGCGCCTTTGTGATGATCTTGTTGTGCTATTTAACTTGATTAATACCTGCTTGCATGAATTCCTCATATGTGTGTGCCTGATCAACATATGCATGTAGTAGGAACTAGTTAGTTAGATCAATTTGGATGACCGAGTCTTGGGTTTAACATAAGTAACAAAAGAAATACATACCGAGTTATTGGGTTAATCAACATGGGGAATCGGGAGTATACACCCATGTCCTAGGCCCCGTGTGTTTGTCGATTTTCATAGAACATATGCTTTTCTAAATAACAACTTAGTATATATCATGCTAAATCATTTAGGAAAGAAAAGAGTTAGAGTATACACCCATGCCTAACTCGTTGGCAAACATTAGATATGCATAACATGATCAAAGCATTGGCATATTGTTATATTAATTAAATATAACTAGTGGCGGATATCAAAGCCCTACCCTTTTATTATTATCAACTCAATCTCTCTTTTACTTAAGGAAATTATTTTTAAATAGAAATTCAGCAATCCTCGTGAGAATGATCCTGTACTTGTACCATATACTACTATGTTAACCTTGTGCACTTGCAAGTAAAACGTACAATTATTTACCTATTAATTTAGGTAGATATTTTGCACATCAAGTTTTTGGCGCCGTTGCCGGGGATTGCGGCGAATTTTGTTTAAAAATTATTTTCCGTTAGCTTTGTTATTTTAATTTTCAATTTTTAATTTAGCTGTTAGCAAAAATCAAAATTATTTTTCGTTATCCCTAATTTTCTGTTTTTTGTTTCATGTGGCAGATTGACATTCTGTGATTGCAATCAATCGTCAGTCAAGTGCGATCGAGCGCACTGCGATCGAACGCACCAACCTGCGATTGAGCGCAATTCCAGGGGGTATCTAAACCGGCAGTACTGAAGCTGCCTAACTGAAGAAGTAATTCAGTTCATGTAAGGTCGTCGATCTCAAGCCTCAACCGTTCTTCCACTCGATCCTGAAGTTGAGTGGACAATCCGACAATGACCTTGAGACAAAGAAGAAGAAGAAGAAATTGAGATGGAAGATTTGCAAGAGAATCCAATTGGGCAAAGACCATTAGAGGCCAATCCACCACGGGTGAGGAGACCAATGAAGCAAGCATACATTCCAGGAAACCTCCATCAACCCTCATGCATAGCATATCAACCAGAGGTGGACATCAGCTATTATATCTTTCCCCAAATCCTCAATGCATTGACTCATTTCAGAGGCACAACTACTGAGGATCCCAACTTACATCTTAAGGAATTCTTTGACTTATGCAAGTTGCAGCATGTTCAAGGCCTAACTCCAGAGAGACTCATGTTAGTTTTCTTTCCTTTTTCCTTGAAAGATAATGCTAAATTGTGGTACAATTCCTTGCCTGCAAAGTCCATTCATACTTAGGAAGAATTGACCACCAAGTTTCTGAAGAGATTTTTCCCAGCTCAAAAGACAAAACAACTTAAAAGGGAACTTCAAATGTTCCAACAACGAGACGGAGATTTGTTCTTTGAGGCCTGGAACCACATCAACTCCTTACTTCTAAAGTGCCCACACCACGACATCCCTTAACATGAGCAGGTACAAATTTTCTATGAAGGATTAGATGATACTAACAAAGGGATGGTTGATTCAGCTTGTGGAGGAACACTTATGGAAAAGAGTAGTGAGGAAGCTGTGGAACTTTTTAAGACATTAAGTGAGCATTCACAGCAATTATGTTCAAGAGGAAGAAGAGGAATCAAAAGCAAGGGCATGTATGAAGAAAACCTCAGTGGGGGATCAACCAATCAGTTGGCTGATGTAGAAAAGAAGTTGGACATGATTGTGAAGGCCATGACTGCTCAGAAAATTTCATCTCTGCAATAGGACACACCAATCCAGGTATGTGCTATTTGTTCCCATCTAGATCACACCATTGAGAAGTGTACTTTATCTCTTTTTGCAGAGCAAGAAGAGGTGAATTTTGTGGGACAAATCAATTATTCCCACAAGAACAACCCATACTCCAATACTTACAATCCAGGATGGCGCAACCATCCAAATTTCTCCTGGAGCAATAATTAAAGACAGCAGAAAGGGCCCCAACAAGCAAGCCAACCAACTTAAGAGCAAAAGATGAACCAACTGGAGAATATGATACACAACCTGGTGACTTCACAACAACAATTCATGGCTGATCAAAAACATGTAAATACAAAGATTGAGCAAGCCATACAAAAACTAGAAGTGCAAATGGGTCAAATGGCAAGGGAGCTGAGTGAGAGGAAGCAGGGAGAATTTCCAGCTCAAACAATACCTAACCCAGGGAATCACCAGCAGCTGAAGGCAGTCCCAATCCTAAGAGGTCCTGCTCCCACAAGGGCACTTGAGCCAAATTCTGAAGAGCTCAAGTGCAGCTCTTCACACTAGGGGTTTTACAATCACAAGTAAATGCGTTTGAGCAGTCAAAAACTTCAAGCGCATCTACTCACAAAAGTGGTACTGAAGCCACTGAAGGCGGTAACATTTTCCCTCTTGACTGCTTCATCTTACTTTCTTTACTTCACCTATGTCTCAATTATCCTTTATGCTTCGTTTTCAGTATTGACCTTTGCTTTACTTTTCTTCTGTTTTGTTTTCTTAAAAAAAAATTTTGACATTTTGTTACTACGATCGATCGTAAGGTACCTGTGATCGAGCACAGTAACCGAAAGGTGGCTCAACACTTTCTGTCAGGGCGATCGAACGCACCTTAGGTTCGATCGAGAGCACCTGACCCATTCACACACATTTCTGACCGAATGCGATCGAGCGCACTCGGACAGCAGGGCCTGCGACCTATTTTAGGTCACCTTTTCCCATGGCCCACAGCTATTCTCCTGGCGCCATACAGGTTCTCCCAAACTCCCCACCTCCGGCACTCGTCCTCCTCCCATTTTTCGCCTAGTTTTCACCAAATTCATTACACCACCACCACATAAGTCACCTCTTCGACCACCATACTCCCATTTCTCCACCACATTACCCACAACCCCTTCACTATTCCCATTAACACCCATCTCCGAACCACTCACCCAACCTCCAAATTTCTTCCATTTTCTTGCAACTGTGGGTGCTTGATGTGGTATTTTTGTGACCAAAAATATCAATAATAAAATTACCACTCGCAATAGAACGAATCCCGTAGGATAGGGCTATATTGAGGGTGTCGAACCTCAAGGACTACAGGGGTTTAATTATCGAAATTAAAAGATCAAAATTAACTTAATTAAAAGAGAGTGAATTGGTTGTGAGAATTTAAAGTGCATAAAATAAACGGAAATAAAGGAAGTAAATTTATAAGAGAGAGAGTAGGGTATTGACTTCACCACGATCCGCGCATCAATGGTTAACCATAATTAACTCTAGCAATTCATTCTATGCATGTTATAATTTCAACAAGAAGACATAAAAATAATCTCATACAATCAACGGAATAGCATAACCCATCTTCGGTTGGCACGGACCGTCTACCTAAATTACACTAAACTAAGGTGTAGTACGATCCGTCTTCCCTAGGTATGGTTTATCTAATCCTATTGATTGCATGCCAGTTAAATACCATTGTATAACCATCATTCTTATGATCACAGAAAATAAGAATGATTTGAGTTCAATAATAGTAAAATAATTTCTAAGACAAGATAAGAATTTTACTAATATTCAATTGGAATTTAAAGAACAACTGCATTTAATATGAAGAACAGAAATCAACTGTAGCAATCCTTAGAGTTATACAATCAACATGTATAAATTGAAAGACTAGAATTTAAATGCAATCAAACCATTGTGCTTGGAAAGGGCTACATCAATACCCCACAATTGGGTTTAGCTGCTCATGATCTCCTAAGCTCCACAGACTATTTTATTGAATTTTTGCTCTAGAAGTGGTGTGTCTGTTTACAATCTTTAGAGCCCTATTTATAGGGATTAGGAGAACCCTAGAAACCCTAAAAACCCTGAGAAAACCGGAGAGCAGTCTCCCAGTCCAATTGGGAGACAAAAATCCAAGTCCATTCTGGAGAGGAATTCTTGCCGTGCACTGTACACTCGAGTGCGCTCGATCCAAGACTTGATGCGCTCGAGCGCAGTGCGCTCGAGCCTGGATGGTGCGCGCGCAAGCGCAGGAATGCACTCGACCCTTGATCGCAAACGCTCGAGTGCAGTGCGCTCGATCCTAGTTCCAGAATGCTCAAATTTTGAATCTTTTAACCCCAATTTCCAATGGTTTGTCAAATCAGACTTAACACATGAAAACAAAACAAAATCAAATAAATAACAATGCTAAGGAATTAACATATGTAAATTAAGGGGCTTGAATGTGCAACATTCGGCCTTATCACACCCCCCAACTTGCATATTGCTAGTCCCTTAGCAATATAAAACTGAAAATAAACTGAAAAACAAAAAGATAAATCCAGCTTTTGTGGGATATACAGTTGCATTTAGCATATGCAACGCCTTTTAAACCCCTAGGAGTTCCCTAGAGGACGAGTGAAGTCTCGTGAGGGTTTTTCAGGAATGATACCCACAAACATTTTCTAACCATGTAATTCCTAAGAATGCAATCTCATGACCATCATGGTTTTCAGTCATTAACAGGCTTAATAAAACAAACACTATTTTCACAATTTCAGCCAATCACAACTTAGCTCCAATCATGGCAACTATGAGATATTACAAAATTCAATTAGTGTATGTGAACTGAACACATAATCAAGGGATTTCAAAACTAATCTCAATCATGCATGGATCAATACTCAAAATTCATCGGACTCCCCATCGGACAAACAACCAAGGCAACTTCTCTTTTTTTTTTTTTTTTTTT
>NC_081551.1:7074798-7090845 GCF_901000735.1 Corylus avellana | reverse complement strand
AGCATCTCCTAGTTATTTTTGTTTTCATTCATTTTAGTGTTGATGCTTTTCACTTGTTTGTGTGTTTGATTATTTTGCAGGGGCAAGTGTGCTTCAATTCAAGTTTAGGGGTGTGCTACGAGCCATGCTTTCCCCGACTATGTCCACCATCTCCCGGGTACATTCTTTCCTTAATTTAGACACATTGGGGACAATGTGTCATTTAAGTTTGGGGGTATGGGCACACATGCTCACACACACTTTGTCCCAATTTCATGTTGCTTGTTTTGTGTGTAGTTTGAAAAATAAAAATAAATATATATATATATATATATATATATATATATATATATATATATATATATATGCATGTTCTTGTTCCTCAAAAATTTTAGATTGATCTAGAAAGAATTGTGGCTTGAATTCATCAGTGAGCTTAAAATTTTGAACACATGATCTGATGAGTGAATCTGTTAGTTTGGTTACTTGCTTAGGCCAGTTGAAAAATCACATGTTTGATTTGATCACACAAGCACATTAGCACATAATTTGTGAGGAATGACATAAGGTCTAATGTGTGTGTTTTTGCATCTTGGATGAAATTGGATGACTTATTAGATGATGCTTGGCATATATATTGAAAAAAAAAAAAAAAAAAAGTGAAATAAATGATCATTGATGGCTTTTCACTGAGTAACTGGACCTCTTGTTTCAAAGCACTGAGTGTTCACATCAAAAGGTGAAAAATTTGGATTTGATCATTGTCATGGTTAGTTGGTTTTGTAGCCTTTTTTACTCGAGTTAGTAGGTCCTTAGGGGTGTCTCTACACCTAATGCCCTAAAACCACCTGGTTTGGGAGCCATTGACTTAATACTCGCTACAAGGGTCAATTAGAAAGCTTAAGAGAACCAACATTGCACAACCTGAACAACAAAAAAAAAAAAAAGAAAAAAAAAAAAAGAGAAGAAATATGCCTTGTGTCATTCTAATAGGAATTTCAGTAAATTTTGAGATTTGGAAACATTTACATATTGGAAAGATTTGGAAGCCTCATAATTTTGTACTAATTCACTTTACACTGTTTTCAAACTTGTGATATTTTAGCATGTCCTTTGTAAGTAATTGCACTTTGAGATTCCAATTCATTATGAAGATGGAGTTCATCTTTTTAAGCTTGCTAATGAATAAAAATCATGATCTTGAAGTGATGCTTTAATTCTTGGGATGACATGAACTGTGTATGATGTTTGTGGGTAACATTTCTGGAAAACCCTCACGAGACTTCACTCGTCCACTAGGGAATTCCTAGTGGTTTAAAAAGCTTGTTGCATACGCTAAATGCAATCGTACATCCCACGAAAGATGGATTTATCTATTGTTTTCTGTTTTTCCATTCCTGTTTTTGTTTTGTATTGCTAAGGGACTAGCAATATGTAAGTTTGGGGGTGTGATAAGCGCCAAAATATTCATATTTTCAGCCCTTATCTTACATGTTTTAATCCTTTGGTTTTGGTTAATTAGGTCATTTTACTTCCTTTTTGTGTTTTTGATGTTTTTACAGGCTTTTGGAAGAAAGTGAAGTAAAACTGGGTGATTTAGGCTCAAAAAGAGAATCTGGGAAAATTGGAGCTCCCTGGTACTGCGATCAATCGCAAGGTACCTGCGATCGAGCGCAATACCAGAGGAGATGCTGCACGAGCCAGGCCAGGAGCGATCGAGCGCAGGCAAAAGAGGCATCGGTCGCAGACATGCGATCGAGCGCACACGGGCTGCGATCGAGCGCACCCGTGTGCAGGAGGCATTCCAAGTGGCGGCTGCAATGTCCCTATTTCCATATTAGGGTTTTTCAAACTCCAAATTGTAATAGGACTAAAACCCTGCGAAAACCCTAGGGTTTACTACTTTTCCAAGGACTTCTAAAGCCTATAAATAGACTCCTAAGCCTTTAGAATAGGGAGGCTTGGAGAAGGGAGAAGAATAGAAGCTCTCAAGTCAAATCTCGAGTTTATTCTTTCTTTTCTTTTCTTTTATTTTATGAAGATGTTTAACATCAACTCTATGTGTAGCTAATTTATTTAGTAGGGCTAGATTGAAGCCTTAGTTATGTTAAATTAATATTGTGCAACATTCGGTGCTTATCACACCCCCCAACTTACATATTGCTAGTCCCTTAGCAATATAAAACAGAAAATAAACTGAAAAACAAAAAGATAAATCCAGCTTTCGTGGGATATACGGTTGCATTTAGCATATGCAACAAGCCTTTTAAACCCCTAGGAGTTCCCTAGAGGACGAGTGAAGTCTCGTGAGGGTTTTCCAGGAATGATACCCACAAACATTTTCTAACCATGTAATTCCTAAGAATGCAATCTCATGACCATCATGGTTTTCAGTCATTAGCAGGCTTAATAAAACAAACACTATCTTCACAATTTCAGGCAATCACAACTTAGCTCCAATCATGGCAATTATGAGATATTACAAAATTCAATTAGTGTATGTGAACTCAACACATAATCCAGGGATTTCAAAACTAAACTCAATCATGCATGGATCAATACTCAAAATTCATCGGACAAACAACCAAGGCAACTTTTTTTTTTTCACTTAGCTCCCTTAAGCTTTCTGATTGACCCATTTATCGAGTGTTAGGCCAATGACTCCCAAACCAGATGGTTTTAGGGCATTAGGTGTAAAAACACCCCTAAGGACTTACTAACTCGGGTCAAAAAGGCTACAAAGCTAAGCTACTTTTTTTTTTTTTTTTTGTCAACCAATCCAAACTTTTCACTTTTTGACGCGAACACTCACTGCTTAATGAGGCAAGAGGTCCGGTTACTTGGTGGAAAGTTTAAAATGATCATTTTTATTTATTTATTTTTTATTTATTTTTTATACTTTATGCCAAAGTTGTTTTCCCAATAAGTTGCCCAACTACATTCCGAATATTAAAACCAAACATTCTTGATTCCAGATTTTATACCCCACAGACTATATGCAAGTGTGCTTGTGAAAATTAAATTGAAACAAGTAATATTTCATGCTGCCAATGAGAGTAACCCAGTTTTAATTTCTTAATCAAGTGATCATGTGTTCGTCATATTAAGCCCATCAATGAATTTCAAACCACAATAGGAAAATCAATTGCATGCTCAGAACTATCATGTATATGCCCACACCCCCCAACTTAAAGTGCACAATGTCCTTAGTGTGTGGAAAATAACAAGAAAACAATGCAAGGGGAAAAAGAAACACCAAACCTGTCACTGTGGCGCAGAAGAAGATGCCCCTGGAGCAGGTGGCAGCCGAGCTACAATGGCATGCAGCAGTTCTTGCTGCGCTTCAAATCGTTCATCTGCCTGGCGCCTGTCTTCCGCTCTCTAGTTTGCAAGCTCAGCGTGGAGGTCCTGCAATTCTTTATGTAAGGACTCATACTGTGACATGGTCAGAGTGACTGTAGCTAGTGCTCCCATGCTATCGACCGGTGCTGTTGGAGGTGGCTCATCATGCACAGGCCCATCAGCGTCCCTATCGACCGCTGCTACTGCAGGTGCCCGACGTCGTCGCGGCATTTGAGAATAACTCTGATTCCACTGAATCAGACCAAACTGAGGAGGTGTGGAAATAGGACCATCAGTCGGGGTACCCTCTATGCCTCGAGTCTGTAAGATCTGGGTGAGGAGAAACGGGAATGGAAGTCCCCATGACGCCGAACCCTGCGTGCACCGCACAATGGCCCCATCCCAAAACTTGTGCAGCGGTCCCAAATGAGCTGGGGAATGGAGATCCAATAGCCTCGCTGAAAGGCATAGAGTGCTGCAAGAAAGGGGCTGCGCCGCTGCGTCTTGTGTTCAAAGGGGCACACATTCCGCTACAGGATGAAGTCCACGAACCACAAGCGGGAGGGGAGCAGGACCTTGCTTGTGGAATTGCGGAGGTCATCGGTGTAGCGGCCGTGGCACATGTCATCCACAATAAACTGCAGTGTGAGGTCGGCCGGGAGGTCGGAGTACCGAGGTGAGCCATCTCGAGCCACAATGTCGGACAGGCACTCATGAGAACACTGCAAGGCAGAAGCAATGTTTTCGGTGGTCAGCTCCACGTCTATGCCCGCCACGGATGAAGAGAGGACGCCCGGCCGGGTACAATCAAAAATCAGGTGGGCATAAAAGTCCCGAACCAGCCCTTTGTATGCAATGAGGCTGACTGGCTGGAACAGTGCAGTGAGGCTCCGTCGTCTGCATTCCTTGACCGCCCACTTGGTTGCTTGGAGGCTATGTAAGACGGTGTCAACGGCAAAAGAGGTCTCCAAGATCAGCTTCCGTTGCCTCCTATGGCGGGGTAACGGCTGGGAGGGGGCCTCGGGGGTGGTCTCCCGGGCAGGTTAAGCGCGGGATGTGGAAGTCGTGGCTGGAAGCAAGGCTGGGCTTCGTTGAGGCATTTTGTCGAGCACTTGGTGGGCACTCCTAAAGGGAGGAGTTGGGGAACCACCCTGCTGTGCTGCCCAACCCCCTGCAAAAGAAAGAAAATCCAACACAGAGCAGTCCGTGGACCCACGGATTGCGAATTGCTACAAAAAAAATTGGAAAATAAGGGGGGTGGTGGGGATCGGGGAGAGTGGGAAATGGAAGAGATAAATGGCCGAGAAGGGAACACAATAGCGGGGAAAGACCGACGGGGTGGTGGCGTGGGGTTGTGCGGTGGTATGGGTGTGCGGTGGTGGTGGGTTGGTGGCCAGCGGTGGTGGGTGGGTTTGCAGTTGGGGTGTGAGGTCAAGGGAGAAGCTGCGGCACTGGGGAAGAAAAGGGAATGGGGAAGAAAAATGATGGGCCGTGACTTAAAAAAGGTCACGTGAGCCCTCTGAACGAGTGCGCTCGAGCAGCACGTAGCGTGCGCTCGATCGCACTTGCGCAAAGGGTGTCAAGGCTGGGCGTGGGTGCGCTCGAGTGTACTCGTGCATGTGTGTGGGAGTGTAGAGCGTCTGTGCTTGATCCCACTCAGGGTGGGCTCGAGCACAGGCCCGTGCTCTGGGATCAAGCGCACAGTAGGTGCACTCGAGCCCAGGGTGTCAGTGCCTTAATCAAAAAGATAGATGGGATCCGTCAAATCGACGGACACCACGTCTGTACCTGGCTCGAGGTTCTGGATGCAAGGCTTCAACCTTTGACCATTGACCTTGAATAGAGTGCCATCCTTTGGGTCCCGCAATTCAACGACTCCATGGGGTGACACGGAGGTGACTATGAAGGGGCCGTCCCATCTTGAACGGAGCTTCCTAGGGAAAAGCCGGAGTCTGGAATTGAAGAGCCATACTTTCTGATCCCGAACAAATTTCTTGGGCAAGATATGTTTGTCATGAAAGGCCTTAGTCCGCTCCTTATAAAGGCAAGCACTATCATAGGCATCTCACCGCAGCTCCTCCAATTCTGTCAACTGAAGTTTCCGGTGCGGACCGGCAGCTTGCATGTCGAAATTGAACTGCTTGATGGCCCACATAGCCTTGTGTTCTAATTCCACAAGGAGGTGACACGCCTTGCCATAAACCAGCCGATAGGGAGACATTCCAATGGGGGTTTTGTAAGCTGTGCGGTAGGCCCATAATGCATCATTGAGGCGCAAGGTCCAATCCTTGCAGTCCGGCCTAACCATTTTCTCCAGAATATGCTTAATCTCCCGGTTAGACACTTCCACTTGGCCACTTGTTTAAGGATGGTAAGGAGTGGCGACCTTATGTGTGACAGAATACTTGAGAAGTAAGGGCTTGAAAAACCGGTTGCAATCCATCACTGATGATACCCCGAGGAGTGCCAAATCTGCTAAAAATGTTGGCTTGGAGGAACTTCACTACAACCTTGTGATCATTGGTCTTAGTGGCGTTAGCTTCGACCCACTTAGAGACATAATCCACTCCTACCAAAATATACTCATGTCCACAAGATGGTGGGAAGGGTCCCATGAAGTCGATACCCCAGACATCAAAAATCTCAACAATAAGGATGGGGTTCAATGGCATCATGTCCCTCCGAGACATAGCTCCTAGGCGCTGACATCTCTCACAAGCTCGGCAGAAGTCATAGGCATCTTTGAACAAGGTGGGCCATGTGAATCCGCATTGTAGAACCTTGGCTGCTGTCTTCTTGGCACTAAAATGTCCCCCACAAGCTAGAGAATGACAAAAGGTAAGAATGCTGGAAAATTCACTCTCAGGAACACATCGTCGGATGATCTGGTCAGCATAATACTTGAACAACTCTGGATCTTCCCAATAATAGAATCGGACTTGCTTGAAGAAGCGGTCCTTAACTTGCTTAGACCACTGAGATGGAATCCGACCTGTTGCTAGATAATTGACAATATCGGCATACCACGGCCAAAAATTGATGTGGTATTTTTGTGACCAAAAATATCAATAATAAAATTACCACTCGCAATAGAACGAATCCTGTAGGATAGGGCTATATTGAGGGTGTCGAACCTCCAGGACTGCAGGGGTTTAATTATCAAAATTAAAAGATCAAAATTAACTTAATTAAAAGAGAGTGAATTGGTGGTGAGAATTTAAAGTGCATAAAATAAACGGAAATAAAGGAAGTAAATTTATGAGAGAGAGAGTAGGGTATTGACTTCACCACGATCCGCGCATCAATGGTTAACCATAATTAACTCTAGCAATTCATTTTATGCATGTTATAATTTCAACAAGAAGACATAAAAATAATCTCATACAATCAACGGAATAGCATAACCCATCTTCGGTTGGCACGGACCGTCTACCTAAATTACACTAAACTAAGGTGTAGTACGATCCGTCTTCCCTAGGTATGGTTTATCTAATCCTATTGATTGCATGCCAGTTAAATACCATTGTATAACCATCATTCTTATGATCACAAAAAATAAGAATGATTTGAGTTCAATAATAGTAAAATAATTTCTAAGACAAGATAAGAATTTTACTAATATTCAATTGGAATTTAAAGAACAACTGCATTTAATATGAAGAACAGAAATCAACTGTAGCAATCCTTAGGGTTATACAATCAACATGCATAAATTGAAAGACTAGAATTTAAATACAATCAAACCATTATGCTTGGAAAAGGCTACATCCATACCCCACAATTGGGTTTAGCTGCTCATGATCTCCTAAGCTCCACAGACTATTTCACTGAATTTTTACTCTAAAAGCGGTGTGTCTGTTTACTATGTTTAGAGCCCTATTTATAGGGATTAGGAGAACCCTAGAAACCCTAAAAACCCTGAGAAAACCAGAGAGCAGTCTCCCAGTCCAATTGGGAGACAAAAATCCAAGTCCATTCTGGAGAGGAATTCTTGCCGTGCACTGTACGCTCGAGTGCGCTCGATCCAAGACTTGATGCGCTTGAGCGCAGTGCGCTCGAGCCTGGATGGTGTGCGCGCAAGAGCAGGAATGCACTCGACCCTTGATCTCAAACGCTCGAGCGCAGTGCGCACGATCCCATGAATGCTGCGCTCAATCCTAGTTCCAGAATGCTCAACTTTTGAATCTTTTAACCCCAATTTCCAATGGTTTGTCAAATAAGACCTGAAACATAAAAACAAAACAAAATCAAACAAATAACAATGCTAAGGAATTAACATATGTAAATTAAGGGGCTTGAATGTGCAACATTCGGCGCTTATTAGTGCTCATCCACCCACATTGCCTTTGTGTCGGGATTTGTGTGTGTTTGCAGGGAGTTTTGGGCATCTTTGGCGGGAGTTTGTCTTTGTGGTCATCAGAAGTGCACACCACCTGTTCGACAAAAGTACCCAGTCAAGCTCACAATGCCTAGATCCCGTGCTTCATCATCCAGGGGGTCTGAGGCTCAAGCCATCTCTCCCCTACCCACTTTTGAGGAGCGGGAGCTGCTGTTTGAGACCACCTTCGCCATAAGAGAAGACTTTCAAAACCATGAGGCGACTCAATGGGCAGTCGCCGAGTTTAAGCGAAGGGGACTCAAGAAGCTCTTCAAACCGGTCACATCCATCGCCTACTGGAAGTTGGTCATTGAATTTTATACCTAGCTTTCCCATGACTGTGACAACCTAGCTGCTCTCTCCTCAAAAGTACGAGGCCAAATGTTCATATGACTAGGGCCAACATAGTTGCAGCCTTGCAGTGCAATGATGAGCATCCTCCAGAAACTACAAATCTTACCGAGCAGCCGCCCCGATTCTATGTGACGGAAATCATTGAAGATATGTGCCAAGGGCACTATGCGGATGCCTATCACAATGCCGGCAGCCGGTCCAAACTACCTCGAAGGTTGTGGTTTGTGGATTCCATTTTGCACCGAAATGCCTTCCCCTTGGGACACAAAACTCAAAGGCATAAGCAATTTCTCCAAACTCTTTACGCCTTCCACAAGGATGCTTGGTACTCCATTCCCGACATCATTTGGAACCAAATCCATAAATTCTGGAATGGAGTGCACATTGGGGGAGCCGAGTCCACACATTCATGGGGATTGCCTTTCCCCTACTTGATAACATACATTTTGAGAAAAAAGGGCATTAAGGGCACCGCAGCTAATGAGCCAGTCACCACCACTCCAATATTTGGCATTCGCCAATGGAACAAGAGCTGCTCCCATATGCCCAAGGCACTTCCAAAAGCTGGGGAAGAGGCGGATGAAGTCGAGCTAATGGCTGAAGATGAACTGGCAACTGAGCCGGTAGCAGAAGATGAGGAGGAGGCCTCAATTGACATTCAAGCCATCCAATACCGACCCCTTTGTGAACAAATGGCAAGCCTTCGGAGGGAGCTAGCTGATCAAAGAAGGGAGGCTCGGGAAGATAAGGTACTCATGGATCAATGCTTAGCTGCCCTGGAAGAATTGATGCGGTCCATCCTCAGCCGGTTACCACCACCACCTGGAGCATCTACTTCTGGACAATACTAAGAGGGGACCTCTGTCTGGCTGAAGACGTAAAACTTAGCGCTCATGGGAGGCACCCCACAATATATCCTTTATTTTGTATTATTTTCACTTATATTGTGTTTCTATTTTATTTGTGTGTTTTAGTTTTCCATTCTATTACTGTGATCAATCGCACCACGCATGCGATCGAGCGCAGGTCTCCATTTGTGGGGTTACCGCACTCTGTTAGTGCGATCGAGCGCACTTGGGCAGCCTCCCATAGTTATTTTCTTTTATTATTTTGTTTAGTTCAATTTTTAATTAGTTTTAGTTTTGGTTCTTGTTACTTGTTTGTGTGTTTTATTATTTTGTAGGGACAAGTGTGCTTCAATTCAAGTTTGGGGGTGTGCTACGAGCCATGCTTTCCAAGACTATTTTGACCATCTCAGGGTACATTCTTTCCTTTACTTAGACACATTGGGGACAATGTGTTAATTAAGTTTGGGGGTATGGGCACACATGTTCACACACACTTTGTCCCAATTTCATGTTGTTTATTTTGTGTGTTGTATGTTTAAAAAAAAAAAAAAAAAAAAAAACCAAATATTTATGCATGTTCATGTTTGGCCTAAATTTTGAGTTGATCTAAAAGAATTATGGCTTGAATTCATTGGTGAGCTTAAAATTTTGAACACATGATCTGATGAGTGAATTTGTTAGTTTGATTACTTGTGTAGGACAGTTGAAAAAAATCACATGTTTGATCTAATCACACAAGCACATTAGCACATAATTTGTGAGGTATGACATGAAGTCTGATATGTGTGTTTTTGCATCTTGGATGAAATTGGATGACTTATTAGATGACACTTTGGCATATTCAAAAAATAAATAAATAAGAAAAATAAATAAATAAATGATCATTGATGGCTTTTCATTGAGTAACTGGACCTCTTGTTTCAAAGCATTGAGTGTTCACGTCAAAAGGTGAAAAATTTGGATTTGATCAATGTCATGGTTAGTTGGTTCCGTAGCCTTTTTTACTCGAGTTAGTAGGTCCTTAGGGGGTGTCTCTACACCTAATACCCTAAAACCATTTGGTCTGGGAGTCATTGACTTAACACTTGCTACAAGGGTCAATTAGAAAGCTTAAGGGAACCAACATTGCACAACCTGACCAAGAAAAGTAAAAAAAAAAAAAAAATAGAGAAAAAAAGAAATATGCCATTGAGTCACTCTAATAAGAAGTCTAGTGAATTTTGAGATATAGAAACATTGCATATTGGAAAGATTTGGAAACCTAATAATTTAGTACTAATTCACTGTTCACAAATTTCAAGCTTGTGATGATTTAGCATGTCCTTTGTAAGTAATTGCATTTTGAGATTCCAATTCATTGAGAATGTGGAGTTCATTTTTTGTAAGCTTGCTTATGAATGAAAATCATGATCTTGAGGTGATACTTAGTTTTTGGGGATAACATGAACTCTTGCATGATGTTTGTAGGTAACATTTCTGGAAAACCCTCACGAGACTTCACTCGTCCTCTAGGAAATTCCTAGGGGTTTAAAAGGCTTGTTGCATACGCTAAATGCAATCGTACATCCCACGAAAGATGGATTTATCTTTTGTTTTTCATTTCTGTTTTTAGTTTTGTATTGCTAAGGGACTAGAAATATGTAAGTTTGAGGGTGTGATAAGTGCTGAAATATTCATATTTTTAGCCCTTAACTTGCATATTTTAATCCTTTGGTTTTAATTAATTAGGCCATTTTAATTCACTTTTTGTGTTTTTTATACTTTTACAGGTTTTCGGAAGAAAATGAAGTAAAACTAGGTGATTTGGGCTCAAAAAGAGAAGATGGAGAAAATTGGAGCTCCCTAACACTACGATCAATCACAGGGTACCTGCGATCGAGCACAGTACCAGAGAAGACACTGCACGAACCAAGCCAGGAGCGATCGAGCGCATGACAGAAGAAGGATCGATCACAGACCTGCGATCGAGCGCACACGGGCTGCGATCGATCGCACCCGTGCGCAGAAGACACACCAAGTGGCGGCCAGAATGTCCCTCTTTCCATATTAGGGTTTTCCAACTCCCAATTGTAATAGGTTTTGAAACCTTACGAAATCCCTAGGTTTACTAGTTTGTCAAAGACTTCTAAAGCCTATAAATAGACCTTTAAGCCTTTAGTATAGGAGACTTGAGAAGGAGAAGAATAGGAGCTCTTCAAGTTCAAGTCTCGGATTTATTCTTTTCCTTTCTTTTATTTATTTTATGAAGATGTTTAACATCAACTCTATGTGTAGCTAATTTATTAGTATGGCTAGATTGAAGCCCTAGTTATGTTTAATTAATATTTCAATATTGGCGCCTTTGTGATGATCTTGTTGTGCTATTTAACTTGATTAATACCTGCTTGCATGAATTCCTCATATGTGTGTGCCTGATCAACATGTGCATGTGGTATGGACTAGTTAGTTAGATCAATTTGGATGACCGAGTCCTGGGTTTAACTTAAGTAACAAAAGAATCCACTCCGCGATTCTTGGGTTAATCAGCATGGGGAACCGGGAGTATACACCCATGCCCTAGGCCCCGTGTGTTTGTCGATTTCCATAGAACATATGCTTTACTAAAGAACAACTTAGTATATACCATGCTAAATCCTTTAGGAAAGAAAAGAGTTAGAGTATACACCCATGCCTAACTCGTTGCTTAGGGAAATCTATAGCTTAAGGAGTATACACCCATGCCCTTAGGTTGGCAAACATTAGATATGCATAACATGATCAAAGAATTGGCATATTGTTATATTAGTTGAATATAATTAGTGGTGGATATCAAAGCCATACCCTTTTATTATTATCAACTCAATCTCTCTTTTACTTAAGGAAATTATTTTTAAACGGAAATTCTGCAATCCTCGTGAGAATGATCATGTACTTGCTTCATATACTACGATGTTGACCTTGTGCACTTGCAAGTAAAACATACAATTATTTACCTATTAATTTAGGTAGATATTTTGCACATCACTCGTCCTCGAGTTAAGTTCTGAATCCTCTGGTGGAAAATATTCAAAAATGTCTACTATGTTGAATGTTGAAGATATTGCCAAGTCCTCGGGAAGATCAACGACATATGCATTATTGTTAATCTTTTTAAGTATTTTTCATGGACCGTACTTATTCTTCAGCTTTTCCAAAAGTACTAGTCGGCAGTCGTCCCTTGCGTAAATGCACCATCATAAGATCTCCTTCTCGAAAACTTTTTGATTGCCGACCCTTGTCTGTTGTCATCTTGTACTTAGCATAGGATTCTTCTAGATGCTGACGAACTCTCTCTTGGGTAGCTTTCACCCGTTCTACTCAATGCTCCGCTGCCACACTTGCTCCTAGTAGCTTAGGTAAAGCTGCAAGATCTACTGCAAGTCTCAGAGTTCTCCCATACACGACTTCGAACGATGCCTGCCCAGTAGATCATTTCACCATGTTGTTGTAGGCGAACTCAGCTAGAGCTAAAGCCAGGTCCCACTGCTTCAGTTTGTCACCTGCAATACATCGTAGTAAATTACCTAGAGTTCGATTAACAATTTCCATCTACCCGTCCATCTATGAATGGCTCGTGCTACTGAAGTTCAATGCTGTGTCGAATCGCCTCCATAATATTCGCCAAAAGTGAGACAAGAACTTGGTGTCTTGGTCAAACGTGATAGACTTTGGGACTCCATGCAATCGAACCACCTCTTGGAAGAATAGATTAGCCACTTGAACAAGATGAAATGTTTTCTTGCAAGCAACAAAGTGAGCCATTTGGGAAAATCTATCCATAATTACCATTTTAGAATCTGCTCCTCATTGGGTTCTCGGGAGACCCAATACAAAATCCATGGATACATCTTCCCACGGTGCTTTCGGTATTGGTAAAGGCATGTAGAATCCCGTATTTTGGGTTTGCCCCTTGGCGACCTGATAAGTTTGGCATCATCGGATAAAATTACCTACTTCTTTCTTCAGTTGCGGCCAGTAATACCACTTCTCTACCAGAGCAATAGTCTTGTCTCTTCCCAGATGACCACCCAAATCTGCAGCATGTAATTCTCGGATTATTTGTTCTCGTAAGGAACTCCTTGGAATGCATAGCCGTTTCCCATGAAATAAATACCCCTCATGAATATGTATCTCAGAAATTGGTTGCCCCGCATTGCAATGTTTCCAGGTTTCACCAAAATCTTCATCTTCCTAATATAACTCCTTTAGGCACTCGAATCTAGTCACTTCAGCTTTCATGGTGATCAGTAGGGTAGCTTGGCGGCTCAAAGCGTCAGCTACACGATTCAATTTTCCCGACTTATGCTTGGGAGAAAAAGTGAATCGTTGGATGTAAGAAACCAATTGAGCATGCATCCGATTTAGATTCTTTTGACTATTGATGAACTTTAATGCTTGATGGTCGGTATAGAGGAGAAACTCTCATTGGATCAGGTAGTGCTCCCACACCTTGAGGGCTCTCAAGATAGCATAAAGCTCCAACTCATATGTTGACCACTTCTGTCTTGCTTCTTCGAGCTTTTCACTAAAAAATTTGACAAGCTTCCCTTCTTGAGATAACACAACCCCTATCCCAATGATTGATGCATCACACTCAACTTCAAACAGCTTGTCACAGTCGGGTAAGGTAAGTGCATATGCTGTGCATATTTTTTCTTTGATGATTGAGAAACTTCGCTCAGCTTCGTCACCCCAATTGAATTTTCCTTTCTGCATACACTCAGTGATTGGTGCTACAATACTGCTAAAATTTCGAATGAACCTTCTATAGAAAGTTGCTAACCCGTGGAAACTTCTTACTTCCCCTACTGACTTGGGCGTGGGCCATTCTCGGATTCCTCTCACCTTCTCTTCATCCACTCGGATTCCATCAACATTGACTACAAATCCAAGGAAGAGTAACTGATTCATCATGAAACTACACTTCTTTAAGTTGATAAACAACTTGTTTTCTCGGAGGACCTCCAACACTTTGCTCACGTGTAATGACCCAAATAATTAACTAAGCTTAGGTAGCTTAGCTAGAGGGTTAATTTGGACTTTGGGCCACTAGGAACAGCTGGAAGGGCATTTTGAAAATTTTAGACTTTCAGATCGGACGTATGCCCGGGGACTATCGTACGTACGCTCTTGTCTTTAAGTGAGAACATACGCTGGGGTACCACCCTATGTAGAAAATCCTATGATGCACTATTTACCCACCCTTAGCCATAGATCAGGACAATCAACACTTACTTATCAGACATTAGGGGCAAACGATTCATGCAGTGTTGAGGCGTGTGAAAATTTTTCTACTATAGTTTTCAGGGTTACAGAATATTTTAGGTTTAGGTTAGATGAAAAGAAGAAGAAGACGAAGGCAAATTGACAATCATGTCCTTTAATTAAACACACCGTTTAAATAACTCTTGCTATTTGGACTGTTTGTGGACCACAACAAATTGAAACTTCTTTCTTTTTAACACTAAGTGGGCTTAGCAAAAAAAAAAAAAAAAGGAATAAGGTGGTGGTTTGGTTGAGACCCCCAAACTCTAAAGACTTTATAAAAATCCAATCCACTAAACACTTCAAATACTCCATTGGAGTCCAACAGATCTACCTAATAAGTAGGGCGACTAAATGGTGTTTATTTGTTTTTTTTTTTTGGTAACAAGGCCACTAAACCCTTCAAACACTTACTTAATACTCCACCCCAGTTGGAGTATTAATGTTATGTGCTTGATCAGAATTTGTTTAGTCTTAAGTCTTTAGTTAGTGTGAAGTTAGGTAGTTCACACTATATCCACTTGTTGCTTTACATCTCCTGCTGCTATACTTCGCTTTCTACTTGTACTATCCAATATTAGTATTATTTTTGCGGGTCCTAGGGTGGTTCGAAAACCACCCAAATCTTTTTATTATTTTTGTTTTTGTGATAACTTTTTTTTAAAAAAAAAAAAAAATTCTTTAAACCATTCAAACATAATATCAAATTTTTTATTTGGTATCCACAATTTTAAAAACAATAAAAAAGAATTAAAAAAATCGCACGCTTAAACACCCTTTTAAGATGTCTTCCTGTTTTATATATCATTCTACTTTCACGCCATCCACTTTTCTTTTTTCTTTTTATCTCCTTTATGCACTTTGTGCTTTACATCTCTTTGAACTTTTACACTATCCACCTTTTTTTTCATTTTTTTTTTTACATCTCTTCCTACTTTCACACTATCCACTTCCTGCGTTACATCCCTACCTACTTTCACGTGTTCCACAATCAAAAAGATTTTTTTTTTTTTTTTTTTGTAAAAAAGAATAAAATCCAGATTTAATCAAGAAAAGATGTCCCGAGAAAGGTTTCCCCACCAAAACCTTTATCACCATATCAATGCCCAATACACACAGATCCTCCAAATCGAAATATTACCCACCATCCAAACCAAGCTAAATTGTAGCTCAAACCCATTACTGAACCCTTCTACCTCCAAGTCTACCCCAAGCCCTTGTTCGCCCACAAGAACACAATTCAAATCACTCCCATCGGAGTCATCGGACCACCAAACCAAATCTTACACCCAATATGTCACAACCCCTAACCCACCTAACGTCAATTGGGTCAACATGTTATACTCTTGCATAGAATCCAATACCAGTTCTCACTCCTATATGATTATCCTTTTTATTTTTTTACCAAGTTTGTAGTAACCATCCTATTCAGCTGTATGAATGTGTCAACAAACACTTGTATGTATGGACAACTATATACACTCTAGCCTACTTTTTTTTTCTTTTTTCTTTTTTTTTTTCTTTGGTACGCCCAAGTGAGTCTTGCAAAATTTAATTTGTTGACATTTTTCTTTTCGAATTGAAGTCTTTCGCGTGATTCCCGCACTCTTAGCCCAAGTTACTTCACAATAATTACTACGTACCATGTGTACGATATCGCCCGGTCGATTAACTATTTAAGGACCTTGTAAAGATAGAATGAAACGGATCGAAACACAAGGTCAAAAATGGAAGTTTAGGAAGTTCGGGAAACTAGATCAATCGACCGAGTTTCAACACGTGGTGAGCTTAGATTTTTAGGAGAAAAAAGTGATGCTCAATCAATAGAGACTCCACTTCTTGGCTATGTCAGGCTAAACGGAC
>NC_081551.1:7068236-7074698 GCF_901000735.1 Corylus avellana | reverse complement strand
TTTTTTTTATTCTTTTGTTTTATATATATTTTTTTTTTAACTTAAATATTATTTTAGTAATTTTTAATTAAATGGACATGTGGCAGTATATAGACCATTGGATGAAATTCAATAGCTAGGATTTCAGCCATTTTTTATGAGCAATTCCCCATGCATTGCCGGGGATCCCAATCCTCATTTCATACATGTGGCATCAATCCAATGGCCTGACAGAAAAGGAGTCGATTAATTGTGCACTATAGAACCAACATAGAGGCTCGAATTGTGACAAATTAGGGAAAAACATTAGCCACATTTATATTATCAACCCAAAATTATTAGTCAATTTGAAATTTTCTTAAAATTCCCTATAAAGCTCAATTTCGCCTAATAACTAAGTAGTATTGGACTTAACAATCATAACTATCTTAATAAAATGCCTACTCTATAAGGGCTACTACTCATCTTCACAAAGTGGGACCAGAGTGTTATATAAACGTTCAAAATTTTCACACCAAGTTTCTCTCCTCTACTTTAAGAAACTGAGAGGTACGAGAGATAGAGAGAGAGTTGAGAGGGGAGGCTTCTTAGTGGCAAAGCCATGCACAAGTGAAAACACAACTAGCAAAGTGAGGAGGTGCTTGTGTGATGAAGTTTTGAGAGGTTTAACTCTCGCACTTTCGCTCTGTTCGTTCTATAATGTTATTATAACATCTTATAATGGATGTATAGTATTTTATATAAACTATACTTGTAACGCCCCCCCCAATTTGAATTAGAATAATTAGCCTGGAAAGTTACTAGCAAGACCTCTCAAATTAATTAACTGGGAAAACTACCCCATAACACCTATAAGAGTGAATAAAATAGCAGAATGCGGAAAACTATGATTTCAGCTAGAGTTAATACTTCCAAAAGATGACAATAACTAACTATCACCAAATATATCATTCAAGTTCATAACTATAGGATTACAATAAAAATGCCTACGGTTCTTGCTCCACACTCCAAGTCCTACGAAAGACTCTAAACTCAAACTCAATCTAGTACCTGCTAAACTATAGGACAAATAAATGTCTCACAGGTAGAAATGTAGCAACTACATAAGTCTATGAATTCGTAACTAAACATCGCATAGAAATAAACCATAAAATAAGCCTTCATGAAAGGCACAAAATGATCTTTGATTATACCAAGCCATTTAAAAGGTTTTAAAAAAATATTTTTAAAAGATTTAATTATGAATTCCAAGTGAAAATTTTGTAAAATAGGACATTACTCACAATAATTTCACTTTGAGGTATAAAAACATTTATATATAAATCATAACGCGGTCACACATTCTATTTACATTTCAACTAGAACCAGATCTCATCACATCATATTCTCATTCTATAACATCATCATACCTGTTTATTAACCCTCATATAGTAGAGGTCATCTTACTATATCAGATCCTTTTTTTATAGGTGATCTATAAAATATAGGTATTGTAGGGGTGAAAAAGCGGTTATGGTTAGCGGTTATTGGCTAAAATTGCTAACCATAACCTCTTAAGGCGGTTGGCGAAATTTAATAAGTGCCTCTGCTACCACCTTAGGCGGTTAGCAGTTATTTAACCTACAACCGCATCGTTAACCGTTTTTACTAGGTTGCACTTTTGGGCTCACTTAAAACATTTTTGGGCCTTTTTCTAATTTTCAAGGCTTTTTGGCCCAATAAGCAATATAATCTATCAAAACAACATTGGTCTTGTTTGATCTCAAACATATCTCTTAAACTCTTAAAATTTCAATATTTCTTGTATGAAACCGTGTTGTAACACATTTTCTATCTTACAAATTCACACCCAACCAACAGACATAGTTAAAAAAATTCATAGCAAAACATGAAACTTGTAACATTTTCTAAAAAAATTATGATATCCAAATAGCATATCCAATTCCAACAACAATTAAACAAGTTCAGATTAATTAACCAATTAAAACTAAAACCTACAAAATCATATACCCAATAACCTTCTAAGCGGTGAGCATGACCGCCCAACCGGCCTCTTTGGTCTTCTTCTTGGCAGGCTGATGCAACATGACTTAGTGGGCTGCAGCAAAGAGCGTCAATAAGCAGCGGATAAATATTTTTAGATCTTGATTCTATCAATGATCTAAGAAATCTTCTTAATAAAACTAGATACTCTCTAGGTTTTGAAAGAAAATAGAGTAATTCTCATTAATAAAAATCAATAATCAACAAAAACAGCTTTTCTATGGAGGCTATAAGTATATATTTATAGTCCAAAACCATAAACTTAATAAAATATGACATAAATACCCCCAAAACCTAAACCTAATAAAATAACGAAATAAAGACTCTTAAAACCCTAACCCTAATAAAGTAATAACATAAAGTTGGTTTAAGATAATAAAAAACACAGAAAATTAATATAATACCCCGCGTGCGATCGATCGCAGCACACAGGCGCTCAATCGTAGTTCCAGAGAGCAGGTGCGCTCAATAGTGTGATCGATTGCAGTCATAGGGCGTAACGATTGCAGGTCCGCTCGATCGCGCTTTAGTGTGCTCAAGCGCACTACCAGAAACTATTATCCGAGCTGCATCATTCTCCCTGGTGGAGAACCCATGAAGCTTTTCTCCTCAAAATTGCACAAAATGTGAATTACCTGTACTGCTCCTCGAATGTCATTTATTTTTATTTTTTTGGATTTTCAAAGCTCAGTATTTTATTATCCACCTGTTCTCTTTAGTAGATCCTCATGTGTTGAATTCAAATTTGATTTTGTTTGGTTGAGCAATTCTCTAAAAGATACTATAAAAATCCGTCTAGAAGCACAGCTGGTTCTTAATTACTTAGTGCCATCACATTTATCCTTCTCAGTCAGCAATTCCATAACAAAAGTTAAGCTTTCTTAACCTCTAAACAGTAAACAGACCACACTGTGTTTTGTCGAATGAATTTTGCAGCCGTTTAGTGCTGGCTTGAACTTGTGATTCTGTCTGGTTTAACGGTTTAAAATGTACGGCTTGAAAAAAGAGCAAATTTATAAATTATATTTTTATTTTATAATTATTTAACAATGTTGATGCGATAATCTTAAGTTTTTAACTAATCATTGGATTAATTTTTATTTTTTAAAAGAATGTTTAAGGGTTAGTGTAGATTGCCAAGTTAACATTATGAGAAAAAAATGTGGTTTTTTTTGTATTACTCTTAAAAAAATAAAACGATTTTACGATGTGATTTTTGAAAACAAATTTTAAACCCTTAAATTTTTTTTTTTTTACTTTTTCAAAATTTTATTTTATTTTTTCAAACCAACTCCCAAACAGAACACTCTCCATAATTTTGTTTAAAAACGTGCATATCACCTGCGAAATTACGTGGTCAAACACACTCAAAGTATATAATTCATGCCAATAGCAATTATTCACAAAAGCATTCATAAAAATATACTCCAATATGATTTCATAAACAAACAAATACACATCGACCTGCCAAACTAAGATAAGAGAAGAATATGGTATTGGCATTAGACTTCTACTCTGGGCATTGTTGAACTTTTGGCATTTGTCAATGAGAAATGCTATACGTACACTTTACTCTCATATTTTCAAGTGCATAATTTCATGACTAGGTACTAAAAATTATCACTGAATTTTATATGGTTTACTATTAAATTTTGGATACAATGATAATTTTTAGTGTCACGTTAAGCAATATGAAAGTGAAAGTATCTGTAACATTTCTCTTTGTGATATCATTATTTTCTTAAGCAAGAGATGCTTCACACTATCCACTTTTTTTAATTTTTATTTTTTTTTCTTTATCCATTTTTAGCTTTACATCTCTTCCTACTTTTGTTGTATTGTTACAAACATTTTTAGATGATCATTAAAATTGCTTCATGTGTTTGATGTTGAAACTTTTTCATGAGTTTTAATGAAGAAAAACAAATTAAAACTCGCTTTAACCGCTTGGTGATGATACCATGGAATTTGGTTTGACAGTTTAGTCATTGTACATTAATTTTCTAACGTTTTAATTGTTGCTTACAAGAGAAAAAAAATATAAAACGTTGTGATCATTGGTCATAAATTATCTTGGAGGTTCTCTTCATTTAGAAAAAGTAACATATAGCATTCACACCTTAAAAAAGAAAAGGGAGTTCACCGAAGTGCACTACAGTGTCTAGAAGTACATATAGAATTTCTTTCATAAACAGGTCAGGTGAGCTTTACTTCTAGCAGCATAAAAAACCATTTGAAAGGTTCATCTAGTATCTTTTATTTTTTGTGTTATCTTTATGCAGCTTTTGATCAACCAATTAAAGGGTTGTTCTATTAGCCTTCTTTTTTTGAAGTGTTTTTTTAATGAAAATAGACACTATAATCTAATCAAGGGATGTTGCGTGTCAAGAAATTTGGTCACACCAAATATAAATATTCCGAAAGGTACAAATCAAACTTTAAAGATAACGTCCTTACATGATTCTATATATAGCATTACAAGATCATTGCTTACTTTGCACCATCAAATTTTTTCTCAACAACTATTACACTATCCCACTACTGTATTCTTTTTTTTTTTTTTTTTTTTTTAATCCACTTATAGCTTAAGATCACTTCCCGTTTTACATCTCTTTTTACTTTCACGCTATCCAATTTTTTTTTTTTTCTTTTTTTTTATCCACTTTACATGTCATCCAGCTTTACATCTCTTTCAACTTTTACACTCTATCCACTTTTCTTTTTCTTCCTTATCCACTTTTTTTTCTTTATCCATATTTTGCTTTACATCTCTTTCAACTTTTACACTCTATCCACTTTTCTTTTTCTTCCTTATCCACTTTTTTGTCTTTATCCATATTTTGCTTTACATCTCTTCCAAGTTCCTATTTCCTACTTTCACGCTATCCACTTCCTGCTTTACATCCCTACCTACTTTCACATCTTCCGACAGTCAAAAAGATTTTTCTTTGTGAAAAAAATCAAAAAGATGTCCCGAGAATGTGACATAAGAATAATATATGATATAAAGTGTCCAAAGTAATTTTCCTTTTTCCCATGGAAAGCAGCGACACAGGCATATGACAGAGAGCCCAACATCCGAGACTTTAAATTCGAATTTGAGGGGTCAATATCACTCATATATATCCTTTACTCGCCCCACTTTCCCCACCAAAACCTTTATCACCATAGCCTCCAAATTGGAAAATTACCCACCATCCAAACCAAGCCAAAATTGTAGCTCAAGCCCATTACTGGATCCCCTTCTAACTCATTAATTGTCTACCCCAAGCCCTTGTTCGCCCACATGAACAATATTGAAATCACCCCAATCAGACCACCAAACCAAAGCTTACACCCAATATGCCACAACCCCTAACCCACCAAACGTCAATTGGGTCAACATGTAAAACTCTTGCATAGAACCCAATACCAGTTCTCACTCCTGTCATTCTAATCACCCCAAGCTTAGCTGCATTATCACTTACTGGAAATCTCATAAACCTATCCCCATTGGACCATCACCTTTTAATTTTAACATGGTGCAGCCTGTTCTATGCAGGAACCAATTTGGGCCTGTTACAATTTTCTCAAAATTAGCATAAGTATATATGTCTGTTTTTAATTTCTGAACATTTGATAATGAAAGGCATTTAAGAGTTTTGAAAGATGAGGGTTTCATATGAAGGCATTTAATGCCAATTCACACTAAATCAATGCTTATGTATTTATACTTGAGTGTATTCTCTAGTGCAAAGCACCACAAATGTAGTTATGTGGCTGTGCAGGAAGTGTAACAAGGTTCACTGGGGACCATGTAGAACAGCAACCGGGATTTGCTACCTGTTGTGCTAAATACTACCAAAATTAATAGATAATATTTAGTACGTTTTAACTCACAAGTGTAAGAGATCAAAACAATAGTATAGTGCAGCAAGTACGAGGTCGATCCCACGAGGATTGTGATTTTGTTTCGAATTAATTAAAATATCAAATTGTCACTGATTTGATATTAAGAAAAATAAAAAGATAGAAAGATAAAGTAAAGGTAAAAGCAAGGCTTTGATATCCACCACTAATTATATTTAGCTAATATATCACTATGCCAATGTTTTGATTATGTTATGTCTATCTAATGTTTGTCAACTTAAGGGTATGGGTGCATACTCCTTAAGCTATAGATTTTCCTAAGCAAGGAGTTAGGCATGGGTGTATACTCTAACTCTTTTCTTTCCTAAAGGATTTAGCATGGTATATACTAAGTTGTTCTTTAGGAAATCATATATTCTATGGAAATCGACAAACACATGAGGCCTAGGGCATTGGTGTATACACCCGGTTCCCCATGTTGATTAACCCAATAACCCGGTGTAGATTACTTTTGTTACTTACGTTAAACCCAGGACTCGGTCATCCAAATTGATTTAACTAACTAGTCCATACCATATGCATATGTTGGCC
>NC_081551.1:7057858-7068136 GCF_901000735.1 Corylus avellana | reverse complement strand
TAAGACCGCAATTTTCTCTTAACAACCTGCAAAAACTACGGCACCAAAACTAACCAAAACATCAAAAAAAAAAAAAAAGCTAAAGGCTAGCAAATGCGAATTAAGGGGTCCAAATATACAATATTTGACACTCATCATTTAACAACTTTATTTTTTGCCCCCTCAGTTTCATTTTGTATCACAATTGGTATTTCGATAATGAATAAAAATAGGGATAGTACCTCTATCTAAATTCATCCAAAAAATGATGGAATTCTATGTCAGCACCCCTAAAAAATTGACACGTGTCCATATACATAAGAGGAAGGGGTAGCTGTTATGCAAATTTGGATAACGTGTATGAACTTGAGGACTCAGTTCGTGGAGAACAAGCGGTGGCACAGTGGCAACTTATGGAGGACACAATCCCAGAATTGAGAGTGCAACTTGCAGCCACCAATACTTGATTGGCCAATCCGGAGGTTCATCGTGAGCGTCGCTACCAACCCTCACTGCTCGACTCGGATGGGGAAGACTAACAAGGTCAGGAGAATGAAGCTGAGAACCCTTTTGCACGGTGCAGAGTACACGGTCATCAACCCCATGTACAAGCCCATGCCAATTGATGGGAGACCAGTTTCAAACTCGATATTCCAAAATTCCATGGGGGTCTTCAACCCGAAGAATTTTTGGACTGGGTAGCGGCAATTGGAGAAATTCTTGAGTTCAAGGGTATGCCTAAGGATTGACGAGTTTCTTTGATCACAACCAAATTCCAGGGAAGAGCTGCGGCATGGTGGCAGTAATTGAAGAAATCAAGAGAGCGGGAGGGCAAGAAGAAGATCGACAGGTGGCAGAAACTGTTGAAGCATATGCGGCCGACCTTTTTACCCTACAATTATACCCGAACCATGTATCAAAAGCTGCAAAATTTGAGCCAAGGTTCGAAGTTCGTGGATGAATACACGGAAGAATTCTACAAGTGCCTAACACGTGTTGATCTAGTTGAAACAAATGACCAACTAGTGTCCCGATACATTGGAGGTTTGCGTCAACAAATTCAGGATTCTCTAAACCTCTTTGATCCCCCTAATGTGTCAGAGGCCCATCAAAGGGCGCTATTGCTGGAAAGGACAGCTTCTAGAGGGCCTTTTGGAGTATTTAGTCGAGGAACCGGGGGAAGCACAAACCGATCAAGTGGGCCATTCATGGCGTGAAGCACCACTCAAACTCCAAACCAAGGCCAGACCCCAACTACCACGGGACCACCGACCCGAGCTCCAGCAACTAATGGGCCTAAATGTTTTAAATGTGGTGAATTGAGCCACCAAATGGTAGATTGCCGCAAAGGGGAAAGGTATGATAAGGGGCTACTTATCAACTCGAGAGACGCCTTAGATGAACAAGGCGAGGGGGATGAGCAAGAAGCAGTCCTCGACGACTACAAAGGGGTTGATGAAGAATTTGTTACTGGGGATGACAGTCCTCTATTGATGCTTAGGAGGGTGTGATTTACACCCCGGAAGGTGGAGAGTGACGATGGCCAGCGCCACAACCTTTTTCAAACAACATGCACGATTGGGGGCAAGGGGTGCAAGCTTGTTATTGATGGGGGCAGTTATGAGAATGTAATGGCAGAGGAAGCGGTCCAGAAATTGGGCCTTGGGACAGAGAAACAACTTGTACCATATTGTTTGGAGTGGCTCAAGAAAGGAAACGAGGTAATTGTATCCAAACATTGCCTTGTGCATTTTTCAATTGGAACTAAGTATAAAGATGAAACATAGTGCGACGTGGTGGCCATGGATGCATGCCATTTATTACTCGGAAGGCCATGGCAATATGATAGGAATGCTCATCACGACGAGAGGAAGAACACCTATAGTTTTTTAGTGGATAATGTGAAACTTACTCTCCTACCAAATCCGAAAGAAGATTCCAAACCTTCTAAAGGGGCGCGTCAAACGCTGTTAGCCAAACACGAGTTCATTAAGCAGATGCTAGATTCAGATTGTATGTATCTATTATATGGCAAGGAGTGCAATTCCACGGAGGTAGTGTCGGAAGTATTGAAGGGTTTGTTAGAAGAATTTTCGGATGTGTTCCGAGTAGAGTTACCCGAGGACCTACCACCCCTTCATGACCTTCAACGTCAAATTGACTTGGTGCCCGAGTCTAGTCTTCCCAACCGACCATACTACTACATGAGTCCCAAGGAGCATGAAGAGTTGAGGCAACAAGTGGAGGAACTACTAGTCAAGAGGCATATCCAGGAGAGTTTGAGCCCATGTGCAGTTCCAGCTTTGCTCACACGTAAGAAGGATGGAACATGGCGGATGTGTGTAGATAGCTGCACCATCAATAAAATCACAATAAGGTACCGATTTTCTATTCCTCGTTTGGATGACTTATTGGATCAATTGAGTGAGGAAACGGTTTTCACAAAGCTGGATTTGAAGAGTGGATACCATTAGATTCGGGTGTGGGTTGGTGACAAATGGAAGACTGCGTTCAAAACTTAAGAGGGGCTCTATGAATGGTTGGTGATGCCGTTTGGATTGTCTAATGCTCCTAGCACCTTCATGAGGGTGATAAATCAGGCATTCCGCCCATTCATTGAAAAGTTTGTAGTCATCTACTTTGATGACATTCTCATATATAGCTCCACCCCGAAGGAGCACATTCGACATGTATGGGAGGTACTAGATGTTTTGCGCAGAGAGAAATTTTGTGCGGCGCTGGCTAAGTGTTTCTTCTTGACCGACTCGGTCCTTTTTCTTGGATACGTGGTGTCCAAAGATGGTTTGGAGGTGGATGAATCGAAGGTAGCAGCAGTCTGGGATTGGCCTCTCCCAACTACACTACATGAGGTACGCAACTTTCATGGGTTAGTATCTTTTTATCGGCGTTTTATTCAAAACTTTAGCACCATATTGGCTTACGGAGTGTATGAAGGTGGGAAAATTTTTGGGGAGTGATGCAGCAACTACCGCCTTCGCGTTGATCAAGGTAAAACTAACTACAGCCCCATTACTAGTCCTTCTAGATTTTGACTTACCTTTTGAGTTACATTGTGATGCCTCAAAGATAAGCATTGGGGTGGTACTCAGCCAAAGGGACAAACCCATGGCCTATTTTAGTGAGAAATTGAAGAACGCACAACTCAATTATAGCACCTATGATATTGAGTTTTATGCGTTGGTGTAAGCACTGAAACATTGGAGCTCATACCTCGCCTACAACAATTTTATCTTGTATTCGGACCACGAAGCACTAAAGCACCTTAATAGTCAAGATAAGTTGTCATCCCGACATGCTAAATGGGCCGCCTTTGTCTAGCAATTCTCATTTACAATAAAGCACAAGTCGGGCGCATTGAACAAAGTGGCAGACACCCTCAGCCAGAAAACATCACTATTGACCACCATGAATTCAGAGGTACTAGGATTTGAATTATTAAAAGATTCTGTCTATTGATCCATTTTTTGGTCCTATTGTTGGGGAGGTGTCATCAGGAGTGCGAGAAGACTTTGGTCTGTACAATGCATTCCTCTTCAAAGGTACTCAACTGTGCATTCCTGAAGGTAGTCTGCGGTTGAAGATTATCCAAGAATGCCAGAATGAAGGTCACATGGGGCGAGATAAAACATTACAACTGGTGGCGGACCAGTTCTATTGGCCAAGCATGCGGAAAGAGGTGGAAAGATTCGTGAAAAACTGCCGAGTTTGTCAAGTGTCCAATGGGTCGGCTACCAATGTTGGATTGTATATCCCCCTTCCTATTCCGGAGGGGCAATGGACCAATGTGAGCATGAACTTCGTGTTGGGTTTACCAAGGACCCAAAAAGGTAACAACTCAATCTTTGTGGTTGTTGATAGATTCTCTAAAATGGTGCATTTCATTGCTTGTAAGAAGACAACCGATGTTGTGAATGTGGCACAATTGTGTTTCAGAGAGGTCTACCGCCTCCATGGGCTACCAATTTCCATAGTTTCCGACCGCGACACATGATTCCTTAGTTACTTTTGGCGATGTTTGTGGCAATTGTCACGTACCAAGCTTGATTTCAACAGCGCCTACCATCCACAAACAGACAAGCAAATGGAGGTCGTTAACTGCTCACTGGGAGCCTTACTTCGGAGTTTGGTGGGGGAGCACCTCAAGTTATGGGATCAGAAATTGTTCCAAGCCGAGTTTGCCTACAACTGTTCAACTAACCAGAGCACCGGCCTTAGCCCATTCACCATCATTTATGGGAGTAATCCTCGTGCCTCGTCTGATTTAGCACCTATTTCGGATTTGAAGCGACCAAATGTTGAGGCCCAAGACTTAATAGCCTAGATGCAGGAGCGTCACAAGTTCACCATTCAGAATTTACAAGAGTCCACAGCAAAGTATAAGGCGGATGCGGATAAGAAACGTCGTGCTATAGAGTTCGAAGAAGGAGATTTTGTGTGGGCTATGTTGACTAAAGACAGATTTCCTGTGGGAGAATACAACAAGTTGGCTGCCCGTAAGATTGGTCCGATAGAGATTATAGAGAAGATCAATTCAAATGCTTACCGATTGAAGTTGCCTAGCCATATTAAGACGTTTGATGTCTTTAATGTCAAACACCTTGTCCCGTTCATAGGTGATTCTTCGGATGAGGATATGAATTCGAGGGCGAATTCTCTTCAACCTAGGGAGGATGATGTAGATCATAGTGTTTGGGATTTCATGAGGAAGACGGGAATATATGGTAGTGTGAAGACACCTCGAAAGATGGTGATGCGATCCCAGACTTGCGCTGCAGAAAAAGGAGTCCTGGAACTGCGATCGATCGCACGATGATTGCGATCGAGCACCCAGTCCTTGGAAGTGTGATGCCCGTTCCTGGTATTGCGACCGTTCCTCCTCTGTGAGTGCGATCGAGCACATGTTCGAGCGCACCTGGCCTCTGGAAGTGCGATCGAACGCCTGTGTGCCTGCGATCGAGCTCACGCGGGGTACTATGTTACTTTTCTGCTTTTTATTAGCTTTAAATCGACTTTATTTCCTTGTTTTATTAGGATTAGGGTTTTGTGAGTCCCTATTCTGTGTTTTAGTAGTATTAGGAGTCTGAATGCTATAAATACATGCTTATAGCCTCTAGAAAACACAGTTTATGATTATTATTTGGTTTTCTCAATAAGAATACTCAGAGTTGAGTTCCTTCTTTATTTTCCCTTAAATTCATAGATAGCATGTATTGATTTGAGAAGATTTCTTTGATTCTTGTGAGAGTCTCACAATCTTAGGAATATTTATCCCTTCTACTTGCTGTTTTCTTGTTCACCACTATCCATCGCTGCATCACTGAGTCAACCCCCCAAAATTAAAAACTCCCTCGGATTTTTTTTTTTTTTTCGATAATTTACTCCTTGGGTCAATCAAAATGCCAATAAACTCCCTACCGTGAAATTTTTTTAATAGCCTTTAGACACCTCATTAAAATATTAATTTTTTTTTTTTATTTTATTTCTAGATTTAAATTTTTTAAAAAATTAATATTTTAATGAGGTGTCTAATAGCTGTTAAAAAAATTTGACGGTAAGGAGTTTATGGGCATTTCGATTGACCTAGGGAGTAAATTGTCCGAAAAAAAAAAACCTAGGAAGTTTTTAATTTTGGCTTGTTGATTCAGAGACTTATGATATATTTACTCATAAAAATAAATAAAAATAACAATTTTAAAAACTAAAATGATTAAAAACATTAAAAATTTAAATTAAATAAAAAATGAAAGAGGAAAAAAAAAAAACTAGAAAAGCTGTAGGGTGGCCGGTCACCCCCACACCACCCCTGGATGGTTCGGGGGTGGCTCGGTCACCCCCGTTTGACCTGGGGTGGTTTCAGCCACCCTAGACCAGCCGAACCACCTTGGGGTAGTTAGGCCACCCCTAAAGACTAATTAAGGAAAAAAAAAATTAGGGTTGGCCCTACTCCAAAAATGGCCATGGGTGGCTGGCCACTCCCATTTTGCCCAAAAAGGGTGGCTGGAGCCACTCCTTTTCCAATTTTTTATTTTATTTTATTTTTTATTTTTAAATTTCATTTAATTTTAATCATTTAAAAACTAAAATGATTAAAAAATTAAAAAATTAAATTAAATGTTTTTGACTTAAAAACTGTATTTCTCAAATGTAATTCCAAACATGTTCTTAGTCAATTTTTAGAGTTATAAAGTCAAAAAAATATTTTTAGAATTTTTTATCAAACATGACAATTTTATATTTTGCACAACTTTCTAAGTGGTAAAAGCACTTTTAACCTCCATAATACAATCTCAAACAGGAAAATGAACATCTCAGTTTCAAATCATTTAGGCTAAAAGGTGGGACATAATTGTCGATCTCTTAAAAAATGGAATTAGGAACTGAATAATTAATATCCAGTTAGTTATATTGAAATGGTGTTTTTGTCATCTCAAAAGTAAAAAGACAAAAAAATTCCTCTAATATAACTAATTGGAGATGATCTTGTTCCTATAAAATAAAGATAATCTTATCTCAATTTTTATACCTTTTTCACTAAATGTCGGGTTTCCCTCAAATCAGGCTGAGTCTATTTTGTTTTCCTCCTTCCACTTTTCGCTTTACATCTCTTCCTACTTTTGTTGCATTGTTACAAACATTTTTAGATGATCATTAAAATTGCTTCATACGTTTGATGTTGAAACTTTTTCATGAGTTTTAATGAAGAAAAACAAAACTCGCTTCAACCGCTTGGTGATGATACCATTGAATTTGGTTTGACAGTTTAGTCATTGTACATTAATTTTCTAACGTTTTAATTGTTGCCTAGAAGAGAAAAAATTACAAAACGTTGTGATCATTGGTCATAAATTATCTTGAAGATTCTCTTCATTCACACCTTAAAAAAGAAAAGGGAGTTCACCAAACTGCACTACAGTGTCTAGAAGTATATATAGAACTTTTTCATATACAGGCCTAGGTCAGGTGAGCTTTACTTCTAGCACCATAAAAAACTATTTGAAAGGTTCATCTAGTCTCTTTTATTTTTTGTGTTATCTTTACGTGGCTTTTGATCAAGCAAATTCAAGGGATGTTCTGTTAGCCTTCTTTTTTTTGAAGTGCTTTTTTGACGAAGATAGACACTATAATCTAATCATGGGAGGTTGTATGTCAAAAGATCTGGTCACTCCAAGTACAAATACTCCGAGAAGTACGAATCAACTTTTAAGAACGTCCTTACATAATTTTATATATAGCATTATAAGATCATTCATTCCTTTGCACCATCAAATTTTTTCTCAACAACTATTACACTATCCCACTACTTTTTTTTTTTAATCCACTTATTGCTTAAGATCACTTCCTGTTTTACATCTCTTTCTACTTTCACGCTATCCACTTTTTTTTTTTTTTTTTTTTTGCAAACTGTTTTTAATCCACTTACTGCTTTACATGTCATCCTGCTTTACATCTCTTTCAACTTTCACACTATATCCACTTTTCTTTTTCTTCCTTATCCACTTTTTTTTCTTTATCCATATTTTGCTTTACATCTCTTCCAAGTTCCCATTTCCTACGTTCACACTATCCACTTCCCGCTTTACATCTCTACCTACTTTCACATCTTCCGACAGTCAAAAAGATTTTTCTTTGTGAAAAAAATCAAAAAGATGTCCCGGGAATGTGACATAAGAATAGTATAAGATGTAAAGTGTCCAAAGTAATTTTCCTTTTTTTCCATGGAAAGCAGCGACACAGGCATATGACAGAGAGCCCTACATCCGTGACTTTAAATTAGAATTTGAAGGGTCAATATCACTCATATATATCCTTTACTTGCCCCACTTTCCCCACCAAAACCTTGATCACCATATCCTCCAAATTGGAAAATTACCCACCATCCAAACCAAGCCCAAATTGTAGCCCAAGCCCATTACTGGATCCCCTTCTAACTCCTTAATTGTCTACCCCAAGCCCTTCTTCGCCCACATGAACACTATTGAAATCACCCCAAGCTTAGATGCATTATCACTTGCTGGAAATCTCATAAACCTATCCCGATTGGACCATAACCTTTTAATTTAACATGGTGCAGCCTTTTCTATGCAGGAACCAATTTGGGCCTGTTACAATTTTCTCAAAATTAGCATAAGTATATATGTCTGTTTTTAATTTCTGAACATTTGATAATGAAAGGCATTTAAGAGTTTTGAAAGATGAGGGTTTCATATGAAGGCATTTATTAATGCGAATTCACACTAAAGCAATTCTTATGTATATATACCTGAGTGTATTCTGATAAGCGTCGAATGTTGCATATTCAAGCCCCTTAATTTACATATGTTAATTCCTTAGAATTGTTATTTGTTTGATTTTGTTTTGTTTTTGTGTTTTCAGGTTATAAATCAAGATGCAATTAATTCCATTGATTTTGGGCTTAAAAGCACACTTTGAGAAGACCTAGAAGATATGGTTAAACTTAACTAATCATGGTTAAGTTTAAATCAAATAAAGAAAAGGATTAATTCGGAATTTCTCAAATTGGAGTCAAAATCGGATTGGATTCAATTTTGGATTCTGCATACGTTTCGGTATTTTGGCCATACCTTTCATTTCAAATATCCGATTGAGGTGATTCAAGCGGCACTGGAAAGCTAACTCAAATTTCTACAAATCATTGTGAAATAGAATTTTCCTAATTCGGAGCGTCACATTGCCAAAATTGCCCTGCAAGATAGGAACGCAATTCTGGGCGAATCCTATTCCGATTTGGACTTAGGTTTTCTTTATCATAATTGGACTTGGACTTAAATCTCCGAAATTTATAGGATTCCTAGGGCTTCTAGGACTCTCCTAAGCCTTATAAATAGGCCTCTAAGCATTGAGAAAAAACACACCGCCTCTTAGAGCAAAATTCAGTAAATTGTCTTTGGAGCTTAGGAGATCATGAGCGGCTAAACCCCTTCGTGGTGTGTTGATGTAACCCTATCCAAGCATAATGGTTTGATTGTATTTAATTTCTAGATTTTTAATTTATGCATGTTGATTGTATAACTATGAGGATTGCTACAATTGATTTATGTTCTTCATATTAAATGCAATTGTTCTTCAATTTCAAATCAATATTTGTGAAATTCTTCTCTTGTCTTAGAAAGTATTTTACTTTTATTGAAATCAAATCATTCTTGTTTTCTGTGATTATGAGGATGATGGTTATACAATGGGTTTAATTGACATATGATCAATAGGATTTGATAGGCCATGCCTAGGGAAGACGGACTGTACTACACCCTAGTTTAGTGTAATTTAGGTAGACAGTCCGTGCCAACCGAAGATGGGTTACACTTATTCATTGATTGTATGTATCCTATTAAAGAATTTGATAATTTATACCTAGGAAAGACGGGTCGTACCGCATCTTAGTGGTTAGGTGGACGATCCGTGTCAACCGAAGATAGATTATGCTTATTCTTTAATAAGGTAGTTTCTTGTTTATTTATAACATGCATAAAATGAATTTCTGGGATTAATTATGATTAGCCATTGTTGTGTGGATAGAGGTGAAGTCAATACCCTACACTCTCTCTCTTATTTTTAATCTCTTTTATTTTCATGCACTTTAGTTTTTAAAGAAAATCAAATCAATTCTCCTTTTTAATTAAGTTAATTTTGATCTTTTAAATTCTGATAATTAAACCCCTGCAGTCCTTGAGGTTCGACACCCTCTCTATAGCCGTATCCTACAAAGATTCGTCCTATTGCGAGTGGTTATTTTTATAATTGATATTTTTTGTCACAAAAATACCACATCAATTTTTGGCGCCGTTGCCGGGGACTGCTTAACGGTTTTATTGTCACAATTTAAGGATTGATTTTAGCTTAATAATTCATTTTTCTGCTAATTTTAATTCTGTTTGTGTTTTGTTTTTGTTTTATTTTAGAATTTGCAAACAGGCCCGTAGCTGCCTTCACTGTGACTGCGATCGAGCGCACGTACGCACTCCACCTTTTGCGCTCGATCCCTCCACTCCTGTGCTCACACCCATCTGCGGCAGTACGCTCGAGCGTACTCTGCCATGCGATCGAGCGCATTAGCAGCAGTCGGCTTCCAAATTTCCAGGGCACCTAAAGGCCGTTTGTGAGTTTTTATTTTTATTTATTTTTATTTTTCTGTTGTTATTTTATGTTAATTATATTAGTTTAGTTCATGTGGGGAGGCATTCCAACACCCCATGGACCATGTTCATATTGCTATAGTCCTTATCATCACATTAGAGATTGTCCTACAGCGGGACAATTTTC
>NC_081551.1:6994184-7057758 GCF_901000735.1 Corylus avellana | reverse complement strand
TATTGCGAGCGGTTATTTTTATAATTGATATTTTTGGTCACAAAAATACCACATCAATTTTTGGCGCCGTTGCCGGGGACTGGTTAACGGTTTTATTGTCACAATTTAAGGATTGATTTTAGCTTAATAATTCATTTTTCTGCTAATTTTAATTCTGTTTGTGTTTTGTTTTTGTTTTATGTTAGAATTTGCAAACAGGTCCGTAGCTGCCTTCACTGTGACTGCGATCGAGCGCAGGTCGTGTGCAATCGAGCGCACGTACGCACTTCACCTTTTGCGCTCGATCCCTCCACTCCTGTGCTCACACCCATCTGCGGCTGTACGCTCGAGCGTACTCTGCCATGTGATCGAACACATTAGCAGCAGTCTGCTTCCAAATTTCCAGGCCACCTAAAGGCCGTTTGTGAGTTTTTATTTTTATTTTTCTGTTGTTATTTTATGTTAATTATATTAGTTTAGTTCATGTGGGGAGGCATTCCAACACCCCATGGACCATGTTCATATTGCTATAGTCCTTATCATCACATTAGAGATTGTCCTACAGCGGGACAATTTTCTAATTATTCTTATGAGCATATGAACAGACCGTTCTCTAGACCGAGGAATGGCCATTATTCTGATTCCTATAGCCCGGCGTGGGGCAACCAGTCTAATCTTTCGTGGCAAACTCAAGCTCTTGGGAATTATGCTCCACAACGTCATGAACTGTACCATCAGGCATATCCTCAATTCAATGATCAATCCTATTCTCCTCCATATCAAGCAACTCCACAATAGATATACCAAACCGAACCACCTCCTCCGATGGGTTCTGACTTTCAAGAATATCAAGAGGAGCCATCTCCCATCTACTGGCCTTCACAACAACAATACCAGGCCGCACCACCTCCCTCAGATTCTAATTTTGAGGATCGGATACTAAAAATGATAAGTGAGCTAACGGGTGAGATAAAGCAGACGGTGAAATCTCAACAGGAACTTTATACTCCTCAATTCTTCGCCGAGATAGATGCCAGGATGGAAGCTCATGTTGAACAAATCATCAACCACCTCAATAGGATGGAAGAAGAAGAGCTTCAAAGTCACCCGGTGGCCATTTCTGATGAAAACTACATGGAGGAAGAGAGTACTTTGTGTCATGAGCAAGTTATCACCACATTGAGGAGTGGAGAGGTGGTCGGAAACCACGTGGAAGAAAGGAAGGAGGAGCCAAAGGAGGAGCAAATTGAGGTCCCACAGGATCTACATCGGGAAAAAAGCAAGGAAGCGAGCACTGAGGCTTCTTCACCATCACCTCCTATTCCTGAGATGCTATATGAGCCTCGAGCCCCTATTCAAGGTAATCTGAAATCTTCATTTTTAGGGACAGATGACACTATCCCGGTCATTATTTCTTATGACTTACCAAGAGGCCAGGTGGGTAGTCTGTTAGGGCAGTTAGACGAGGAAAAAGTGACCATCGAGAAGGATCTACCTCGATATGCTGACATTTGGAATTACCCACTTGTGGGTAAAATTTATTCTCTTTGGTCCAAGAGAAGAAAAGATTGGTGCTTCAAATTTAAACTTAAGGGTCAGAGAACACTGCGTGCATAAAGAATGTGGATTCTGTTCCATATATTTTGACTAGATGAGTCAGTTTCCTACGATCAAGTGCAGGCCCTGTGCGCTTGACCCTTCACTCCACCAGGGCATATGATCTCCATCCAGGTTTATTTTATCAACTGTTGCTTCATTCTTTGTTTATCTTTTTAAACAATGTGTGCACTTGATTGGTATTTGGTTGGAGTATCACTTTATTTTTAGGACATGTGTTTTTGCATTCAAGTTTGGGGGTATGATATGCCCACATCTGCTCATTCAGATATTTCTGTACTCTTGATCTTATTCTTTAGTTCTATACATACATTGGGGACAATGTATGATTCAAGTTTGGGGGTATGGAAAAACAAAACACGGTCCATTTTTGTTGTTATGTCATTCTTAAGCATATGGTTGAGCTTTGATTTTGGTTTAAATTCCATTGATAGGCTTAAAGTTATGAACACATGATCATATGACTTAGGGATTTTAAGTCTTGTTACTTACTTTTGGCAACATGAGATGCTTCTTGTTTCAATTTAAATCTATCTTGAGCACACTAGCACATGTCTGTGAGGTATGAATTTTGAGACCAATTATGTTTGTTTTCAATGTCTTGAATTTTGTTGGGTGACATATTGGATGAATAACTTTGGCATGATATATATGTATAAAATAAAAGAAAAAAATAAAAAATAAAAGTAAAAATTCAAGTTTAAATTTTTCACTAAGTAACCGGACCTCTTGCCTCATTAAGCAGTGAGTGTTCGCGTTAAAAAGTGAAATTTTTTGGGTTGATTAATAAAATGGCTGGCTTAGCTTCGTAGCCTTTTTGACTCGAGTTAGTAAGTCCTTAGGGGTGTCTTTACACCTAGTGCCCTAAAGCCATTTGGTTTGAGAGACATTGGCCTAACACTCGATACATGGGTCAACTAGAAAGCTTAAGGGAGCTAAGCATTGCAAAGCCTACAACAAGAAAAAAGAAAAAAGAAAAAAAAGAAAAAAAATGTATGCCTTGGTTGTTTCATTTGATATGAACTCCAATAAATTCTGAGATGTTGATTCATTCATACTGGAATTATTTTGAAGCCTCATGATTATGTGTTAGTTCACTTTGCACTAATTGAAATTTATGTATCTCAATCTGCCATTTGTAAGTGATTTGACTTGTAAATTCCTTGAATTTTGAAGATGAAGTTTATAATTTTAAGCTTGCTAATGAATGAGAACCATTATTTTTGTGATACTTTATCCTTTTGAATGACATAATGATGACAATGTTTGTGGGTATCATTCCTGGAAAACCTTCACGAGACTTCACTCGTCCTCTAGGGAATGCCTAGGGGTTTAAAAGGCTTGTTGCATACGCTAAATGCAATCGTACATCCCACGAAAGATGGACTTATCTTTTTGTTTTTCAGTTTATTTTCTGTTTTGTATTGCTAAGGGACTAGCAATATGTAAGTTTGGGGGTGTGATAAGCGCCGAATGTTGCACATTCAAGCCCCTTAATTTACATATGTTAATTCCTTAGCATTGTTATTTGTTTGATTTTGTTTTGTTTTTGTGTTTTCAGGTTATAAATCAAGATGCAATTAATTCCATTGATTTTGGGCTTAAAAGCACACTCTGAGAAGACCTAGAAGATATGGTTAAACTTAACCAATCATGGTTAAGTTTAAATCAAATAAAGAAAAGGATTAATTCGGAATTTCTCAAATTGGAGTCAAAATCGGATTGGATTCAATTTTGGATTCTGCATACGTCTCGGTATTTTGGCCATAACTTTCATTTCAAATATCCGATTTAGGTGATTCAAGCGGTACTGGAAAGCTAACTCAAATTTCTACAAATCATTGTGAAATAGCATTTTCCTAATTCGGAGCGTCGCATTGCCAAAATTGCCCTGCAAGATAGGAACGCAATTCTGGGCGAATCCTATTCCGATTTGGACTTGGACTTAAATCTCCGAAATTTATAGGATTCCTAGGGCTTCTAGGACTCTCCTAAGCCCTATAAATAGGCCTCTAAGCATTGAGAAAAAAGACACCGCTTCTAGAGCAAAATTCAGTAAAATTGTCTTTGGAGCTTAGGAGATCATGAGCGGCTAAACCCCTTCGTGGGGTATTGATGTAACCCTATCCAAGCACAATGGTTTGATTGTATTTAATTTCTAAATTTTTAATTTATGCATGTTGATTGTATAACTATGAGGATTGCTACAATTGATTTATGTTCTTCATATTAAATGCAATTGTTCTTCAATTTCAATATCAATATTTGTGAAATTCTTCTCTTGTCTTAGAAAGTATTTTACTTTTATTGAAATCAAATCATTCTTGTTTTCTGTGATTATGAGGATGATGGTTATACAATGGGTTTAATTGACATATGATCAATAGGATTTGATAGGCCATGCCTAGGGAAGACGGATTGTACTACACCCTAGTTTAGTGTAATTTAGGTAGACAGTCCGTGCCAACCGAAGATGGGTTACACTTATTCATTGATTGTATGTATCCTATTAAAGAATTTGATAATTTATACCTAGGAAAGACGGGTCGTACCGCATCTTAGTGGTTAGGTGGACGATCCGTGCCAACCGAAGATAGATTATGCTTATTCTTTAATAAGGTAGTTTCTTGTTTATTTATAACATGCATAAAATGAATTTCTAGGATTAATTATGATTAGCCATTGTTGTGCGGATAGAGGTGAAGTCAGTACCCTACACTCTCTCTCTTATTTTTAATCTCTTTTATTTTCATGCACTTTAGTTTTTAAAGAAAATCAAATCAATTCTCCTTTTTAATTAAGTTAATTTTGATCTTTTGAATTTTGATAATAAAACCCCTGCAGTCCTTGAGGTTCGACACCCTCTCTATAGCCGTATCCTACAAAGATTCGTCCTATTGCGAGTGGTTATTTTTATAATTGATATTTTTGGTCACAAAAATACCACATCATATTCTCTAGTGCCAAGCACCAGAAATGTAGTTAAGGGGCTGTGTAGGAAGTGTAACAGGGTTCATTGGGGACCACGTAGAACGGCAACCTGGACTTGCTACCGGTGCGGTTAGTTTGTTCACTTCAGCAAGGACTGCATGGGCAAAGGAGGTGCTTAGAAACCTTTGGCGCCAGCACGAGTCTACTCGCTTGTTCCAAGAGAGTCGGAGGGAGGATCGGAAGTAGTGACCGGTACTGTCCCTATACTTGGATTTGAAGCTTCAGTTTTGTTTGATTCAAGGGCTAGCCACTCTTTCGTATCTGTTATGTTTGTAAGACTGTCTAGATTGGAACCTGATCTTGCTGTAACTACTCCAGTAGGAAAAACTGTAGTCTGTAAGCATCTAGTTTGCGAATGCCTTATTAGCATTTGTGGAAGAGTACTTCCCACAAACTTAGTTGTTCTTCCTATGATTAGTTACAACGTTATTCTCGGAATGGATTGGCTAGCGAAGCATATGGTGATTATCGACTGCGCTTGAAAGCAAGTTACGCTTAGGCTGTGGGGAGAAGGAGAAGTGACGTACGTTGGGTCATGAGTGAGGTCTTTTCCTCCAACTTTTTCTGCCGTTCGAGCTAGAAAGCTCATTCATGGAGGAGGGTAGGCATTTTTGGTATTCGTTGTTGCCCTAGTAAAAGAAGAGAAGAATGACCTGCAAGAGATCCCATTGAAGGCACCATATAGGGTGGCACCATCAGAGTTGAAGGATCTAAAGGAACAACTCCAAGAGCTTTTGGATAAAGGATTTATCTGCCCTAATACATCAGCGTGAGGAGCGCTGGTGTTGTTCGTTAAGAAGGACGGATCGATGAGGATGTGCATCTACAACCGCAAGCTGAACAAGGTGATGATCAAGAACAAGTATCCTTTGCCAAGGATTGACGACTTGTTGCATCAGCTGCAGGGGCGCGATTATTTTCCAATATTGATTTATGCTCAAGCTATCACCAAGTTAGAGTGAAGGAAGAGGACATTCGTAAGACGGCCTTCAGGACTTGTTACGGACATTACAAGTTTTTAGTTATGTCCTTCGGACTAACTAACACCAGTTGTCTTCATGAACACGATGAATAGAGTCTTTCATGACTATCTGGACCAATTCATCGTAGTCTTCATCGGTGACATCCTGATCTACTCGAAGACGACGAAGGAGCATGAGGAGCATCTACGGAAGGCATTAGAGAGGGTTCGAAGGGAGCAACTTGACGCTAAACTTGAGAAGTACGAGTTTTGGTTGGATAGCATGTCTTTCCTCGGACACGTGATTTCTGGAGAAGGTGTAGCAATTGACCCGAAGAAGGTAAAGGCAGTGGTGGAGTGGGCTTGGCCAACCAATGTTTTCGAGATCCGATGTTTCTTAGGACTCACTAGTTACTACCGACGCTTGATCGAGGGTTTCTCGAACCTATTGGGACCACTTACTGCTTTGACTAAGAAGAACGCTTGCTATGTTTAGACGGACGAGTGTGAGAAGAGTTTTCAAGAGCTGAAGGAGTGCTTGATAACTGCTCTAGTGTTGGCTTTACCTATGGGATTTGGCAATTTCGTAGTGTATAGCGACGCCTCTAAGAAGGGATTCGAGTGCGTGCTTATGCATAATGGCAATGTTATTGCCTACGCTTCACGCCAACTGAAGACTTATGAGCAAAACTATCCTATGCACGACTTGGAGTTAGCAACAGTTGTGTTTACTTTAAAGATCTGGAGGCACTACTTGTATGGCAAGAAGTGCGAGATCTACACGAACCATAAGAGCTTGAAGTACTTCTTTACCTAGAAGGAGCTTAACATGAGGCAGCGAAGGTGGTTGGAACTGATCAAGGATTTTGATTGAGAGATCAATTATTACCCTGGCAAGGCTAACGTAGTAGTAGACGCATTGAGCAGGAAATCAACAGTGGAGCTTGCCGCTCTTGTATTTTCTCAATTCCAGTTGATCAAGGAGTTCCCTGGGATGGGATTGGAACTAATAGGCGAAGGTACGCCTACACACTTGGCTAATCTAGTGGTTCAGTCAAAGCTACTTGCAAGAATTAAAGCCGCTTAGTCGGAGGACCCTAAGTGTGCCAAGATCAAGGAGTTGCTCGAAGAAGGGAAGGCAAATGAATTCTGTCTTAAGGACGATGGATTGCTCACCCATTTCAAGCAAGTATGCGTGCTAGAAGGTGGACGACTAAGGAAGGAGATAATGAGCGAGGCTCATCGTTCCCCGTACACTGTACAACCTGGTGGCACTAAGATGTACATGGACGTGAAAGGATCATACTCGTGGAACAGTATGAAGCGGGATGTCGCAAGATTTGTGGAGCAATGCTCAACCTGCCAACAGGTTAAAACAGAGCATCAGAAGCCAGCAGGGATGCTCAGCCCTTGCTTATACCTAAGTGGAAGTGGGATGAGATCGCTATAGATTTTATTTTAGGCAAGACAACCATTAGAGAAGATTCCATTTGGGTAGTAGTCGATCATCTCATAAAGAGTGCTCACTTTATTCCCATGAAGGTTAAGGATCTGATGGATAAGTAGGCCAGACTATATGTTCAGAATATAGTCCAATTACACAGAGTACCATCGGAAATTATATCGGATAAAGACTCTCGCTTTACTTCGAGGTTTTGGCAAAGTTTGCAGAAGGAGAAGCAAACGGAGCCAAAGTTTAGCACCGCTTTTCACCCCCAGATAGATGGTCAGTCGGAGCGGACTAACCAAATTCTGGAAGACATGTTACGAGGTTGCGTGTTGGATTTCAAAGGTAGTTGGTTCTAGTACCTACCTTTGATTGAGTTTGCCTACAACAACAACTACCAGGCAACTATTGGAATGCCGCCTGATGATGCACTTTGTGGATGTAAGTGTTAGTTGCTCTTGTGTTGGGATAACGTCGGTGAGAGGTAGACGTTGGGGCCAGAGTTGATTCAAAATACTCACGACAAGGTGCTCATCATTAGGGAAAGGATGAGCGCAGCTTAGAGTCGGCAGGAGAGCTATGCCGATAACCGGAGATGACCGTTGGAATTCGAAGTGGGGGATCGTGTATTCCTCAAGATATCACCCATGAGGGGAGTGATGCGATTTGGGATGAAGGGGAAGCTTAGCCCTCAATTTGTTGGACCGTTTGAGATCACCCAAAGAGTGCGGAGATTGGCGTACAGAATCGCCTTACCCCAAGATTTGGTCACGACACATGATGTTTTTCATGTCTCGATGCTGAGGAAGTACATCGCTAACCCCGATGTAATTGTGGAATAAGAGCCGTTAGGAATCCAGGAGGGATTGACCTATGTCGAGGAGCCGGTGAAGATTGTGGACAAGAAGGACCAAGTGTTACATACCAAAATGATTCCTATTGTTAAGGTATTGTGGCGTAACCATGGTGTTGAGGAAGAATCATGGGAGGCGGAGCAAGATAGGTAGAGTCGTTATCTACATTTGTTTGAGTGATTGTGTATGACTCTTTCTTCAAGATTATACTTGGATAGTATACCTATTTCGTTTTGGGTAATGGCATAGTTGATTAAGAAAGAATTTGCTTTTCTCTACAGGATCACTGCACCTATACTAATCGACCCAGACTACATGTGGAACTACTCATTTTGTGAGCTGATGGATTTAGGAGTAGAGATTGATGACGGCTGGTATAGCATTGGTAACATCGAGTATGATCCGTTAGATGACTTGCAAGGTGATTTTTCGGAGTTGTTCGAGGATAATGAAGTCCTAGTTAATGGATGGGAAGAGATAGCCCAGGAACCTACTGAGCATGATACCAACGATACTACGGACGAAAGGTAACATTCTACTCCTCCTTGAATGCTATTCTTTTGGTATTTTATCTAGAAATTTTGAAGACGAAATATTTTTAAGGATGGAAGAATGTAGTGACTCAAATAAATTAACTAAGCTTAGGTAGCTTAGTTAGAGGGTTAATTTGGGGTTTAGAGTCACTAAGGACCACTAGAAGGGCATTTTGGAAATTTAAACTTTCGGACCGGACGTACGCTACGGTTGACGGACGTACGCTCTTGTCTGTAGTGGAGGACGTACGCAGGGGAACCGCCGTACATATGCTTGCAAATAGTACACGGACGTACGATAATTTTGGAATAACTTTTGGTTAATACCTGGACGTCCGCTACTTTTCAGAGAAGTTGGTAGTGCCCTCTGCTATAAATACCCCTACCCCCTTTACTTTCACACGCTCATTTATGCCCCCATGCTCCCAGAACTCTCTGAGAGTGTGTTTTGTGAGATTTTGTGTGTTTTGTGGAGAAGAGAGTAGGTTCTTGAAGTTTCGCTTCAGGGAGGTAGTATCCTTAAGCCTAGCTCATTTCTTGGCTTTTATGTTGTTAATTTGCTAGCTCAGTTATTGGTTTTGGGTTTCTAGCTAGGTTATGCTTTAATCTTGGCGGTTTAGTAGTTTATCTTGATTTAGTGTGTTTTGTATTGCATGGAGACATTATTTTGAGATAGGTAGTCTTAGAAAGCCTTTTGGTAGCCTTAGAAATCGATTTGGGAGGGTAGGAGGACGAATGGACAAAATAAGCTTCTACCTGAAATCCTTCGGAGCAGACATACAACATCAAGCTCGGACGTACGGTTTGAAGCATTCTAGGGAATGCTATTTTGTTCGGCCGTCTGATAGCTCCTGTTTTCTTGTTATAGAGTTGTTTTAGTGGAATTAGGACTAATATAAGGTTTTTCACAGATTTGGGGATCTCGGACCATTCAGAGGAGTATTCGGAGAATTTATACAACCCAGGTGAGTTTTAACTCACGTAATGCGCGTTGTTATTTTCCATGGCTGCACGACTATTTTGTGTACCAAAACATGCGTATTTGTAACTCTCACGATTTACACTTGTTGCCCATGAACTTTAGCATTTTTGAGAAAAACGCTGTGCTGAATATGTTAGCAAAGTGAGACTTGTAAAAAGCATACATGTAAAATAGAGATAGGATAAATTGCATCGTATGACATGGTACACCGGTACGTGCGGTATAATGGTCATGGACTTACTATACATGTTAGCTTTATGGTCAAATGTGTGCATGGACCTTGGATCCAATGGTTGTTTCGTGGCCTGCGCAGCCTTAATGAGCGGTCACTATAGGACGAACATCATTAGCGGTGTGGGCCACCCGAGGTCGGACTTGGTCGTGCCGCTAGTGTTATGTACGGTAGTGTACAATAGTCGGGGCATCGGGATTGTATTACAGGTATCTCGAGACAGCGCCAACTCTACTGAGAAGGGGTGATATGTCGAGTAGGGCATACTGTTGAACTATAATTGTTACTTTATATCATATGGATATCATATATCTATATCACACCTATGGAAATCTGTTATTATGGAACTATTGCATACTTTCTAAAAATTAGAGTTCATTACAAAAAATGACATGGACATTAGATGCGTTAATATTCACCAAGTCTTTGGACTTACCCCTTTATTTTATGTTTTTTCCCCTCCATTATGAATAATTGTGCCGTTTAGCTAGCTTAGGCGAAGATGCCTTCGGAGCAGACATGGGTGATTGTGCAGGATTTGATTCGAGTAATTTTTGAGGACATGGATCCAATTTGGTTACATTCTATGTGGACTGATGGAGGAACCACCCGAGCAGATATGATCGAGATTGTTATCTCTTTAGCTTTGCTTAAACTTAGGATTTAATCTATTGATATTTTGTTAAGACAATTCTATCATGGGTTGTAACCTTATTTGATGATGGTCTGGTGACCAGTACATTTGATGATTATTTTTATATTATGAGCTATTTTGTTTACTCTGGTGTATGAATGTGTGGTTGTGTATGTAATGCTTTTTATTCCTATAGTTTCGAAAGTCTTCCGCTGAGGTCTCTCGTCTATGAGAGGTTGAAATCCCTGAGTCTTGTCCCGTGAGGGATAGGGCTGGGAGACGAACCATGGGATCAATTACTAGTTAATTGACTTGCCTATCGGTGTCGTTACAGGACAACCCTCTTCTATAGAACCGGTTTTATGAAATGAGTTAGGCCCACGAATTTTTTCATGGTATCAGAACCTACCACAAGATGAATGGGGCCAACACTATTTACCCCATGATGATGTCTCGAAAAAACTGGCTTGCACGTGAGGGAGGGTGTTGAGGAATAATTCCACATTGTTTGTGGACAAGACCTTGGGCATGTTTATAAGGAGTGGACAACCCTCTTCTATAGAACCGGTTTTATGAAATGAGTTAGGCCTATGAATTTTTTCATGGTATCAGAACCTACCACAAGATGAATGGAGCCAACACTATTTACCCCATGATGATGTCTCGAAAAAATACCGGCCTGCACGTGAGGGAGGATGTTGAGGAATAATTCAACATTGCTTGTGAATAAGACCTTCGGCATGTTTATAAGGAGTGGACAACTCTCTTCTATAGAACCAGTTTTATAAAATGAGTTAAGCCAACAAATTTCTTCAAACATTATTTCCTATTAATTATGAAAATACATGCATATTGAACAGAAAAGCCAATTCACCATTCAACATTTAAGTTTCAGCCCCGACCTCAAACATCTAATTAGTACTAATGGCTCGTTTGGTACACATAATGAGTATTTCGTCAAAAAAATGAATAGTTATTATTAGAAATGGAGAATAGTGGAATGTAATAGTTATTCATATAATCTAGTGACCACCCTCGTGCTCATCGGGAGTTGTTGTGCCAAATACTACATAAATTAATAGATAATATTTAGTACGTTTTAACTCGCAAGTGCATAAGATCACAACAATAGTATAGTGCAACAAGTACAAGATTTATCCCATGGAGATTGTTGATCTTGCTTCGTATTAATTAAAATATCAAAGTCATCACGAAATTGATATTGATATGTTGAAAAGAAATAAAGATAAAGATAAAGGTAGGGCTTTAATATTCACCACTAATCATGCTCAAATAATATAACAACATGCCAATGCTCCAATCATATTATGAATACCTAATGTTTGCTAACCTAAGGGTATGGATGTGTCAACAAAGACTTGTATCTATGGACAACTATATGTATTATACACTCTAACCTACTTTTTTTTTTTTTCTTTGGTACACCCAAGTGATGCCTTGCAAAATTTAATTTGTTGATTTTTTTCTTTCCGAATTGAGGTCTTACGCGTGATTCCAACATTCTTAGCCCAAGTTACTTCTCAATTACTACCATTTGTGCGATATCGCCTGATCGATTAACTATTTAAGGATCTTGGAAAGATAGAACGGAATGGATCGAAAAACAAGGTCAGAAATGGAAGGTTAGGAAGTTTGAGAAACTAGCTCAATCGACCGAGTTTCAACACATGGCGAGCTTAGATTTGTAGGAGAAAAAAGTGAAGCTCAATCAATAGAGGCTCCAGTTCTTGGCTATGTCACGCTGAACAGACTAAGATTTGACTATGATTTTGACTCACATTAATTGTGAGTCATGATGAATCGATCCACTAGGTGTCAGCTCGATCATTTGACACATGTGGCATCAAGCCAATGGCATGATGGAAAAGGACTCGATTAACGGTGCACTATAGCACCAACATAAAGGCTCGAATTGTGACAAATTAGGGAAAAGCGCTAACCACATCTACACTATCATTCCATAATGACTAGTCAATTTGAAGCTTTCTTAAAATTTCCTAAAAAGCTCAATGGATCCGGAACCCCTCCAATTCAGGGGTTAATCGGAGATTCTCCAATTGTCCATCTGGACCATTGATTTTCATCCAATGCTCTACAAAATGTCACGTGTCCCATTATAATTAAATAATAAAATATTATTTAATTTTTAAAAAGAAAATAAAAATAAAAATAATAAAAAATTAAAAGTTTTTATAAAATAATATGGGGTGGCCAGCCACCTCATCTGAGCCATGGGGGGTGGCTCCCAAGGTTCGGTCCATGGCCACAGGGGGTGGTTCGACCACCCCCTAGGGCCAAACCTAAAAAATTAGGCCACGCCCAACCGGTCTTTGGGGGTGGCCGAAGCCACACCCTAGGGCCAAACCCATCAAAGGCCAAACCCATAAAATGTATTTTATGGGTTTGGCCTAGGGGTGATCGAACCACCCCTTGGGGCCATGGGGGTGGCTGCGGCCACCCCCAACCGGCCCTTGGGGGTGGCCGGCCACCCTATAGTTTTAATAAAATTATTTTAATTTTTTATTGTTTTTATTTTTATTTTATTTTTAAAACTTAATTAATATTTTATTATTAAAAGTTGAGTGTGTTAGTATTTGTATTGGCTTAATTCAGTTTCAAAATGCAGAGGCTACTGTCCACGGAATCAAACACTAATATAGAGTGCTCAAAATCCAATCTCCACCATTCATAATGTGGATTCATGTGTCATAAACGTCCATGTAAAGTTTCAGCTCAATCGGACCATAAACACTCATCGATCGAAGCTGTTGATCAAGGACCGACAAAATGTCCTTTGCATGGGGTGTTTAGACATGCTGCTAGGCTGTCCGGACACCAATTCCAGCAAGCATTTTTTTGCTCGCAAGGCCCTATCCGGATAAGCACTAACTCTATCCAGACACCCCATACGTATTATGCCCAAAAATGTGTTTTTAGTGGGTCCAGGTCTAGGGTTTGATATACTGATATATATACATCATTATAGAAAAGAGAGCTACAAATTTTCACCCCAGAGAGTTCGTCGGAGGCTGTGCTAAAAGAGATCATATGTGGTGAGCGTTAAATTGAATCTCTTAGAGTTTTAGTTGTTCATTTGATAAATTTACGGTTGAGAAGTCTATCAGAAGGGTTTAGTAAAGGAGAATCACGTTGAAGAAGATTGTGAACAAGGAGACGAGTTGTAGGATTGTCGATCTTACAGAGCCAAGGTCTTGCAAAGGGTTGTAAGTTTTCCTAGTGTATGTAATCTCTAGATAATCTTTTGATAGTGATTTCCTGGGTTTGGCTGCCCCAGAGAGGTTTTACTTTTAGATCGGTTTCTAAAAGGTTTCCTTTTTGTAACCAAAATATTTATGTCTACCTCTTTATTGCTTTATATATTTTGGGTGATTGAATTGTTTATTACTTCATAATATTAATTCCACATAAATTGTGATAAACAAGCTTTTGGAGTCGTTAAGCATTTTTCAGAGTGGGACACATGGCGTGATGTGGGCTGCTGAATGAAAATGAATGGCCAGGATCAACAATTGAAGAATCTCCAATTTTCCCTCCAATGCGAGGGGATTCGGATCCAAGCTCAATTTCAACTAGTAACTAAGCAGTATTGGACTTAGCAATCATAACTATCTTAATAAAATACCCACTCTATGAGGACTACTCCTCATCATCTTCACAAAGTGGGACCAGAGTGTTACATAGACGTTCAAAATTTTCACACCAAGTTTCTCTCCTCTACTTTAAGACACAGAGGCATGTGAGACAGGGAGAGAGTTGAGAGGGGAGGCTTCTTAGTGGCAAAGCCATGCACAAGTGAAAACACAACTGGCAAAGTGAGGAGGTGCTTGTGTGATGAAGTTGTGAGAGGTATAACTCTCGCACTTTCACTTTGTTTGTTCTATAATGTTATTATAACATCTTATAATGTATGTACAGTATTTTATATAAATTATACTTGTAACGCCCCCCAATTTGAATTAGAATAATTAACTTGGAAAGTTACTAGTAAGACCTCTCAAATTAATTAACTGGGAAAACTACCCTATAACACCTATCAGAGTGAATAAAATAGTGAAATACGGAAAAATATGATTTGAGCAAGAGTTAATACTTCCAAAAGATGACAACAGCTAACTATCGCAAAATATATCATTAGAGTTCATAACTATAGGATTACAATAAAACTGCCTATGCGCGGTTCTTGCTCCACATTCCAAGTCCAACGAAAGACTCTAAACTCAAACTCGATCTAGTTCCTATTAAACTATAGGACAAATAAATGTCTCACAGATAGAAATGTAGCAACTGCGTATGTTTACAACTTCGTAACTAAACATCACATAGAAATAAACCATAAAATAAGCCTTTATGAAAGACACAAAATGATCATTGATCATACCAAGCCATTTAAAAGGTTTTAAAAAAATATTTTTAAAAGATTTAATTATTAATTCCAAGTGGAAATTTTGTAAAATAGGACATTACTCGCGATAATTTCACTTTGAGGTATAAAAACATTTATATATAAATCATAACGCGGTCACACATTCTATTTACATTTCAACTAGAACCAAATCTCATCACATCATATTCTCAATCTATAACATCATCATAACTGTATGTTAACCCACATATAGTGGAGGTCATTTTACTATATTAGATCCTTTTTTTATAGGTGATCTGTAAAAAAAGTGAGCCGGAGATGTTGAGAACCCATGAAGCTTTTCTCCTCAAAATTGCACAAAATGTGAATTACTGTACTGCTCCTCTGATCATCGAATGTCATTTTTTTTTTTTTTTGGATTTTCAAAGCTCAGTATTTTATTATCCTCCTGTTCTCTTTAGTAGATCCTCATGTGTTGAATTCAAATTTGATTTTGTTTGGTAGAGCAATTCTCTAAACGATACTATAAAAATCCGTCTAGAAGCACAGCTGGTTCTTAATTACTTAGTTCCATCACATTTATGCTTCTCAGTCAGCAATTCCTTAACAAAAGCTAAGCTTTCTTAACCTCTAAACAGTAAACAGACCACACTGTGTTTTGTTGAATGAATTTTGCAGCCGTTTAGTGCTGGCTTGAACTTGTGATTCTGTCTGGTTTAACGGTTTAAAATGTACGGCTTGAAAAAAGAGCAAATTTATAAATTATATTTTTCTTTTATAATTATTTAACAATGTTGATGCGATAATTTTAAGTTTTTAACTAATCATTGGATTTTTTGTTTTTTAAAAGAATGTTTAAGGGTTAGCGTAGATTGCCAAGTTAGCATTATGAGATAAAAATGTGGTTTTTTGTATTACTCTGAAAAAAGAAAACGATTTTACGATGTGATTTTTGAAAACACATTTTAAACGCTAATGTTTGGTAAAATCGCCCAAACTTAAATTTTTTATTTTTATTTTTTCAAGCTAACTCCCAAACAGAACACTCTCCATAATTTTGTTTAGAAACGTGCATATCACCTGCGAAATTACGTGGCCAAACACACTCAAAGTATTTAATTCATGCCAATAGCAATTATTCACAAAAGCATTCATAAAAATATACTCCAATATGATTTCATAAACAAACAAATACACATCGACCTGCCAAACTAAGATAAGAGAAGAATATGGTATTGGCATTAGACTTCTACTCTGGGCATTGTTGAACTTTTGGCATTTGTCAATGAGAAATGTTATACACTTTACTCTTATATTTTCAAGTGCATAATTTCATGACTAGGTACTAAAAATTATCACTGAATTTTATATGGATTAATATTAAATATTGGATACAATGATCATTTTTATTGTCACGTTAAGCAATATGAAAGTGAAAGTATCTGTAACATTTCTCTTTGTGATATCATTATTTTCTTAAGCAAGAGATGCTTCACACTATCCACTTTTTTTATTTTTTATTTTTTTTTCTTTATCCATTTTTAGCTTTACATCTCTTCCTACTTTTGTTGTATTGTTACAAACATTTTTAGATGATCATTAAAATTGCTTCATGTGTTTGATGTTGAAACTTTTTCATGAGTTTTAATGAAGAAAAACAAATTAAAACTCGCTTTAACCGCTTGGTGATGATACCATGGAATTTGGTTTGACAGTTTAGTCATTGTACATTAATTTTCTAACGTTTTAATTGTTGCTTACAAGAGAAAAAAAATATAAAACGTTGTGATCATTGGTCATAAATTATCTTGGAGGTTCTCTTCATTTAGAAAAAGTAACATATAGCATTCACACCTTAAAAAAGAAAAGGGAGTTCACCGAAGTGCACTACAGTGTCTAGAAGTACATATAGAATTTCTTTCATAAACAGGTCAGGTGAGCTTTACTTCTAGCAGCATAAAAAACCATTTGAAAGGTTCATCTAGTATCTTTTATTTTTTGTGTTATCTTTACGCAGCTTTTGATCAACCAATTAAAGGGGTGTTTTATTAGCCTTCTTTTTTTGAAGTGTTTTTTTAATGAAAATAGACACTATAATCTAATCAAGGGATGTTGCGTGTCAAGAAATTTGGTCACACCAAATATAAATATTCCGAAAGGTACAAATCAAACTTTAAAGATAACGTCCTTACATGATTCTATATATAGCATTACAAGATCATTGCTTACTTTGCACCATCAAATTTTTTCTCAACAACTATTACACTATCCCACTACTGTATTCTTTTTTTTTTTTTTTTTTTTTTTAATCCACTTATAGCTTAAGATCACTTCCCGTTTTACATCTCTTTTTACTTTCACGCTATCCAATTTTTTTTTTTTTCTTTTTTTTTTATCCACTTTACATGTCATCCAGCTTTACATCTCTTTCAACTTTTACACTCTATCCACTTTTCTTTTTCTTCCTTATCCACTTTTTTTTCTTTATCCATATTTTGCTTTACATCTCTTTCAACTTTTACACTCTATCCACTTTTCTTTTTCTTCCTTATCCACTTTTTTTTCTTTATCCATATTTTTCTTTACATCTCTTCCAAGTTCCTATTTCCTACTTTCACGCTATCCACTTCCTGCTTTACATCCCTACCTACTTTCACATCTTCCGACAGTCAAAAAGATTTTTCTTTGTGAAAAAAATCAAAAAGATGTCCCGAGAATGTGACATAAGAATAATATATGATATAAAGTGTCCAAAGTAATTTTCCTTTTTCCCATGGAAAGCAGCGACACAGGCATATGACAGAGAGCCCAACATCCGAGACTTTAAATTCGAATTTGAGGGGTCAATATCACTCATATATATCCTTTACTCGCCCCACTTTCCCCACCAAAACCTTTATCACCATAGCCTCCAAATTGGAAAATTACCCACCATCCAAACCAAGCCAAAATTGTAGCTCAAGCCCATTACTGGATCCCCTTCTAACTCATTAATTGTCTACCCCAAGCCCTTGTTCGCCCACATGAACAATATTGAAATCACCCCAATCAGACCACCAAACCAAAGCTTACACCCAATATGCCACAACCCCTAACCCACCAAACGTCAATTGGGTCAACATGTAAAACTCTTGCATAGAACCCAATACCAGTTCTCACTCCTGTCATTCTAATCACCCCAAGCTTAGCTGCATTATCACTTACTGGAAATCTCATAAACCTATCCCCATTGGACCATCACCTTTTAATTTTAACATGGTGCAGCCTGTTCTATGCAGGAACCAATTTGGGCCTGTTACAATTTTCTCAAAATTAGCATAAGTATATATGTCTGTTTTTAATTTCTGAACATTTGATAATGAAAGGCATTTAAGAGTTTTGAAAGATGAGGGTTTCATATGAAGGCATTTAATGCCAATTCACACTAAATCAATGCTTATGTATTTATACTTGAGTGTATTCTCTAGTGCAAAGCACCACAAATGTAGTTATGTGGCTGTGCAGGAAGTGTAACAAGGTTCACTGGGGACCATGTAGAACAGCAACCGGGATTTGCTACCTGTTGTGCTAAATACTACCAAAATTAATAGATAATATTTAGTACGTTTTAACTCACAAGTGTAAGAGATCAAAACAATAGTATAGTGCAGCAAGTACGAGGTCGATCCCACGAGGATTGTGATTTTGTTTCGAATTAATTAAAATATCAAATTGTCACTGATTTGATATTAAGAAAAATAAAAAGATAGAAAGATAAAGTAAAGGTAAAAGCAAGGCTTTGATATCCACCACTAATTATATTTAGCTAATATATCACTATGCCAATGTTTTGATTATGTTATGTCTATCTAATGTTTGTCAACTTAAGGGTATGGGTGCATACTCCTTAAGCTATAGATTTTCCTAAGCAAGGAGTTAGGCATGGGTGTATACTCTAACTCTTTTCTTTCCTAAAGGATTTAGCATGGTATATACTAAGTTGTTCTTTAGGAAATCATATATTCTATGGAAATCGACAAACACATGAGGCCTAGGGCATTGGTGTATACACCCGGTTCCCCATGTTGATTAACCCAATAACCCGGTGTAGATTACTTTTGTTACTTACGTTAAACCCAGGACTCGGTCATCCAAATTGATTTAACTAACTAGTCCATACCATATGCATATGTTGGCCAGACAAACACATATGAGGAATACAAGATAACAGGTATTAATCAAGTTAAATATCACAACATGATCATCACAAAGGTGCCAATATTAAAATATTAAATAAACATAATTAGGGCTTCAATTTAGTCCTCCTAAAGAGTTAGTTACACATAATGAAAATAAAACTAAAAAGAAAAGGGAAAGAAAGAACCGAAAACCGCTTCTAGAAGTAGATTCCAATTCCTCTCCCCAAAGTTGTCTCCTTCCAATTGTCTATTGAATTGTGAGGCTTAGAGGTCTATTTATAGGGCTTAAGAGAGTCCTAGAAGCCCTAGTAGTCCTAGGAATTTCGGAGATTTAAGTCCATGTCCAATTAGGATAAAGAAAACCTAAGTCCAAATCGGAATAGGATTCGCCCAGAATTGCAGTCTTGTCTTGCAGCGTGATTTTGGCATTGCGATGCTCCGAATTAGGAAAATGATATTTCCAAATGATTTGTATAATTTTGAGTTATCTTTCCAATGCCGCTTGAATCACTACAATCGGATATTTGAGCTGAAAGTTATGGTCAAAATACCGAGAGGTATAGAGAATCCAATTTTGAATCCAATCCGATTTTGACTCTAATTTGAGAAATTCCGAATCATTTTCTTTATTTGATTAAACTTAACCATGATTAGTTAAGCTTAAGCATATCTTCTTGGTTTTTCCAATTTGCCCTTTAAGCTTGGAACTTTTCCGGAAACGCTCTGTTTTCTTCCAAAAACCTATAAAACAAAGAAAATACAGAAATGAAGTAAAATAGCACAAATTAACCAAAACTAAAAGATTAACACATGTAAGTTAAGGGCTAAAAATATGAATATTTTAGCGCTTAACACACCCCCAAACTTACATATTGCTAGTCCCTTAGCAATACAAAACTAAAGACAAAATGAAAAACAGAGAACAAAAAAATAAATCCATCTTTCGTGGGACGTACGATTGCATTTAGCATATGCAACAAGCCTTTTAAGCCCCTAGGAATTCCCTAGAGGATGAGTGAAGTCTGGTGAGGGTTTTCCAGAAATGTTACCCACAAACATCATGCACAGTTCATGTTATTTTAAAAATTAAAGTATCACTTCAAGATCTTGATTTTCATTCATTAGCAAGCTTAAAAAGATGAACTCTATCTTCATAATGAATTGGAATCTCAAAGTTCAATTACTTACAAAGGACATGCTAAGACATCACAAGTTTGAAAATAGGGTAAAGTGAACTAGCACATAAATATGAGGCTTCCAATTGTTTCTAATGTACAATGTCTCAATATCTCAAAGTTCACTGAAATCCCTATTAAAATGAACAACAATGGCATATTTTTCTCTTTCTGCCTTTTTTTCTTTTCTTTTTCTTCTTCGTCAGGTTGTGCAATGCTTGATTCCCATAAGCTTTCTAATTGACCCATATAACGAGTGTTAAGTCAATGACTCCTAAACCAAATGGTTTTAAGGCATTAGGTGTAGAGACACCCCTAGGACTTACTAACTCGAGTAAAAAAGGTTATGAAACCAAACTAACCATGACATTAATCAAATCCAAATTCTTTACCTTTTGACGTGAACACTCAATGCTTTGAGGCAAGAGGTCCAGTTATTCAGTGAAAAGCTTATCAATGATCATATTTTTTTCTTTTTTTTTTCTTATCACATATGCATATATATGCCAAAGTATCCGTTTAATAAATCATCCAGTTTCACTTAAGACATAGAAACACACACATTAAACTTTCATGTCATACCCCACAAATTATGTGCTAATGTGCTTGTGTAAGATCAGATCAAACAGGTGAATTCTTAACTGTCCTAAGCAAGTAACCAAACTGAAAAACTCAATTATTAGCTCATCTGTTCAAAATTTTAAGCTCACCAATGAAATCAAATCACAATTTTTAAGATCAACCAAAATTTTAAGACAAACATGAACATGCATATATTTTTTTCTTTTTGATTTTTTCACAAATAAAAATAAAATAAAACTGGGACAAAGTGTGTGTGAAGTGTCCCCCATACCCCCAAACTTAAATTACACATTGTCCCCAATGTGTCAATAACATGGAAAGAATTTACCCGGGAGATGGACGAAACTGTCTGGAATAGCATGGCTCATAGCATACCCCTAAACTTGAAGTGAAGCACACTTGTCCCTGCAAATTAAGAAAAGACAAAAACAAGTAAAAGGAAACAAAACTAAAGATAAAAAGATGAAATGAAAATACACAAAGACAAAAATAAAATAACAAGATAACTATGGGGTGCCTCCCATGAACACTAAGTTTAACGTCTTCAGCCAGACTGTGGTCCCTGCTCAAAGCTGTCCCGAAGAAGATGCTTGGTTCGGAAATTCTGTCGAACACTTGGTGTGCACTGTGATGACCAAGGTTGCTAAGGCATGGCAACGACTGCCCAAAACCCCCTGCAAAAGATGAAAACCCAACCACAGAGATGCAAATGTGGGTGGTGAAACACCCACAATTTGCAAAAATTATGTAAAAATGCAAGTTGGGGGAGTAGGAGTTGGGTGTGTGATGTGTTGTGTGAAGGGAAAATGGGTTGTGTGGTTTGTGTGGTGGTGTTGGTGAGGTGGTGGTTGAAGATCGGTGGAAGTGAGGGACAAGGGTTGGTGTGCCGGTAGAGGTGATGTGCAGTGATGGAGTGTGTATGGCGTAGGGAAGAAAAGGATGTGGGGAATGAGGGAAAGTGACCTAAAATAAGTCACGTGGCCTATTGCCCGAGTGCGCTCGATTGCACACATGGTGCGCTCAATCTCACTTGCACAGTGGAGTGCGTGTTTGGGTGACATGCGCTCGAACTTACACATGGTGCGCTCGATCGCACTGACAGAATGCAATGCAGCCAAAAGTTGGTTATTGTGCTCGATTGCACTCCGGGTCCGCTCAATTACAGTAACAATGTAACAAAATTGACCAGGGACTTGAAACATTAAAACTAAAGGAAAATAAAACACGAAGGAAAACAAAAACAAAATAAAATAAAACAATCAACAAAATAAAAAGGATATGCTCTGGGGTGCCTCCCATTAGCGCTAAGTTTAACGTCTTCAGCTAGATGGTGGTACTTTAAACTTGAAGCACCAATCTTTCCTTCTCTTGCACCAAAGGGAATGAATATTTTCTGCTGCAAGGTGATTCCGAGTGTTTCTAGATCGGGTGGGACCACTTTGAGTTTTCTCAAACAGTTTCTCATCTGGTGGGGAATCATGAACTGGAATAAAGTAAGAAGAAAACTCAGCGAGTTTTTCTATCTTGATATCCTCAATTTGCTCATGTGGTAGCTCCAACAGACTTTCCTCCTGGCCTCTTGGTGTTTCAGGAATAAGAGCTAGTGTTGAAAAAATCTTAGTGCTCTCTTCTTTTTCCTGATGTGGCTCCTGTGGAATTTCAGTTTGCTCCTCTTTCCCCTCTTCCACTTGATTTTCACCCACCTCTTCACTCCTCAATGTGATAGCTTGCTCATGATAGTAGGTGTACTCTTCCTCCTTGTAATGCTCATTAGGATTGGCCACCAATTGATTTTGACACTCTTTCTCTTCTTCTTCTTTAAGTGTATTTGATTTTTGCTTGAGGTGGGCCTCCATCCATTCAAATGATTGCTCTCTTTCCTCTATGTGGCTAAGATGAGCTGCCGTATGTTTTACAAAGTCAGAACACTGTTTTTCTACGGCAACAACTGCTTCTTCTAAGGCAGACCTTTTTGGAGGAAGTGTTTATTCTTGGTATTGTTGAGGCCAATTGATGGGAGATGCACTCCGCTCCTTGTCAAATTGTCCCATTCGTACTTCCAATCTTTGAATGGCTTGATCATTTCTTTGAAACGCTTGATCGATCCTTGTATTGATTTGTTCTTGATTAGTCATCAATTTCTGTTGCGAAGTCACCAAGGTGTGTATCATACTTTTCAGTCTATTCAGCTTTGACTCTTGCTCTTGATTTGCAAATAAATTCAAAGGACACGTTTCAGTAGAATGATCAAAACGAGAACATGTGGCACATACCTGAAGTTGGGTGGCTGGCTGACTAGGAGAGATGTTCCGAGTAGCCATGGATTTTACAAGTATATTTAATGTCCTATGCATGGCAGCCAGCTGATCTTGTAGTGGTGGATCTAATTGAGAGAACTGTGAATGATCATAGAATTGTTGATATGAGTTATGTTGCATTCTATGAGATTGTGGAGCATGAATTCCTGGAGCTTGAGCTTACCATGAGAGATTGGACTGTTGGCTCCATGATGGGTTGCAGGAATCAAAATAGCGGCCGTTCCCCGGTCTAGAGAATGCTGCGTTCATGTATTGGTTAAAAATTTGTCTCAACGTAGGACATTCTCTAACACTGTGATAAGGGTCATGGCAACATAAACATGGTTTACGGGGTGTAGGAGTGCTGCCCCACATGTGTGAAAGCAAAAATAACAAAAAGAAGTTAAAATTAAAAGGGAAATAAATACAGAATTAAAAATAAAAACTTACTAATTTGCAGACTTGAATGACCCTGCATGAAACAAAGAAAAAAATCAAATCTATAATTAGTGCAGTAACTCTGCTGCTTTCTGGATGTGCGATCGATCGCACTGTGAGGTGCGCTCAATTGCACTGGTGCGCTTGATCGCCCTGGTTGGGCGCTCGAGCGCACCTCCAGAGGCACAGAAACTGCGGAAAAGACTATAAAAACAGAAAAATTTAAAACAAAAATAAATTAACAGAAAAAAAAATTCCAAACAAAATCAAACAATCCCCAACAACGGCGCCAAAAAACTTGTTGTGCTAAATACTACCTAAATTAATAGATAATATTTAGTACGTTTTAACTCGCAAGTGCACAAGATCAAAACAATAGTATAGTGCAGCAAATATGAGGTCGATCCCACGAGGATTATGATTTTGTTTTGAATTAATTAAAATATCAAATTGTCACCGATTTGATATTAAGAAAAATAAAAAGATATAAAGATAAAGTAAAGGTAAAAGCAGGGCTTTGATATCCACCACTAATTATATTTAGCTAATATATCAATATGCCAATGTTTTGATCATGTTATGTCTATCTAATGTTTGTTAACCTAAGGGCATGAGTGTATACTCCTTAAGCTATAGATTTCCCTAAGTAATGAGTTAGGCATGGGTGTATACTCTAACTCTCTTCTTTCCTAAAGGATTTAGAATGGTGTATACTAAGTTTTTCTTTAGGAAAGCATATATTATGTGAAAATCGACAAACACATGAGGCCTAGGGCATGGGTGTATACACCCGGTTCCCCATGTTGATTAACCCAATAACTCGGTGTGGATTACTTTTGTTACTTATGTTAAACCCAAGACTCGGTTATCCAAATTAATTTAACTAACTAGTCCATACCACATGCATATGTTGGCCAAACAAACACATATGAGGAATACAACATAACATGTATTAATCAAGTTAAATATCACAACATGATCATCACAAAGGCGCCAATATTGAAATATTAAATAAACATAATTAGGGCTTCAATCTAGCCCTTCTAAAGAGTTAGTTACACATAATGAAAATAAACTAAAAAGAAAAGGGAAAGAAAGAACCGAAAACTGCTCATAGAAGTAGATTCCAATTCCTCTCCCCAAAGTTGTCTCCTTCCAATTGTCTATTGAATTGTGAGGCTTAGAGCTCTATTAATAGGGCTTAAGAGAGTCCTAGAAGCCCTAGTAATCCTAGGAATTTTGGAGATTTAAGTCCAAGTCCAATTAGGATAAAGAAAACCTAAGTCCAAATCGGAATAGGATTCGCCCAAAATTGCAGTCTTGTCTTACGGCGTGCTTTTGGCATTGCGGCGCTCCGAATTAGGAAAATGATATGGCCCAGTGATTTGTATAATTTTGAGTTAGCTCTCCAATGCCGCTTGAATCACCTCAATCAGATATTTGAGCTGAAAGTTATGGTCAAAATACCAAGAGGTATGCAGAATCCAATTTTGAATCCAATCCGATTTTGACTCCAATTTGAGAAATTCCGAATTAATCCTTTTCGTTATTTGATTAAACTTAACCATGATTGGTTAAGCTTAACCATATCTTCTTGGTTTTCCCAATTTGCCCTTTAAGCTTGGAACTTTTCCGGAAACGCTTTCTTTTCCTCCAAAAACCTATAAAACAAAGAAAATATAGAAAGGAAGTAAAATAGCACAAATTAACTAAAACTAAATGATTAACACATGTAAGTTAATGGTTAAAAATATGAATATTTTAGCATTTAACACTACTGGTGTGGTCAGTTTGTTCACTTCAGCAAGGACTGCGTGGGCAAAGGAGATTCTGAGAAACCTTTGGCGCCAGCATGAGTGTACGCCCTTGTTCTAGGAGAGTAGGTGGGAGGATCGAAAGTAGTGACTGGTACTGTCCTTATACTTGAATTTGAAGCTTTAGTTTTGTTTGATTCAAGAGCTACCCACTCTTTCGTATCTACTATGTTTGTAAGACTGTCTAGATTGGAACCTGGTCTTACTGTAACTACTCCTGTAGGAAAAACCATAGTCTGTAAGCGTGTAGTTTGCGAATGCCTTGTTAGCATTTGTGGAAGAGTACTTCCTGCAAACTTAGTTGTTCTTCCTATGATTAGTTACGACGTTATTCTCGGAATCGATTGGCTGGCAAAGTATCTGGTCATTATCGACTGCGCTCGAAAGCAAGTTACGCTTAGGCTGTGGGGAGAAGGAGAAGTGACATATGTTGAATCACGAGTGGGGTCTTTACCTCCAACTATTTTTGCCGTTCGAGGCAAAAAGCTTATTCTTGGAGGAGGGCAAGTATTTTTGGCATTCGTTGTTGCCCTAGTAAAAGAAGAGAAGAATGACCTGCAAGACATCCTGTGGTGCGAGACTATCCAGATGTCTTTTCAACAGACTACTCTAGATTGCCACCACAGAGAGAGGTTGAATTTAGAATTGAGTGTGTGCCACGCATTAATCCTATATCTAAGGCACCATATAGGGTGGCACCATCGGAGTTGATAGATCTAAAGGAACAGCTCCAAGAGCTTTTGGATAAAGGATTTATCTGCCCTAATGCATCATCGTGGGGAGCACCGGTGTTGTTCGTTAAGAAGGACGGATCGATGAGGATGTGCATTGACTACCGCAAGCTGAACAAGGTGATGATCAAGAACAAGTATCATTTTCCAAGGATTGATGACTTGTTGAATCAGCTACAGGGGGAGCAATTATTTTCCAATATTGATTTACGCTCAAGCTATCACCAAGTGAGGGTGAAGGAAGGAGACATTCCTAAGACGGCCTTCAGGACTTGTTACGGACATTACGAGTTTTTAGTTATGTCCTTCGGACTAACTAACGCACCAGTTGTCTTCATGAACAAGATGAACAGAGTCTTTCATGACTATCTGGACCAATTCACAATGGTCTTCATTGGTGACATCCTGATCTACTCGAAGACGACGGAGGAGCATGAGGAGCATTTACGGAAGGCATTAGAGAGGCTTCGAAGGGAGTAGCTCTATGCTAAACTTGAGAAGTGCGAGTTTTGGTTGGGTAGCATGTCTTTCCTCGGACACGTGATTTTCGGAGAAGGTGTAGCAGTTGACCCGGAGAAGGTAAAGGCAGTGGTGGAGTGGGCTTGGCTAACTAGCGTATTCGAGATTCGATGTTTCTTAGGACTCGCTGGTTACTACCGACGCTTCATCGAGGGTTTCTTGAAGCTATCAGGACCACTTACTGCTTTGACTAAGAAGAACACTTGCTATGTTTGGACGGATGAGTGTGAGAATAGTTTTCAAGAGCTGAAGGAGTGCTTGATAACTGCTCCAGTGTTGGCCTTACCTTCGGGATCTGGCAATTTCGAAGTGTATAGTGATGCCTCTAAGAAGGGATTAGGGTGCGGGCTTATGCAGAATGGCAATGTTATTGCCTATGCTTCACGCCAACTGAAGACTTATGAGCAGAACTAATCTTTGCACGACTTGGAGTTGGCTGTAGTCGTGTTTGATTTAAAGATCTGGAGGCACTACTTGTATGGCGAGAAGTACGAGATCTACACGGACCATAAGAGCTTGAAGTACTTCTTTACCTAGTAGGAGCTTTACATGACGTAGAGAAGGCGGTTAGAATTGATCAAGGATTATGATTGTGAGATCAATTATCACCCTGGCAAGGCTAACGTAGTAGTAGACACGTTAAGTAGGAAATCAACGGTGGAGCTTGCCACTCTTGGAATTTCTCAACCTCAGTTTATCAGAGAGTTCACTAGGATGGGATTGGAAATCATAGGCGAAGGTGCGCCTGAACACTTGGCTAATCTAGTGGTTCAGTCAAACCTACTTGCAAGAATCAAAGCTGCTCAGTTGGAGGACCCCGAGTGTGCCAAGATCAAGGAGTTGCTCGAAGAAGGGAAGGCAAAGGAATTCTGTCTTAAGGACGATGGGTTGCTCACCCATTTCAAGCAAGTATGTGTTCTAGAAGGCAGAGGATTAAAGGAGGAGATAATGAGCGACGCTCATCGTTCCCCGTACACTATGCATCTTGGTGGCACTAAGATGTATAGGGGCGTGAAAGGATCATACTGGTGGAACAATATGAAGCGGGATGTCGCAAGATTTTTGGAGCAGTGCTTAACCTGCCAACAGGTTAAAGCAGAGCATCAGGGGCCAGCAGGCATGCTCAAGCCCTTGCTTATACCTAAGTGGAAGTGGGATGAGATCGCTATGGATTTTATTTTGGGGTTACCCAAGACAACCACTGGAGAAGATTCCATTTGGGTAGTAGTGGATCATCTCACAAAGAGTGCTCACTTCATTCCTATGGAGGTTAAGGATCCAATAGATAAGTTAGCTAGACTTTATGTTCAGAATATAGTCCGATTACACGGAGTACCACCGGAAATTATATCGGATAGAGACTCGCTTTACTTCGTGGTTTTGGCAAAGTTTGCAGAAGGAGATGGGAACGGAGCTAAAGGTTAGTTACGCTTTTCACCCCCAGACAGATGGTCAGTCGGAGCGGACTAACCAAATTCTGGAAGACATGCTACGAGGTTGCGTGTTGGATTTCAAGGGTAGTTGGGTCCAGTACCTACCTTTGATTGAGTTTGCCTACAACAACGACTACCAGGTTACTATTGGAATGCTACCTTATGAAGCACTTTGTGGATGTAAGTGTCAGTCACCCTTGTATTGGGACAACGTCGGTGAGAGGCAGACGTTGGGGCCAGAGTTGATTTAAGAAACTCACGACAAGGTGCTCATCATTAGGGAAAGGATGAGCGCAGCTCAGAGTCGGCAGAAAAGCTATGTCGATAATCGGAGATGGCCATTGGAATTCGAAGTGGGGGATCATGTATTCCTCAAGATATCACCCATGAGGGGAGTGATGCGATTTGGGAAGAAGGGGAAGCTCAACCCTCGATTTATTGGACCGTTTGAGATCACCCAAAGAGTAGGGAGATTGGCATACAGAATCGCCTTACCCCCTGATTTGGTCAGGATGCATGATGTTTTTCATGTCTCGATGCTAAGGAAGTACATCGCTAACCCCGATGTAATTATGGAATACGAGCCGTTAGGAATCCAGGAGGGATTGACCTATATCGAGGAGCCAGTAAAGATTATGGACAAGAAGGAGCAAGTGTTACGTACAAAAAAGATTCCTATCATTAAGGTATTGTGGCGTAACCATGGTGTCGAGGAAGAATCATGGGAGGCGGAGCAAGACATGCAGAGTCGTTATCTGCATTTGTTTGAGTGATTGTGTATGACTCTTTCTTCAAGATTATACTTGGATAGTATACCTATTTCGTTTTGGGTAATGGCATAGTTGATCAAGAAAGAATTTGCTTTTCCCTACAGGATCATGCACCTATACCAATCAACCCGGACTGCATGTGGAGCTACTCATTTTGTGAGCTGATAGATTTAGGAGTAGAGATTGGTGACAACTGGTATAGTGTTGGTAACATCGAGTATGATCCGTTAGATGACTTGCGAGGTGATTTTCCAGAGTCGTTCGAGGATAATGAAGTGCCAGTTAATGGATGGGAAGAGATAACCCAGGAACCTACTGAGCATGATACCAACTATACTACAGATGAAAGGGACCATTCTACTCCTCTTTGAATGCTGTTCTTTTGGTATTTTATCTAGAAATTTTGAGGACAAAATTTTTTTAAGGAGGGGAGAATGTAGTGATCCAAATAAATTAACTAAGCTTAGGTAGCTTAATTTGTAGTGATCCAAATTAATTTGGGATTTAGGGTCACTAAGGACCACTAGAAGGGCATTTTTGAAATTTAGACTTTCAGACTGGACGTACGCTAGGGTTGATGGACGTACACTTTTGTTTGTAGTGGAGGATGTACGCCGGGGGACCACCGTACCTATGCGTGCAAATAGTACATGGACGCAAGATCCTTTTGGAATAACTCTTGGTTAATACCTAGACATACGATACAACATTTGGACCACTGTGTAAATAGTACCCGGATGTCAGCTACTCGTCAGAGAAGTTGGTAGCTCCCTCTACTATAAATACTCCCTACCCCCTTTACTCTCACGCGCTCATTTACGCCCCCAGGCTCCCAGAACTCTCTGATAGTGTGTTTTGTGGAGAAGAGAGAAGGTTCTTGAAGTTTCGCTTTTGGGTGGTAATATCCTTAAGCCTAGCTCATTTCTTAGCTATTATGTTGTTAATTTGCTAGCTCAGTTATTGGTTTTGGGTTTCTAGCTAGGTTATGATTTAATCTTGGCAGTTTAGTAGTTTATCTTGATTTAGCATGTTTTGTATTGCATGGAGACATTATTTTGAGATAGGTAGTCTTAAAAAGCCTTTTGGTAGCCTTAGAAATCGATTTGGGAGGATAGGAGGACGAATGGACAAAATAAGCTTCTACCTAAAATCCTTCAGAGCGGACGTACGGTCTGAAGCATTCCAGGGAACGCTATTTTGGTAGGCCACCCGATAGCTCTAATTTTCTTGTTATAGAGTTGTTTTAGTGGAATTAGGACTAATAGAAGGTTTTCCCCAGATTTGGGGAACTCGGACCATTCAGAGTAGTATTCGAAGAATATATACGACCCAGGTGAGTTTTAACTCACGTAATGCTTGCTGTTATTTTCCATGACTGCACGACTATTTTGTGTACAAAAAGATGCATATTTGCAACTCTCATGATTTACACTTGTTGCACATGAACTTTAGCATTTTTTAGAAAAACGTTGTGCTGAATATGTTAACAAAGTGAGACTTGTAAAAAGCATACATGTAAAATATAGATAGGATAAATTGCATCGTATGACATGATACATTGGTATGTGCGGTATAATGGTCATGGGCTTACTATATATGTTAGCTTTATGGTCAAATGTGTGTGTTATATGGGCCTTGGATCCAATGGTTGTTTTGTGGCCGGTGCAGTCTTAACGAGCAGTCACTACAGGACGAACATCATTAGCGGTGTGGGCCACCCGAGGTCAGACTCGGTCGTGCCGTTAGTGTTATGTACGGTAGCGAACAATAGTCGGGGCACTAGGATTGTATAACAAATCCCTCGAGACAGCGCCAACCCTGCTGAGAAGGGTGAGATGTCGGGTAGAGCATACTGTTGAACTATAACTGTTACTTTATATCATATGGATATTATATATCTATATCACACCTATGGAAATCTGTTATGATGGAACTATTGCATACTTTCTAAAAATTAGAGTTCATTACAAAAATTGGCATGGGCATTATATGCGTTAATATTTACTAAGTCTTTGGACTTACCCCTTTATTTTATTTTTTTTCCCCTCCATTACTAATAATTGAGCGGTTTAGCTATCTTAGACGAAGATGCCTTCAGAGCAAACTTGGGTGATTGCGCATGATTTGATTCAAGTAATTTTTGAGGACATGGATCCAGTTTGGTTACATTCTATGTGGACTAATGGAGGAACCTCCCAAGCAAATATGATCGAGATTGTTATCTCTTTAGCTTTGCTTAAACTTAGGATTTAATCTATTGATATTTTGTTACGACAATTATATCATGGGTTGTAACCTTATTTGATGATGGTTTGATGATGGTCTGATGACCAGTACATTTGATGATTATCTTTATATTATGAGGTATTTTGTTTACTTTGGTATATGAATGTGTGGTTGTGTATGTAATGCTCTTTATTCCTATAGTTTCGAAAGTCTTCCGCTGTGGTCTCTCGTCTATGAGAGGTTGAAATCCTTGACTCTTGTCCCGTGAGGGATAGGGCTGGGAGACTAACCATGGGATCAATTACTAATTAATTGACTTGCCCATCGAGGTTGTTACAGGACAACCATTTTCTATAGAACCGATTTTATGAAATTAGTTAGGCCCACGAAATTTTTTTATGGTATCAGAACCTACCACAAGATGAATGGGGCCAACACTATTTACCCCATGATGATGTCTCTAAAAAATACCAGCCTACACGTAAGGGAGGGTGTTGAGGAATAATTCCACATTGTTTGTGGACAAGACCTTGGGCATGTTTATAAGGAGTGGACAACCCTCTTCTATAGTGGTTTTATGAAATGAGTTAAGCCCACAAATTTTTTCATGGTATCAGTACCTACTACAAGATGAATGGAGCCCTCACTATTTCCCCTCTGATAAGGACCAGGACAAATACCGGCCAGCACGTGAGGGAGGGTGTTGAGGAATAATTCTACATTGCTTGTGAATAAGACTTCGGGCATGTTTATAAGGAGTGGACAACCCTCTTCTATAGAACCAGTTTTATGAAATGAGTTAGGCCAATGAATTTCTTCAAACATTATTTTCTATTAATTATGAAAATACATGCATATTGAACAAGAAGCCAATTCACCATTCAACATTCAAGTTTCAGCCCCTACCTCAAATAGCTAATTAGTACTAATGTCTCATTTGGTACATGTAATGAGTATTTCGTCAGAAAAATGAATAGTTATTATTAGAAATGGAGAATAGTGGAATGTAGTAGTTATTCATATTATCTAGTGGCCACCCCCATGCTCATCGGGAGTTGTTGTGCCAAATACTACCTAAATTAATAGATAATATTTAGTACGTTTTAACTCGCAAATGCTTCGATATCCACTACTAATCATGCTCAAATAATATAACAATATGTCAATGCTCCAATCATATTACGAATACCTAATGTTTGCCAACCTAAGGGTATGAGTGTCTACTCCCGAAGCTATTCATCTTCATAAGCAATGAATTAGGCATGGGTGTCTACTCTAATCATTTTCTTTTCTTAAAGGATTTAGCATGGGTGTCTACTAAGTTGTTCTTTAAGAAAGCATAAATCTATGAAAATCGACAAACACATGTGGCTTAGGGCATGGGGGTGTACTCCAAGTTTCCCATGTTGATTAACTCAAGAACCCGGTGTGGAATTCTTTTGTTACACTATTACGCCCAAGACTCGATCATCTAAATTGACTTAAATAACTAATCCATACCATATGCATATAATGGTCAATCACACACATTTGAGGAATTCAATAAAACATGCATTAATCAAGTTAAGCATCACAATATGATTATCACAAAGGCCCCAATATTGAAATATTACATAAACATAATTACGACTTCGATCTAGCCCTACTAAAGTATTATTTACACATAATTAAAATAAAGGGAAAAGAAAGAACCGAAAACCGATCCTAGACGTAGCCTCCAAATTTCCCTCTTCAAGAGTTGTCTTCAAATTATGAGGCTTAGAGTCTATTTATAGGCTTAGAAATACTCTAGAAAACCTAGAAACCCTAGTAAAATCGTAGGGTTTAGTCCTAGTGCAACTAGGACTAAAAAAACCCTAATATGGAAAGCAATATAAGTCTGGCCGCAGCTTCTGGAATTTTCCAGTGCACGGGTGCGATCGATCGCAGCCCGTATGCACTCGATTGCACGTCTGCAATCAAGTCTCCTCATATGTGTACGAGCACAAGATTGCACTCGCTCGTCTAAACCTCTCTAGAAGTGCAAACCTCTCTAGAAGTGCACTCGTTGGCACTTAACACACCCGCAAAATACATATTGCCAGTCCCTTAGTAATACAAAACTAAAAACAAAATGAAAAGCAAAAAGATAAATCCATCTTTCGTGGGATGTACGATTGCATTTAGCATATGCAACAAGCCTTTTAAACCCATAGGAATTCCCTAGAGGACGAGTAAAGTCTCGTGAGGGTTTTCCAGGAATGTTACCCACAAACATCATACACAAGTTCATGTTATCCAAAATTGAAGTGTCACTTAAAACCATTGTTCTTATTCATTGGGAAGTTTTAAAAAACAAACTCCATCTTCACAATGAATTGGATTTTTAAAATCTAATTACTTACAAAAGACAGGTTAAGGCGTCACAAATTTGAAATAGTGTAAAGTAAACTAGCACATAAATATGAAGCATCCAATTATTTCCAATGTGCAATGTCTTAATATCTCAAAGTTCACCGAAATTCCCATTAGAATGAATAACTATAGCATAACTTTTCTTCTTCTCTCTTTCTCTATCTCTTTTCTATTTTTTTTTTTTTTTTGTTAGGTTGTGCAATGTTTGGTTTCCTTAAGCTTTCTAATTGACTCATGTAACTAGTGTTGAGTCAATGACTCCCAAACCAGGTGGTTTTAGGGCATTAGGTGTAAACACCCCTAAGGACTTACTAACTTGAGTCAAAAAGGCTACGAAACCAAACTAACCATGACATTAACTAAATCAAAAGTCTTCACCTTTTGACGTGCACACTCAATGCTTAATGAGGCAAGAGGTCCAGTTACTTAGTGAAAAGCTTGTCAGTGATCATTTTTTTTTTCTTTTCTTTTTATATAAATATGCCAAAGTATCCATCTAATAAATCATTCAGTTTCACCCAAGACATAAAAACACACACATCAGACTTTCATGTTATACCCCACAAATTATGTGCTAATGTGCTTGTGTAAGATCAGATCAAACATGTGAATTCTCAACTGCCAAAAGCAAGTAACCAAACTGAAAAATCCTATCATCATATCATGTGTTCAAAATTTTAAGCTCACCAATGATAATCAAATCACAATTTTTAAGATCAACTAAAATTTTAAGACAAACATGAACATGCATATATTTTTCTTGTTCTTTTTCAAAAATGGGACAAAGTGTGTGTAAAGTGTGTCCCATACCCCCAAACTTAAATTATACATTGTCCCAAATGTGTGTATATCATGGAAAGATCTTGCCCGGGAGATGGATGAACTGTCTGGAATAGCATGGCTCATAGCACACCCCCAAATTTGAACTGAAGCACATTTGTCCCTGCAAAACAAAATAGTAAAATAACAACGGAAAACAAAAAGAAACTAAAAATAAAAATAAAAATAAAAAATGAAATAAAAACAAACAAACAAGGAAATAAAAAAATATATATATATATTCTGTGGGGTGCCTCCCATGAGCGCTAAATTTAACGTCTTCAGCCAGACTGTGGCACTTTAAACTTGAAGCACCAGTCTTTTCTTCTCTTCCACCAAAGGGAATGAATTTTTTCTATTGCAAGGGGATTCCAATTGTCCTTAGATTGGGGTGGACCACTCTGAGTTTTCTCAAACAGTTTCTCATTCAGTGGGGATTCATGAATTGGAATAAAATAAGAAGAAAACTCAGGGAGCTTTTCTGTCTTGATGTCCTTGTTGTGCAAAAATCTACCTAAATTAATGGGTAAATAATTGTACGTTTTACCTGTAAGTGCACAAGGTCAACATGGTAGTATAGGGTACAAGTACAGGATCATTCCCACGAGAATTGCTGAATTTATGTTTAAAAATAGATTCCTTAAGCAAAAGCAAAATAAAGATTGATTGTTTAAGTGATGATAACAAAGGGTAGGGCTTTGATATCCACCACTAATTATATTAAGCTAATATATCAATATGCCAATGTTTTGATCAAGTTATGCATATTTAATGTTTGCCAACCTAAGGGCATATACTCCTTAAGCTATTGATTTTCCTAAGCAACGAGTTAGGCATGGATGTATACTCTAACTCTTTTCTTTCCTAAAGGATTTAGCATGGTATATACTAAGTTGTTCTTTAGAAAAGCATATGTTCTATGGAAATCGACAAACACACGAGGCCTAGGGCATGGGTGTATACTACCGGTTCCCCATGTTGATTAATCCAAGAATCGCGGTGTGGATTCTTTTGTTACTTAAGTTAAACCCAGGACTCGGTCATCCAAATTGATCTAACTAACAAGTCCATACCACATGCACATGTTGATCAGACATACATATATGAGGAATTCATGCAAGTAGGTATTAATCAAGTTAAATAGCACAACATGATCATCACAAGGCGCCAATATTGAAATATTAATTTAACATAACTAGGGCTTCAATCTAGCCCTACTAAGTAAATTAGCTACACATAGAGTTGATGTTAAACATCTTCATAAAATAAAAGAAAAGAAAGGAAAGAATAAACCTGAGACTTGACTTGAGAGCTCCTATTCTTCTCCCTTCTCCAAGCCTGTCTATTCTAAAGGCTTAGGAGTCTATTTATAGGCTTTAGAAGTCCTTGGAAGAGTAGTAAACCCTAGGGATTTCGTAAGGTTTCAATCCTATTACAATTTGGAGTTTGAAAAACCCTAATATGGAAATAGGGACATTATAGCTGCCACTTGGGATGCCTCCTGTGCACGGGTGAACTCGATTGCAGCCTGTGTGCACTCGATTGCAGGTCTGCGATCGATCCTTCCTTTGGCCTGCGCTCGATTGCTCCCGGCCTGGCTCGTGCAACATCTTCTCTGTTATTGCGCTCGATCGTAGGTACCCTATGATTGATCGCAGTACCAGGGAGCTCCAATTTTTCCATCTTCTCTTTTTGAGCCTAAATGACCGAGTTTTTCTTCACTTTCTTCCAAAAGCCTGAAAAAACAAAGAAAATACAAAAAGGAAGTAAAATGTCCTAATTAACTACAATCAAAGGATTAAAACATGTAAGATAAGGGTTGAAAATATGAATATTTTAGCACTTATCAGTTCTCAATTTGCTCATGCGGTAGCTCTAATAGACTTCTCTCATGGATTCTTGGTACTTCGGGAATAAGAGCTAATGTTAAAGAATTCTCAATGCTCTCTTCTTTTTCCCAATATGGTTCTTGTGGAATCTCTGTTTGCTCCTCCTTCCTCTCTTCAACTTGATTTTCAGCCACCTCTTCACTCCTCAATGTGGTGATAGCTTGCTTGTAATAGAAAGTGCACTCATCCTCCATGTAGTGTCCATTGTAATTGGCCATCGATTGAACTTGGAGTGCTTCTTCTTTGAGGGTCTCTGATATTTGCTTGAAGTGAACTTCTGTCTTGGCCATGGTGGATGGCAACCGTTGATTATAGGCCTTACAGTGGCTAAGAAACGCTGACATTGTTTCTTCTAAGTTAGCATGTGCTTCTTCTAGGGCAGAACTCTTTGGAGGAGGTATCTCTTCTTGATATTGTTGAGGTGGAGAGGAATATGAATAATCATATATGGGAGATGGTTCCTCTTCATGAGCTAGTATCTTGAAAATGGATTGGCTTAAATTGTGGCTAAGACAAGAATAGGATTGACCATATAACTGTGGAGATGGCTTCTCTTCTTGGTATTGTGGAGGCCAATAGGTGGAAGATGGCTCTTCTTGCTATGCTTCTTCTTCTTCTTCTTTGAGAATATTGCTTTTCTGTTTGCGGTGGGCCCTCATCTCCTCAATGTCTTGTTGTGTTCTCTTAGTCATTTGTTTTGTACTTTCGATAAACACTTTGATAGTCTCTAGCAACTCTTTAGAGACCCCAGGAGAAGGTGGTTCAATCTGATATTGCTGTTGTGGAGCCAATTGAGAGGAATATGAATGATCATAGAACTGGGGATATGATTGATGTTGCAGTCCATGAAATTGTGGAGCATGAATTCCAGGAACTTGAGCTTGCCATGAGAGATTGGACTATTGGCTCCATGACGGGTTACAGGAATCAAAATAGCGGTCGCTCCCCGGTCGAGAGAACAATGCGTTCATATGCCCAAAAGAATTGTTAGAAATTTGTCTTATTGCAGGACATTCTCTAACATGGTGATAATGGTCATGGCACAATGAACATGGTCCATGGAGTGTCGGAATGCCTCCCTACATGTGTGAAATCAAAAATAAAATAACAAAAAGTTAAAATAAAAAATTAAAACAAAATTAAAACTAAAACTTATGAAGATGCAGACTCAACTGACCCTACAAGAAAAGAAAAAAAAAAATTAGATCTATAATTATAACAGTTTCTCTGCTGCAGTCCGGATGTGCGATAGATCGCACTTGCTAGTGCGCTCGATCGCACTAGTGCGCTCGATCGCCCTATCCGTAGCAGAACAAGAACTGCAGAAAAACTAGAAAAACAGAAGAAAAAAATAATTAAAACAAAAATAAACTAAGGGAAAAGAAAAATTCCAAACAAAATCAAATAGTCCTCGGCGACGGCGCCAAAAACTTTTTGTGCCAAATACTACCTAAATTAATAGATAATATTTAGTACGTTTTAACTCGCAAGTGCACAAGATCAAAACAATAGTATAGTGTACAAAGTACGAGATCGATCCCACGGATATTGTTGATCTTGCTTTGAATTAATTAAAATATCAAAGTTCTCACGAAATTGATATTGATATGTTGAAAAGAAATAAAGATAAAGATAAAGGTAGGGCTTTAATATCCACCACTAATCATGCTCAAATAATATAACAATATGCCAATGTTCCAATCATATTATGAATACCTAATGTTTGCCAACCTAAGGGTATGGGTGTCTACTCCTTAAGCTATTGATCTCCCAAGGCAACGAATTAGGTATGGGTGTCTACTCTAATCCGTTTCTTTCTTAAAGGATTTAGCATGGGTGTCTACTAAGTTGTTCTTTAAGAAAGCATAAATTTATAGAAATCAACAAACACATGAGGCCTAGGGCATGGGTGTCTACTCCCGGTTCCCCATGTTGATTAACTCAAAAACCCGGTGTGGAATTCTTTCGTTACACTATTAAGCCTAAGACTCGATCATCTAAATTGACTTAAATAACTAATCCATACCACATGCATATAACTGCCAATCACACACATATGAGGAATTCAATAAAACAGGCATTAATCAAGTTAAGCATCACACTATGATTATCACAAAGGCGCTAACATTGAAATATTAAATAAACATAATTAAGGCTTCAATCTAGTCCTACAAAAGTATTAGTTACACATAATTAAAATAAAGGGAAAAGAAAGAACCGAAAACCGCTCCTAGATGTAGCCGCCAAATTCCCCTCTCCAAGAGTTGTCTTCAAATTATGAGGCTTAGAGGTCTATTTATAGGCTTAGGAATACTCTAGAAAACCTAGAAACCCTAGTAAAATCGTAGGGTTTAGTTCTAATGCAACTAGGACTAGAAAAACCCTAATATGGAAAGCAATATAATTCTGGCCGCAGCTTCTGGAATTTTCTAGTGCACGGGTGTGATCAATCGCAGCCCGTATGCGCTAGATCGAACGTCTGTGATTGAGTCTCCTTGTGTGCGCACGAGTGCAAGGCTGCACTCGCTCGTCTGAACCTCTTTGGAAGTGTGCTCGATCGCAGGTCCCCTGCGATCGATCGCACTATAAGAATGCTTTTGCTTGCTTCAAATCTTCTAGCTTTTACCCAATTTTGTCCATAAAGCCCAATACTTCTAGGAATGGTTTCTTTTCTTCCAAACACCTATAAAACCAAGAAAATACGAAAAGGAAATAAAATAACATAAACTAACAAAACTAAGGAATTAACAAATATAAGTTAAGGGCTAAAATATGAATATTTTGGCACTTAACAGGAGTAGTCTTGATAGTGAATAGGTTTGTAATCTCCTCCACTTGTGGACATACCTCACATTGAGGAAAACACGAAAGTGTTAGTGTTATTGTCTATGATTGTCTTGTCTTATTTACGGTAAGCGTGGTCTTTTGGAGACAGTCGATCCCAAGTTCAAGTATTTTGCGTAATAGTTGGTTTTAGCCATACATGACTCAAGAATCTAGTCTCTCATCTCTCCCTCAACTAAAGCTAACTCAGTTATCTCATTTATTTTTCTATTTAACTATCTCTTTGTTGATAACTATAATCAGTCTCTCATCTTGTCTCTCATATCTCCACGGTTGATGTAGATCCTGAAGGTCTCTGGCCATCGCGTCTGGACACGGATCTAGCCTGCCCAGACATGCCATCGAATATTAGGGTTTCTCGAATTGGTGTTCGGACAGGTTTCCCGTGTGTCCGGATAGGGCTACGACCAGCTTTTATTATAAAAAGGACAACTCAAGTTCCGAACATTGGATTGGAGCGATATTGGTGGCGTTGGAAAGATAATTCAAAGATCTACAAAATCATGTTTCACGAGATTTGACTAATTCCATTGTTTATTAGGTCAAAACGGGCTACAAATGGACGATTGAAAAGCTGGACAGACATAAAGGCAAGAATCCAATAAGGAAAGACTTGGTTGCTCTATTGGGGACTTTAATGAAGATTTTATGCCAGCAATCCAGCAATCATATATATATTTTATTATTTACGTTATTTAAATTAGGATCTTATTTAATTGTAATTTTCCCTTTATTATTCTATAACTTTTCCATAATATGTTTAGGTTTACTTTTGCTCCAAGTTTGCTTATTGTTATAAATACAGCATACCTAATATGTAAAAGGCACAATTTATGTTGTTTATTGAAATTTGTTGAATAAGAATTACTCATAGGTGAGTTTTCTTCATATTTTTCCTTGAAATCATAGATAAACTCTATATTTTGAGAAGAATTCTCAGATCATTGATAGACTCAAGATCTAGAATTATTTATCCCGTTCCTTATAGATGTTCTTCGCTTCAATCCACCAAGTCACGCTACATCAGTTGGTATCAAAGCTCTGTTACTTTCCATGAATGGGGAGGAGTGACCATTGTGCAGACATGAACGAGGTGCACATGCGCATGGAGGGAGCACATAAGGAGCATCTGGCAATTCGTTTACGGCACATGGGCAGTGGGCCGAACGATTGTCATCGCCAACCAAGACCGCGATCCGCGGAGGCAAAAGGCAAATCTATCGCTGAACGTTGGCAACACACGGGGGATCGACTTAGGGCTATGAGGGATCAAATTGAAGACCTCACTACCCAAGTATCCGACTGGTGTAGTCATAATGCGAATGGATCTAGAAACCCGTTTGCTGAGCACCGAACGCAGGGACTTCAGCACCTTGCGCAAGCTCATGCCAATCAGCGGGTGAGTAGATTCAAACTTGATACACCAGAATTCCAACGTTGCTTGCAACCCAAAGAGTTCATGGTAACAGAGAAAAATATAAAATTTCCACAAAAAGAAGTACCTAGGAAGATGGCGGAGATGGTGCCTAAGGAGAAGACAGAGATCAAGTGTCGTTCGGCGTCCCGATACATTAAAGGTATGTGTCGACAATTTCAAAATATATGCACCATGGGAGTCAAAGAGGCAAAACTTGTCATTGATTCAAGGAGTCATGAGAATATAGTCTCGGAGGAAGCAGTTCCCAAGTTGGGGCTTGAGACTAAGAGACATCCTACTCCCTATCGGTTGGAATGACTCACAAAAGAAAACGAGGTAACGGTTTCTAAACGTTGTCTAGTGTCCTTTTCCATTGGAGCTAAGTATAGGGATAATATTTGGTGTGATGTGGTCAACATGGAGACGTGTCACCTATTGTTGGGAAAGCCATGGAAATATGATAAAGCTGCTATCCATGATGAAACAAAGAACACGTACAGCTTCATGTTTGGTAAAATCAGATTGACGTTGCTACCTAGCCAAGGGATGGAGCCAAAACCTTCACAAGGGGATGGTCAATCCTTTGTAGCAAAGTAGGAGTTCACGAACAAGGAAAGCGGCATCAAGGGCATGGTACCGAGACCGATAACGAAGCTGTTGGGGAGATTTGTCGACGTGTTATGAGCAGAATTACCGAAAGAGGTGCCACCATTGCAAGGCATTCAACCTCAACTTGATTTGGTGCCGAGGTCTAACCTTCTTAATCATCCGCACTACAACAAGAGTTCTAAACAGCTTGACGGATTGAGACGACAAGTGGAAGAGACGCATCTTTTAGAGTGTATTTCACTTTTTCATGAAGAAGAGGAACCCTTGGAAGAGATAAATCTTTCGGATAGTTTTGCAATTTTTGATGACAGTTATACACACCATGTGCTTGATAAGAGCCCCAAGGATAAAGCCTTTGATTTGAGTGTTACGCCAATTAATTATGTTGATTTCATCGAGGTAGATGATATTTTGTCAAATTCTTCTAACCAAATTTGTGATGAGATCTATATAGCGGAGGGGAATGTTCTATCAAAAAGTGACGAGGTCGTTGCTAGTCATTTGAAGATTTTCATGGTATATGGGAAAGACAAGGCACGAGAAAAGCATGGCAAGTCTACATAGTAAGGTGAGGTGTAGGGCCTTCAACATCATCGTCACAGTCTGCTGATGATTAGAGCCATCACATTTATTATGGGGTGTGGGCTTATTGTGATTTTGAGAAGAGGAGAATGTAATTAGTTGACTAGGCATCCGAAGGACCGCAGAAAGAACTGGCCGAATTCGAGAATGAATTCTCGCCAACCTTGAGAGAATGATGTAGATCCTGGAGGTCTCTAGCCATCGTGTCCGGACATGGATCCAGCCTATCCGGACAAGCCATCGAATATTAGGGTTTCTCGAATTGGTGTCCAGACAGGCTTCTCACGTGTCCGGACAAGGCTGCGCCAGCTTTATTATAAAAATCATAACTTGAGTTTTAGAAATCGGATTGGAACGATTTTGGTGGCGTTGGAAAGATAATTCAAAGATCTACAATATCATGTTGCCCAAGATTTGGCTAATTCCGACGTTTACTAAGTCAAAACGGACTGCAAATAGACGATTGAAATGCTGGGTGAAAATAAAGGCAAGAATCCAATAAGGAAAGACTTGATTGCTCTATTGGGGACTTTAATGAAGATTTTATGCTTGCAATCCAACAATCATATATATTTTATTATTTACGTTATTTAAATTAGGATTTTATTTAATTGTAATTTTCCCTTTATTATTCTAGAACTTTTCCATAATAGGTTTATGTTTACTTTTGCTCCAAGTTTGTTTATTGTTATAAATACAGCAGACCTAATATGTAAGACGCAAAGTTTATGTTGTTTATTGAATTTTGTTAAATAATAATTACTCATATGTGAGTTTTCTTCGTATTTTTTCTTGAAATTATAGATAGACTCTATATTTTGAGAAGAATTCTCAGATCATTGATAAACTCAAGATCTAAAATTATTTATCCCGTTCCTTATCGATGTTCTTCGCTGCAACCCACCAAGTCACGCTGCATCAATGGTGCAATTAATTATATTCTTTTTCTGCCCATCATCTCATTGTTCTCATTTTGGACCAGTTGGATTCGTTGATCATCTAATCGCTATGTAGCCTATGTGCATATATATATATATATCGATTATATATATATATATATATATATACCTTTCTGAAGTAGAATTAATTGATCATGTGGTATTTAACGTGCCTAGAACGCTATTCTCATCTTAAATCCACGTCTTCCACGGTCTAAAGACTTGAAGGTCCTGCATTGTGGAATATAATAGTAAACACGCTTATTAGACCAAAGTTGAGTTTAAGTTGTACCTTTATCATATTCCCTTTCTCACGCCAATTGTTTTGGACAATATTCTTTCCTCTCAGTCCTCTCTCTCACTCGTTTCACCATGGCTTCCATACCTGTTCTAATCTTACTGCTTGTTTTCTTAATTTCTGATGATTATGCAAAAGCTCAACAAAACGACTCCAGTACTGTGATACCCTTAGGCTCCTCGCTTTCCCCAGATGCAAAACGTACTTCATGGCTCTCACCTTCTGGCCATTTTGCATTTGGTTTCTACCCACAGGGTGATGGCTTTGCTCTGGGCATATGGCTCATTAATCAGAATAACAACACTACTGTCACCTGGACTGCCAATCGAGATGACCCACCTGTCTCCTCAAATGCTACCCTGGACCTAACCGAAGAAGGTATGCTGCTCCGGAGTACTGGACCTCTCAGCGAGAAATACATTCCTGATAAACTGATGATGCCTGCAGTTTCAGCTGCGATGCTTGATTCGGGTAATTTTGTGCTGTACAACAATAATTCGTATGTTATCTGGGAAAGCTTTGATTTTCCGACTGACACCATATTAGGAGGCCAGAATCTGTCTTCTCGTCGAAACTTGGTTTCAAGTGTGTCCTCGTCAGACCAATCGAGTGGACGATTTTCTCTCATTCTGCAGACAGATGGAAACCTTGTTGCCTACCCTGCAGACAGCTCGAATGCTCCAAGTGATGCTTATTGGTCCTCTGCAACTTATTTAGGCGTTGCATCCCGACTCGATGCTTATTGGTCCTCTCGCGACGGTTTTTATCGCGATGTTTCTGATCGCGTTGTTTATGGTCGCGGTGTTTATGATCGCGGTGGTTACAGTATTCTACAGCTCACTCTTAGTAATTCAGGCGTTCTTTTCCTACACCGCGGTAATTTGAGCGTACGCAGTTTGGCAAATAGCTCCTATCCCAACACAGAAAATGGAACTCTTATCCACCGCGCAACATTCGATGCAGATGGGATATTTAGATTGTATTTGCACCACTTTGACAGGGACAATAGCTCAAGTATCTTGCTGGAGTGGTCGGCGCTGCGTGACCGTTGTGAGGTTAGAGGTGTCTGTGGACTCAACAGTTACTGCTCAGGCGTGGGCAACGAAGCTCACTGCAAGTGTTATCCTGGATTTGAATTCGTCAACCCCAGCAATAAGTTCCTGGGTTGCTACAGGAACTTCACTGACAACGGTTGCAGAAGCAGAAAAGATCCAGCGATGTTGTACGATGTGGTTTCTTTGGATAATATGTGGTGGGGTGATCATCCTTACTCGGTGGTTCCAATCAAGAAGGAAATTTGTCACAAATCTTGCTTGAAAGATTGTAACTGTGGGGCAGTATTGTATACGGGTGATAGTTGCACCAAATATAGGCTTCCACTGAGATATGGGAGAGTAAGTAAAAACATCTCATCAACAGCTTTCTTTATGGTGATTAGGAAAAATAGCACAATTCCTCGAGTTCCCTCGCGTCCAGAAGTCGTGATCACTGAAAGTAACAGGGGTCTGATTTTGATTCTTGCTTTAAGTTTGGGTTCCATCTCATGCCTTTGTCTCATCTTTGCTATCTATAGTGTCTTCAGATACAGGCATCAAGTTTACAGATATACAAGCCTGTCACAAAATGCAAATTTGGGCTTAAGTGAAGAGTTTGCTTTGCGACCTTTTTCTTACAATGAGCTTGAGAAAGCAACAGATGGCTTCAAGGAAAAATTAGGTAGGGGCACTTTTGGATCTGTTTATAAAGGAACTATGTCTGGAGGCAACAAAACTATTGCCGTTAAAAGACTAGAGAACTTTGTGGAAGAAGGGCAAAGGGAATTTCAAGCTGAAATCACCGCCATTGCCCGAACTCATCACAGAAACTTGGTTCGGTTGTTGGGTTTCTGTATTGAGGGCTCTAGGAAGCTTCTTGTTTATGAATACATGAGCAATGGCTCACTCGCACATCTTCTCTTCAAGGCAGAGATGCGCCCCAATTGGAAAGAACGCGTAAGAATTACGAAAGATGTGGCAAGAGGGATCCTCTATCTGCATTAAGAGTGTGAAGTCCCCATCATCCACTGCAATATAAAGCCCCAAAACATACTTATAGATGATATGTGGACCGCCAAGATCTCTGATTTTGGGTTGGCAAAGCTGTTACTCCCAAATCAACAATCAAGATCGACTATGGAGGCGGAGGCGACCACGGGGTACTCCTACTTGGCACCAGAATGGCAAAAGAATGCCTTGATATCAGTAAAAGCAGACACATACAGTTTTGGTATTATGCTTTTGGAGATTATATGCTGTAGAAGCAGTATAGAAGTAAATGTTCCAATTCCAGATGAGATAATTCTTTCCAATTGGGTTTATAATTGTTTTATGGCTGGAGAGTTGGAGAAGCTTGTTGAAGATGAAAACGTGGACTTCATGACACTGGAAAGAATGGTGAAAGTGGGGTTATGGTGCATTCAAGAAGATCCAGCTTTGCGTCCATTAATGAGGAATGTAATATTGATGTTGGAAGGGACAATGGATATTCTTGTCCCTCCATCACCAGTTATTTAATTCCCTCCTTGTCTCATGAAATTACTATCCTTTTTTTTTTTTTTTTTTTTTGTCTCCCTTTATTCATGATGCGGGCACATGTCTACAACGATTTATATGTATGCACATGTATGTTCTGATAGTATTTGTTATCTTCAAATAAAAGCATTAACACACATTTACACTGTTATCTTAAAATAATTAATCAAGTTTCATCAAAATCATCTAGAATTACTTATTAGTGATATCATTTACCAAGGTCTCCGATCCTCATTTAGATATCGATCTTGGTTTGACAGGGAGTCAATTTTGAGCACTTCAAGCCCCTAAAACTCGATCATCAGCGCCTCTAAGACCCTAGGAAATATTATTTCCACGAATGCCTAGCTTCCAAGAGTCTTAGAGTGAAGAGGAGAAGAGAGACTAGTCCAAAACCAGAGATTTTGGTCACTTCTAAAGGAAGAAATTGTTTCTTTCGACCCCTTTTTTCAAGGTAAAAAAGAAATTGCTTCCACTGTCAAAATCATACGCTTGACTCTATATACATGGTTTAACCATAGACGACTAAGTAAAATTAAAGATTTGGGTTGCCACTCTGTTCGACCCTGTTGAAGAATATGCAAAACAGAGGAACTGCAAGTTGGACGTGAGGAGGGAGTACTGACAGATATTAGGGAATACTTTTAAAAGAATAAACTAATTTTTTATAGACGAATGGAGCATTGTTCTCTTATCTCTCTAAAAGAAATGGTGTGGAAGCAACATTGGCTAGTCAACCTCAGTCAAGAATCCAACCTCAGTCAACATTGGCTACTCTGCCCTCCCTAAAGTGTTATCTAAAGCATGGAAAGGGTGTTAGTAGAATGTCATTAGAACTCATAATTAAATAGAAACAGGAGTTTCTAAAAACGCGTCTGAAACCGATGGATTTGAAAACCACAGCCAAACACAGACGCGTCTGACGGTTCCTCTACGCAATTTGAACCCCTTTTGAATGTGCAATTTCTTGCATCTCTATCGTCCATCCGTGTATACTACGTCAATTTAGAGGTCCTATCAACTTCGGACACCCTGCCTAATTAATTGTGTGATACATGAAACCTGCATAATGACAATGAAGTGAATTGCAATTAGTGGTTTCACTTTAAAGGAAGACTTGACCCCTCAATCAACGGAGAAACAAGTGTGTGAATCCATCCAAAGAGATGAAGAAATTTCTTAGTTTGTTTCAAACTTGTACATCCATGTGCTCTGCAAAGCGTGGGATTTGACAACTCATATACAAACCCTATGTTTATCTCTCTTACGCACCTATTAGTTGAAAATACAGAAAACAATACTGCCATTTTCTTTTAGCCTTCCCACCCCCCCAATGGCTCCCATATCCATTGTTTTCTTCCTTGTGTTTACGTCCTTTGCATGTGGAGGAGCTCAACCAAATCAATCTAGCCGTATTGGCCCGGGCTCTTCACTCTCTCCCACAACTCAACCCTCTTCGTGGCTTTCTCCTGCTAGCCGATTTGCATTTGGGTTCTACCAGCTGCAAGGCACTACTGGCTTTGCTGTTGGAATTTGGTTGGTCAGTAAACACAACAAAACCGTCGTGTGGACGGCAATTCGTGATGGTCCACCGATCACCACGAATGCAAGGCTGGATTTTACCAAGGATGGTATGATGCTTTCGAGAACTGAGCGAAGACGATCGAAACTCATTGCGAAAGCAACAGGCTCTGTTTCCTATGCCGCCATGCTCGACTCTGGCAATTTTGTGCTCTGTGACAAGGATTCCAAGATAGTTTGGCAGAGTTTTGAACATCCTACCGACACCATTTTAGGAGGTCAGACTTTGTTTGCGGGAGGCCAACTCTTCTCTAGCTTAACAGAGATTGACCACTCAACCGTATCACGGTTTCATCTCAAGATGCAGGATGATGGAAACCTTGTTTTATACCCAGCAAACACTGGCGACACTCCAGATGATGCTTACTGGAGCACAAACACTGTAGGCCTTGGATCTAAGTTTCACCTTTATCTCAATAATACAGGTCGTCTGGTTATCATCAACGGCAGTAGTTTACACACAGTTCGTACCTTGCATATTGCATCTTCGGCCACCAACAATAATACTATTTATCGTTCAACTCTCGATGCGGATGGAATTTTCCGTCTCTACTCTCACGGCTATGAAGAAAGTGGCGACTTCAACGTATCAACTTTATGGGAAGCGCTTACCGATCGATGTGAGGTGAAAGCTTTCTGCGGTTTCAACAGCTATTGCACATTCAATGACAACGAACCATACTGTCTTTGCCTTCCTGGGACTGATTTTGTAGATCCGAATGACAGGTCTCTTGGTTGTGAGAAAAACTTTTCGGAAGCAGTATGTATAGGTGGAAAAGAAAATGAAGCCTTATATCGCATCCAAACCATGGATAATATGGAGTGGGGAGATCTTCCTTATGTTGTGGCAGCGTTGTCAACAAAGGAAGAATGCAGCAGGTCTTGTTTGGAAGATTGCAGTTGTGGGGTGGCACAATTCAAGAGTGGGTCTTGCTGGAAACAAAGCCTTCCACTGAGGTATGTGAGAAGAACTAAAAATAAGGAGACGGTATTCTTTAAGGATGGTATAACAAGCCTTAAGAGCAGCAATGAAACTGATAACCAACAGGTGCCACTCGAGGTCGTACGCAAAACAGCAATAGTGGAAATTCTTCTTGTGACTTTTGGTTTTACAGCATTCTCATGTGTTGCCCTCGCAATCTCTGGCCTTTTCGTTTTCAAATGTCGAGTTTTGAGGTACCAAAGGCTAATAGAAAATGGAAACCTGGGCTTGAATGAGGAGGTCACATTGAGATTGTTTTCTTATAATGAGCTTAAAAGAGCAACAAATGGCTTCAAAGAAGAGTTAGGTAAGGGCTCATTCGGAGCAGTTTACAAAGGGGCACTGTACAAAGGTAGAAGACTTGTTGCTGTAAAGAGACTAGAGAAATTAATTGAAGAAGGTGAACGAGAGTTCCGGGCAGAGATGCGAGCAATTGGGAGAACCCACCATAGGAACTTGGTTCGTTTGCTAGGTTACTGTGCTGAAGGTTCTAAAAGGCTTCTCGTTTATGAGTACATGAGCAATGGCTCTCTTGCTGATCTTCTTTTTAGAGCCGAGAGACGTCCAGACTGGGATGAGAGAGTGCGAATCGCACGAGATGTTGCGAGAGGGATCCTCTATCTACACGAAGAGTGTGAGGCCCCAATTATCCATTGTGATATAAAGCCTCAAAACATTCTAATGGATGATTTTTGGACCGCTAAAATCTCTGACTTTGGACTGGCAAAATTTTTAATGCCAGATCAAACTAGGACCTTCACAGGAATTAGAGGGACAAGAGGGTACTTAGCACCTGAATGGCATAAGAGCACACCAATATCAGTAAGGGCGGATGTTTATAGTTAAGGAATAGTGCTCTTGGAAATTTTATGTTGCAGAAAGAACATAGAACTTAACGTATCAAACGACGACGAGATTGTTCTTTCTACTTGGATCTACAAATGCTTTGTTGGTAGGGAGTTGGGTAAGATTATGTGCGGAGAAGAAGTAGATAAGACTACCTTTGAGAATATGGTTAAGATTGGACTCTGGTGTATTCAAGACGAACCAGCTCTTCGTCCTTCCATGAAAAGTGTCCTCTTGATGTTAAATGGGATTACTGAGGTATCTATTCCTCCATGTCCAGCTCCTACGTCCATGTGAACTTTTGCATGCAAGAAAAAATTATATCTGATCTCATATAGTTTTTATTTGTTTTATTTATGTATTTCCTGCACTCATCACGGAAGGGCATCTGTTGGCCCTATTACTAGACAACTATTATATTTAGAGGCCAATAGTAGAAGTACTGCACAAAACAGTGCAAGGGTAAGTATTGAGTTAAACATGTATTTATCTTTCATCAATAAAATTACGATGAAAACGTTGTCGGTGATAGCCATCTACTTTAAAGCTTCTTATTGCGAGACATTATCTTTCATCAAAAAAATATTAAATGCCTAAGATATTAATATTGTACACAAGATAACTAAGAAAAATTTATCCTTCTTGTCATATAGATAGTTGGGGGTAGGTATCTTTAATTATGATTTTTTTGGATACACTCAAAACTTTTTGAAAATTGATAGCATTAAATGGAGTCGTAAATGAGTCAAGCTCAGGTGAGTAGTGCTTACCCAAGCTCGACTCATTTAAAATTCTCAAAAGCTCGAGCCCAGGTTGAGTACTAATACTTAAGCTCGACTTAGCTCGCCAATGAGAATCCCTCCTACGAGCTAGAGCTCGCCTGTTTTGCAAGGCTCACTCAGATCGTCTCTTACAAAGTTTATAGAACATTTTTAAGAAAATTTTAACTTTTTTAAAAACTTAACTCATCTTGCCAAACATCTAAAAGGATCCTTTCCATTTCCTTTGAAATAGATAGGAACAGTTAGGCAAAAATAGGAGGGCAAAATGGTCTTTTTAATTGAAAAGATCATTTTGCCATCCTAAATTATACTAACCAGATCCTGTCCATTTCCTGTGAAATGGAGAGGATCTCATTCCACCAAACATTAGATGAGGCTTCTCGTAAGATGAACCAAATATTATTAAATACTTTTTATGTTCCCAACTAGGGCTGTAAACGAGTGTAAACGAGTCGAGTTTGGGCGAGCCAAGACTGTCCAAGCTCTGCTCAATTAAAAATTTCACAAGTTTGAGCTCGAGCCGAGCTCTAAAATTTAAGCTTGGCTCGGCTCACCAAAGAAAATTTCGTGTGCGAGCCGAGCTCGAGCTCGTCTAGTAGGTGAGTCAAGCGAGCAACCGAGCCGAGCCAGCTCGGCTAATGCAAACTTAAAAAAAAAAAATTAACTTAAATAACTCATCATACCAATGAGACAAATTAAATTAAATTTAATAATAATAATAATATATTAGTAAAAATGTTTTACTTCCCAACCAACAAATTGAAGGCAACTTTGTAATCCAAGCGAGCCAATCCATGTGGGACAACTAGAGCCTTGGCTCAATAAGAAAGGCATGCATCATTTTTATATATTACTTAGGTGAGAAAGTTTTTTTGCTCTTTTATGTGGGACAAACAAGCTAACTATTATTGTGAGAGATGTGTGCTTGATTTTATTTTATTGGTGTGAGACACTTGTGAGCAAACAAATACAAGGAAAATAAAAAAGAGTTTACTCTTAACACTTAATAGTAGCAAAACAATGTTATATAAAAATTATCTAACATTTATATATATATATATATATGGGAAAATGTAGTTTACCCCCATGAAGTTTCAGGAGTTTTTCAATTTTAACCCCAAAGTTCAAAAATTGGCAATCTAACCCCCTGAAGTTTCAAAAATTGGTAATTTAAACCTTCCGTTTAATTTTTCTGTCAAAATGGATGGAAATTTATGAAATTACATCATTACCCTCAAGTTTTTTTAAAAAAATTTTGTCCAATTTAACGGAAAAATTAAATGGAAGGTTTAAATTGCCAATTTTTGAAACTTCAGGGGATAGATTGCCAATTTTTGAACTTTGGGGTTAAAATTGAAAAACCCCTGAAACTTCAGGGGGTAAACTGCATTTTCCCCTAAAAAAAAATAAAAAAAAGAAGACTAATCACAAAAAAAAACCAGCAAACAACAACAACGGCCGGCGCGTAGGATGCATTCCCTGGCGAGTGAGATCCACACTCAAATGGAAAAATATAAAGTTGTCAACTTACAAAATATAAAAATATAAATAATAAATAAAGTCTTCAAAACCCAAGTACTAAAAACGTTATTAACTCTTAATATTATCTGTTTGATTAGAATTTGTTTAGTCATAAGGTTTTAGTTAGTGTGAAGTTCTAGAAGGACAAACTTTAACCACGTAAAATTAGAAGGGAAAACTACACTTACACCCCTTATCCTCGTTGAAGTATAAGTTGTTCTATCAACATCCGTACGTAGCTCATGTTTCACTCCTTTTATTTTCACATTTTTCTTTTTCTTTTTCTTTTTCTTTTTTTCTTTTTTTTTGTAAAATTGGCCCTTAATAAAAATTGAAAATTAAAAAACAAATAAAATTCAAAATAATAATAATAATAATTTTTATTAATAACAAATAATAAAAATTCCAACCGTATACTCTATGTGCATCTAGAAATCCTATCTAGGCTATCTTAGTAGGAAAATTTGGTAAGAAACAGCTTCCGTGACATTCGGACTAATTATGACAAATGAAATGAATTGCATTTACAAGTTGTTTCACTTTAAAGGAAGACTTGACCCCTCAGTCAACAGATAAATGAACCAATGTGTGAATCTGTCAATTCAAATCACACAAACTCGACTTTTATATTCCAATCGGACCACCAAACCCCAATCTTACTACCAATAACCTGCCACCTACGGCACTGAATCTGTCAATTCAATTAGGGGTGCAAAGGCGGGCGGTTTTTAACCGCCCGCTAACCGCTAACCGCTATAACCACCAACCGCCTAACCGCCTAACCGTCTAACCGCATTAACCGCTAACCGTCTAACCGCCATAACCGCCTAGCGGTTAGCGGTTATTGGGTCTACTAACCGTAACCGCTAACCGCTAACCGCCTTTTTATATAATATATTTTTATAATTATAATTATAAAAATATTTATACATATAACATAATCACTTGATCATTAAATCACAATTTTTTTTAAAAATAATTAAATCACAATTTGAGTATTAATATATTATCACTATAATTTATATGATTATATCATATAATCACTTGATCATTAAATCACAATTTTTTTTAAAAAATAATTAAATCACAATTTGAGTATTAATATATTATCACTATAATTTATATGATTATATCACATGAGATTGATTATTAAATCATTTGATTATATAATAACAAATTATACATATATAATATGACATAACTCAAAGGTATACTAATTCATACTAATACAACAATTAAATATCTAGAGACTTATTTCCAATGTATGTTATAAACCTATAAGTCTATATAAGTCTACATATGTATATGAATAATATAAATGTATAATATCAATAGTTAATCATATGATTCAATGACAATTCAAATACTTTATTCAAGACTTCAAGTGAATCATATTATTAATGTACAATGATGATATGATTCGTATAATATCAAATTAAGTAATTGACATTGGATTAAACAATGACCAATGTGTTACTTATAAACATAATTTAAGTATTAATGTATTATCATTATAATTTTAGTAATTTATATATTATCACTATAATTGATATGATTATATCACATGATGACTTGATCATTAAATCATATGATTATATAATAATAAATAATACATATATAATATGACATAACTCATAAGTCATAAGTCTACAAGTTAATCATATGATTCATGTACAATGATAATCACAATTGATTCAATTGAATTAAACAATATGTTACTTATAACTATAAGTCTACAATTTAATTAAAACATTATTAGATACTTTAGGAATTTAGGATTTAGGAGTTTGAACATTGCCATTTACCATTAGATATTAAGTTCAATTCAAAGAAAAAAGATTATAAGTAAATATGATAAGAATTTAAATAATTAATCATATGAATCATATGATATAATTTAATGAGACTATATGATTATATAATATCAAATTAAGTAATTGACATTAGATTCAACAATGTGTTACTTATAATCACAATTGAAGTATTAATGTATTTTTTGAACATTTTTTAGAAAAAGAAATTTAACCATTTTTTGAAAGAAACAAAAAAAAAGAAAATTAACAATTTTGAACAATTTTGAATTTTATATATATATATTATAGTTATATTATATGCATATTAAATAATATAAATGTATAAGATAAATATTTAACTATATGATCCAATTACAATTCCAATACTTAATCAATTATTCATGTACAATGACAATGACAATGTGATTCATATAATATCAAATTAAGTAATTGACATTGGATTAAACAATGTGCTACTTATAACTACAATTGAAGTATTTTTGTTTGTTTGTAAGTTTATAAGATCAACACTTAATCATATGATCCAATGACAATTCAAATATTTATAGCAATTGGGCCTAAGAAGATATTAAAAATACAAGAAGAAAAAAATGAGGGTAAAAAAAAGCCCAAAAAAATAAGCCCAAAAAGCCCAAAAAAAAGCCCAATTTTAAAAAAGCGGTTAGCGGGCGGTTATCTATTTCACTAACCGCTAACCGTAACCGCCTTTGCACCCCTAAATTCAATTCACACAAACTCGACTTTTATACTCCAATGGGACCACCAAACCCCAACCTTACTCCCAATAACCCACCACCTACGGCACTGAATCTGTCAATTCAAATCACACAAACTCGACTTTTATATTCCAATCGGACTACCAAACCCCAATCTTACTCCCAATAACCCACCACCTACGGCAAGCAGTGCCATCCGTAAATCATATCAACTATTTTTCTTTTCTTCTTCTTTTTGACAGTATGGGTTAAGATGATAAACCACCATCCATGACTTGTCTTTTCCATAAGAGAAGTGCTATACTTTTAAATTTTTCTTTTCAAAAGTTAGTTCTAAAATAGTATGTTACTATCTCATTAAATTTTATTATTTTGAAAAATATATCAACTTATAAGATTATAATACATCATTTAAGAACCAACTTTTAAAATTAAAAAAAAAAAACATTAAAAAGTATATTATTTTCTGTGATTATGGGGATGATTGTTGTACAACGGTTTTAATTGACATATGATTAAAATGATTTATTCCAAGTCTCCAGAATGCTTCCAAAATGTCTTTTTAAGCCCAATTTCCATTGGAATTCTTGTATTTGTCATATAAGACCCTAAAACATAAAAATCAAATCAAATCAAACAAATAACAACACTAAGAAATTAACATATACAAGTTAAGAAGCTTAGATGTACAACATTCATCACTCATCATATAGCATTTCTGTTTCAATACATGTGCACAGTTTCATTTTTCTTACATGGAGAAGATACTAGGTGGCACTTCTACCCTTAAAAATTGAACAAAAAAAATTCAATTATTAATTTTCAAAATTAGAAATTCGGGTTTTGCATTTGTCAAGACACTCAAGGACTAAAACTCAAAGGGATACATATGGGACAATTTTCCTTTTTCTTTTGTGATGGGTTGGGCTATATATGTTTAAAAGGCCCAGTTAAAATATTTTTAGTTGAAACCATGTGGTAAAGTCCAATATACCGATTATTAGTTAGGATTCTTTGTAGATATTGTTAATAGTTGTGTTAAATGGGCTAAATTATAGGGTAATTAGTTGAGTCAGAATGTATTAATAAAACATTATAAAGAATAAAGGGGCATGAAATTTGGACTAATTTTAGAAATTCATCTTGTGTGATTTTTTTGTTCCTCCAAAAATAATGTAACTCTTAAAATTACCATTTGGTCAAAATCTAATAATGATCAATCACAAGCTAATAGTAATTTTAAGAGGCATATCATTCTTAGAATGATACAAGAGTCACACAAGATAGACTAGTAGTACTACTCTGTAATTTGTGACTAATTAATTCAAGAATCGTAGAAGGCTGGGCTTTCTCAAAAAGGCCAATAAAAATTCAAATTTCTCATTTCTATTTACAAATCATTCAACCATTACAAACACCTATTGGATCAAGAAAACGACCTTCCAATTACTCTCATTATCTTACAATTTTTTTCCTCAAATGGCCAGCAATCCATGAAAGCCCACCTCTAAGGTGTTTTTTGGCAATATGGGTTAAGATGATAAGACCGAGATAAGATGGATCTACACATGTGGATTTACAATTCAATCCATTTGTAAATCCCCAAAAGTCACCCCGAAAAATGGTGACACAATCCCAGACTCGTGCTGCAGCAAAGGTGGTTCCTAGAACTGTGATTGATCGCACATTAACTGCGTTCGAGCGCCATTCCCTGGAAGTGCGAGGGCCGTTCTTGGTATTGCGACCAATCATCCCTGTGAATGCAATCGAGTGTACCAAGTCGTTGGAAGTGCAATCAAGTGCCCGCGTGCTTGCGATCGAGTGCCTGTGATCGAATAGCATAATGTCCTCGCACGCGTGCCTGCGATCGAGCGCATGCGAGGACATTATGCTATTTTTTCCGCTTTTATTAAGCTTAAACCAACTTTATTTCCTTGTTTTACTAGGATTAGGGTTTTGAGAGTCAATATTCCGTGTTTTATTAGTAATAGGAGTCTTGGGACTATCAAATACATGCTTATAACCTCTAGAAAAACAGTTTTATGTTGATTTATCAGTTTTCTCTAATAAGAATTACTCCGAAGTGAGTTTTCTTCATATTTTTCCTTGAAGTCATAAACAGACTCTATAGTTTTGAGAAGAATTCTCAAATCTATGATAGACTCAAGATCTAAGAATTATCTATCTTTCTTCTTGTACTGTTTTATTTGCTTACCACCTAGTCAGGCTGCATCTAGAATTAACGTCAATAATACTATCACTTTAAATTTATATTTTTTTATCCTTGTGCAACTGATTTTATTTATTATTCTTGTACTTGTAAAAGTCTTTTCACCATGTACATAAATATTTTAGTAACTCTCACCAAAATACCTTGGCCAGGAACTGAGAATAATTCATTCGATAAAATCTATTTTAAGTGAAAATTTCTTATCCTTTAAATAAAAAGTTTGGATTCCTTCTTGAGAAAAATGCTCTCACAATGCTACATATGATTACTTAACGATCGAAAATTTTGACCAGTATCACTTATAAATGCATCCACATGACATTTGAGTTCATAATTCTTTCAAGATTTAGAATCAATATTATAAGAAGTTTCACGAGTTATAGTCATTCCTATTGACAGTGTTTTTGAGGAAAAACAACTCTCATGGTCAATTCAGTGCATTACACATGCACATCAACCCAAAGTCTTTACTTCATCTGATCAAGATAAATCATCACAGAGGTGTAGTGTAACAGTTTTCGCAAATGGAATGCCCAATCCCGAATATGAAAAGATTTACTTACTGTTTTACTTTTTTCTAAATTCAATTGAATAGTGATTCTTTTTGGAGGTGCAACCTACTTATTAGATTAGTTCTATTGGAGTATTACCATTGTTTGCTTGATCATAATTTGTTTAGACGTAAGGTTTTACTGAGTGTGAAGTTCTAAAATGGCGAACTTTAACCATATAAAACTTGTAGGCGAAATTTTACTTACACTCCTTAGAGTATAAGGAGTTATCATCATAATCTTGAAGTTTACAAATTTTGTAATGTTGGTATTCTATGTTTCGGCCCCTTTTAATTTCACCTTATATATATATATATATATAAAATGCCCATCTAAAAAGAGAAATGATTAGTGTCAATAATTTGTCCATATTTTTCTCATGTTCTCCTATAAATTCAATAAATCAAGTATTAAATTTAGAGATGTCAAAAAAAAAAAAAAAAAAAAAAAAATAAAAACTATTAAATTTGGAGAAATGCAAGGGGTCAATAAGTTTCTCATATTTGACTCATATTCTTTTACAAATTCAAGGTCAACCATTAGATTTATGGAGTTCACATAAGTCAACAAATCCAATGGTTGATTTGTAAGATGTGATGGGCCAAATATGGGAAAAATACTAACCCCTAGCATTTCTCTTCAATTTGTGGGGTTCACCAATCACCATTGACTTATGTAGGATCCATATAAATTCACAAATATGATATGAAAAACATATGAGCAAAATATTGACACCAATCATTTATCTTTAAAAAAACAAATTCAAAATTCAAAATAAAAGGGGAAAACTCTGTTGACCTGCGGCTCTTGTCCAAGGCAATATTTATTATTATTATTAAGAATTTTATATTTTATATTTATTTTAAGAAAAAAGTTGGTATTTGGTCATTTAACAAAAAATGCATAAAATTCTCTCTTGTGCTGGTCTCAAACATATAACCCAAACCTGCACGCTATGTTTTTTTTTTTTTTTGAGAAAAGTATAATTTAGCCCCCAAACTATGTTTATTTTCATTTTACTTCATAACGCTCCAAAAGCCATTAAATAGCCCTATAAACTACCAACTACTAATTTAGCCACCTGTTAGTCATTACCAGTTTGTAACAGATGGGAACTCAATACATCGCCATTTTTGGGTGAATAAGGTTACTAAATACCTATTTTGAAAAAAAAAATCAATTTAAAATGCTCCAAAACGACAAGCTTATTCAGTGCGTAGGTTTAGTGGCTCACTGCCACCTCCCATAGTTATGGTATTTCGGCGTAGCCACCCTTTAAACTTAATTTTTTTTTTTTTTTTTTTTTTTTGGGTGGTATTTTTGTAACTTAATCTTGTCAAAACGACATAATATTGAAGTTTTCATCCTATTTGACGGTAATGACTCACGGAGTAGCCAAATTGCAACTAATTGGTAGTTTAGATAGCTACTTTATTACTTTTTGAATACTAAAGAGCTAAAATGAAAATAACTTGTAATTTGAGGGACTAAATTATATTTTTTCCTTTTTTCTATGAATAGGAATGTTTGGTAACAATCAGCGTGCATGACATTCTGACTAAATTATTGTGTGATACATAAACCTTCCACTTAGGACGCATTTACTAGTTTTTTCACTTTAAAGCAAGACTTGACCCTCACAATCAACAGATAATGAACGTGTAAATCTGTCCAAAGCGAAGAAGAAAACTTTCTCACCATATTAAAACCCAATTTAAATCACCCAAACTCGACTTTTATACTCCAATCGGACCACCAAACCCCAGTCTTACTCCCAATAACCCACCACCGACGGCACCATCTGCAAATCAGATCAACTATTTCTTTTTTGACAATATGGGTTAAGATGATAAATCACCATCCATGATGACTTGGCTTTTTGTCTTACATGGAGAAGATACTGAGGTGGCACTTCTACTCTTAGAAATTGTACGAAGTAATTCAATTATTAATTTTCAAAATTAGAAATTCGGGTTTTCATCTGTCAAAAGAGACTAAAACTCAAAGTGGGTATCATACAATTTTCCTTTTTCTTTTTTCTTTTGTGACGGGGGGGTGTATTTGTGCATATAGAAGTATTTAATTAAGAAAGTTTTACGATATATTAATGGTTGATACTTAATTTTGAAATGGAAAGTGGGGTGTTCATCACATTGGTTGGACGTGATTTCAATTAATTAAAAATAATAATTTAATGTGGGGGTGTCAAATAATTTTGAGGATGTGTTGATAAAATTAGTGCAGTAGAAATCGCTAATAAGTACTAGTTTAAACTGAGTACTTCTAAAAGTTTATCAAAAAATAAAGTGCTTTTTAAAATTATCATTTAATTAAAATTTAATATTAATTTTAATAGTTAGATCATTTTTAGAAAAACACAATAAAACACAACAAGAACTTCTAGCATTACTCTTCTAAACTCGCTAGTTATTTTAACCATACATGATGTCAATCTTATCACATGTCTTTGCGTGATTTTAACGTCTAAACTCACTGGTTATTTTAACCATACAAAAAGGGCAATTGTTGGGTTGTGTGGAGGGTGAGGGCTTTGCTGACATTGCGTGTTAGCTAGGCCTTCTTGTCCTTAGGACGAAACTAGAAGTTCAATTCAAAGGGGTTGGACGAAAAAAAAAAATTTAGGGGCCAAAATGAAAAATAAATAAATAAAAGAACGAAATTATTTTTTTTCTCACAAATTTAATAATAAAATAATTGTTTAAAAAAAAAAAAAAAGTCAAAGGTGGGGATGGGGGAGGCCTATTAAAAAAGTAGTATGTTATAATTGAGAATTGAACATATTTTTATCACGTTCTTGCTCTTTATGTTATAAAAAAACTTTGAGTAAAAAATTATCTTTTCATTTTATGAAGAAGAAGAGTCTCTACAAAAGTGAAGAGGAAGCTTTAATTCTTTTTAGTTATCTCGATAACATACTGCATTTTTAATATGTAGCTTTTTAGTTTTTTTTTTTATTATTATTAATTTTCATTTAGATAATCTAAATTTTAAAAACCTAAACAAAATTATAATCCAACAAATAATCTGAATTTTAAAAAACTAAATAAAATTATAATCCAACAAATATTTACAGAATTCTAAAATCTAATTAAACTCAAAATAACAAAACTAAATCTAGATAACAAATCTAACATCTAAATAACAAATCAAATAAAAAATTTTATTGTCTACATTTTATTTTGTCTAAATTAAAACCATAACAAATCTAAAATCTAACATCTAAATAAAAAATTAAACCTAAAATAAATCTATGTTATTTATTTTTTTTTTTTTTGGCGGAGTCACCTTATGCTTTGGGGGTGCCGTGATTTTTTTTTTTTTCTTTTTTTTTTTTTTTAAAAAGTATTTTCTCTTACTTTTACCCAAGTTACCAGCACCCGAAAAAAGAAATATATATTTCTTTTCTTTTACCCAAGTTGCACACAGCTGCACAGCAACCCAAATTTTTATTTTATTTTTTCCCCTCTCTCTCACAAAGTCTCACATACGGCTGTTCCCCAAATTTTCTTTTCTTTTCTCCTCTCTCTCTCTTTCTCTCTCACTCAAACGCAGCAGAGGCTCCATAGCCTCCATCCACCGTTTGTTCGGAAAATTGTTTTCATGAAATATTTTTAGTAGAAATCCGAACGGAGTCTTAATACTAAGTTCTTTCTTAAAAATTACATTAATAGGTAAGGTTTTAAAAAAATGGAAACGATTGTACAGAACTTTTTTTAGTAAAATAGAAAATATTTTCTATTAATTAATTTTTTTTTCACGCCAAACATCCATATTTTTTTTAAAAATTATTTTATGCTGAAATAAACGAACTAAGGATATTTTCGGTTTTTCACACAGACGCCTTATGCTCTCTTCAGTCTCTTGTGAATTTCACGCACCAGATCCCATTCTCTCACCCCTTCCATTCGGTTCCTCTCTCACACAAAAACCGCTCCTCTCTCAAATTTCACACACACTCTCTTGCTCCCTCTTCGTCTTCACGTGGCTCGATTCTTGGGCATGGTTTTGATTTCCTCTTGAATGGCAATGCAAGGAATTGGCTTAAGCAAAAGACCCCATTTGGTTCCTCATGCTAAAAACGTAAGTCTCACCAGATATGAGATAGCAATCAACAAAATTCGCATTGTTTAGAGAAGAAAGGAAGAAGAGAAAGAAAAATGGCACCATCCAAGGGCAAGAAGGACAAAGCAAAGGCCAAACCCACAGATTCAGCAAAGTCATCACCCTCCGCACAACCTGACAATTTCCCTTCCTGTATTCGCTCCATCCCTCCCTCCTCTGTCGCCATCACCATCCACGCCAAGCCGGGCGCCAAATCCTCCTCCATCACAGGTCTCTACGCGCGCACCTGTCTTTGTGTGTGTGTTAGATTGTATTCGTATTTTTTATTCTTGTTTTGGTTAAATATGAAATATAGATTTGAGTGACGAGGCCGTGGGGGTGCAAATAGACGCGCCAGCGAAGGACGGAGAAGCTAACGCCGCACTTCTCGATTTCATGAGCTCGGTCAGTCTGATTACTTTTTTAATTTTTTTTGTTAATTAATTAATTATTTTTATGTACACATATATGGGTTTTCATTTTATAAGTAGCAAACTCTTAACAGATTTTGGCCCTTGTATTCACATGAAAGTTTTGAATCATACCATAGAGTGTTGGCAGGATAATTTCCTGTTAAAGATCTGATTGTTAATGGGCGGCCCTTGTAGACTTTTTTGATTAGCTTTAACAATGAGGAAAGTAAATTTCAGTTGTGACTGTACTTGTTGGTGTTTTTCCCTTGTTCCATCAAAAGGTTATATTGTGTTTCGTAGCAGTTATCATTAGACATGTTATCTGCTTCTTTTGTGATAACGATCAACCCCTGAGACTGAAATCAGATGGCTAAATATAAACCTCAATTAACTTAGAGGAGAGTTGTTTATACAAAGAATTAGTTGCTTCTACAAAATGTTTATCTGTTTTTAATTTAAGGACTTGAGTTACCCGCCGACTCCTTACATTTTTTGGGAAGAAAACCATGAATTGGTTGGTTACTCTCAAGCTAGTACTTGCTAATTCAACATGGCAATAAGTTTTAAAATGTCTTATATTCTTACCAACTAAACCTTAATCCCATGATAGCTTAGCAATTATAAATATGTTAGAGGTGCACTAAAGGGTTATAAGTGAAGAGTAATAGTTTTCAAGCTTATGCTATAAGGAAGAGTGTTTGCAATTTAGATCATTTGTTAAGCCATATGCTTTTGGCCATAATAGCTGATAAGATAAGTACTTTGAGTAAAGAAAAGTTAAGACTAGATGTTGGATTTGTAGGTTAAAATGTCCTAGCAATTTGAATTGAATGAATGACATGAGGATGAAAAGGTGCATACTAAGATGGAGGAGATGATACTAGAATGAGAATTCATGATCTGAGTAGCTTCCATGTTGGTGACAAGATTGCTATGACTGATATCTTTCTTTACTTGTGGAAAAAGCATGTAGATGATGCCTTTTGGCTCATAAATGGAGATGTTCCCATTTTGCTGTAGACATAAGATATCTTGAAGAACATTTCTTGAGGTGCATGTATGTGCACTAAAGGTATGTTGGAAGATCAATTGTTACTCAAAGTGGACGGTTAGTGACAAATAGGTTAGAAAAAGAAAAACAAAACTCATCACCACTACCTAGCTGGTCTTTCTCTAGAAACCTCTCTGTGTGTGTAGAAAACTAACCAAATTACTCTCTTTAGATATTTTCACTGTCATCTTCACTTGCCAAAAATTACACCGTTGGTCTAGACTTCAAAGAACCTTTAAGGGAAAAAAATGTGACCCATCCAATGTTTTAAAATCTAGTTGCAATACAAGGATACTATAGACACTACAAGTCTCTCTTGTAACCAACAATGTTTTGTTTTATTTTACAAGTAAACGAAATATCATTAAAATTTCAAATGGCGCAACTCAAGTACACAGAGTATACAAAAGAAACACCTGGCTAGAAAGAGAGAACAAGTCTAAAAGTCATGAAGACTAAGCAAATTGGGATCTAAAACAGCTGTCCAGTGGCAAAGAGTTTCTTAAGATCTACTATCGGCCTTGCACGATCTTCAAAAGGCAAGATATGAAGAAACTAGAAGTCAAGTGTGTTGGGCATACTTGTGCAATGTACTTGGTGCATGTGATATTAAGTGAGTCCTTTGATGTACATGCAATTGTGATATTAGGTATGTGATTGTTATTATGTTTTATGTGTTTTTTGTATCATTGTGATGTGTTCATAAGTGGGAGCTTTTTTGTTGCTGTTTTTGGGTTTTCTACATCCGTTCTTTACTCAATATGATACCCATAGTTTCTAATGGCTGATTAACTTAATGTAACTAATGTGGTCAAAAGCTTATTGGTGTTTTTATGTGGAATTCTTTTTGTTTTGTTTTTCCGTCAATCACATTGCTTCTCAGTTTACCTTGCATAGTGGTTTAATTATGTATATAATATTGAAAGTTCTAACTCTTTGTTCTTCTCAAGTAACAGGTTTTTGGGGTGAAAAGAAGGCAAGTATCGATAGGTTCTGGTTCTAAATCAAGAGACAAGGTTGTGATTGTAGAGGAAGTAACTATACAAACTGTTTTCAATGCTTTGGACAAAGTTTCAAAAAGCTAGCGTTGGGGAAATGAGAGAGGTGATTGGTAATTTCTGTCCATGAACTTATCCCTGATGAGCTTTGCTAGTTAACAGTTTACACCTGACCAAGCGAAGCTAGATTTGCAGATCACTTATCTTTTGTCCATTTTGAATTATTTCCAAGTAGTTCTTATGAAAACCAGTTTGATTCGGGCATATTTTACCTGGTAAAATGGATTGCTCGACCAAAGTTTTAATTACAACAGCTACATGAATTTTTCTTTGTACGTGTTTGTAAATGAGTGATTTGTACACAATACTTCAAGTTGTTGCTCGTTTATTAGATGTTATTACTTTGTGCAGTGATGTACTAATGTAGCTATGGTACATTACTACATCTTTTGGTACACTTCTATTCAAAGCTTCTTGTTTGTGTCAAAGAGTAACTATGGGATTTTTTGTGATGCCAGCTTCCATGTAACGACAAACATTTTTTCATCTTCTACTGAAGATGAACGAAGAAGAGATCTAAGTATGAAGATTGATGAAGACCTTCAAACATATCTAAGAGAGGAGAAACTACAGGATGGGGCTGCGACATAGAGAGCTAGAGAGATGAAAAATGAGGAGAAAGGTTAGGAAAATAAAAGGATATATGCTCACCCAAAAAGATGTTTGAAATATATTCAAAAGTCAGATCGGGTCGGAATCGGAAATCCTACCCATATTCTGATTTGGACTTGGATTTTTTCTGAAATATC
>NC_081551.1:6970541-6994084 GCF_901000735.1 Corylus avellana | reverse complement strand
TTTTAACTTAAATCTTGGTATCTTCTGTGATTTACTCATTTTGTTTTCTCTTTTCTACTTTTTTTGGATCCGAACATGTTAATTTGTCACAATAGAACAACTATGCACAATCACAACAGGTTCTAATAAACATACATGACATTGGCAACAAGCATTTATTCTTCACTGGAGAGTAAGATAGAAAACTGACAGGAAATTACAAGGCTAGTGCACGCATCATTTGAATGTAAAAGCTTACATAAACTTAACTACTTTGTTGTACAAATTGCGAGGCTCAATCAATTGGGAGCCTATATTGTACTCAGGAAAGAGTCGGGTTTGGGAGGGACTGGAATATCCACAGTCCCTTCCAACATAAGCAGAACCTTCTTCATTGAGGGCCGGAGTGATGGATCATCTTGAATGCACCAAAGTCCTAGTTTAACCATTCTCTCCACTTGTTTCTTATCAGCCACTTCATTCCCAACTAGTTCAGTTAGGTTGCCAGATTCAAAACAATCGCAGACCCATTCATCAAGAACACTTTCTTCCTCGGGTAGATTCCAGTCTACACTCTTTCGACAACATATAATCTCAAAGAGCATAATGCCGTAGCTGTAAACATCTGCTTTTACTGTGATGGGCAATTTCCTATGCCACTCTGGTGCAACGTACCCCTTTGTCCCTCTAATGCCGGCGGTAAAGGTTCTGGTTTGGTCTGGCTTGAGCAGCTTTGCCAATCCAAAGTCGGAGATTTTGGCACACCCACACTCATCCATGAGAATGTTTTGAGGCTTTATGTCACAATGAATGATTTGTTGCTCACACTCTTCATGGAGATAAAGGATCCCTCTTGCTACGTTGCGAGCAATGCCCATTCTTTCATCCCAACAAGGCTGTTTTTCTGGTGTGAAAAGTATATCTGCGAGTGACCCGTTGCTCATGTACTCGTATACCAAAAGCCTATGACTTCCGTCGTGGCAATACCCGAGCAGACGGACAAGGTTTCTGTGATGTGTTCTCCCAATAACTTTCATCTCAGTCTGAAACTCTCTTTCCCCTTCGGCCAACACTTTCTCTAGTCTTTTGACAGCTACAACCTTCTGGCCATTCGACATCGCCCCTTTGAACACTGCACCGAATGAGCCTCTACCGATCTCTTCCCTGAAACCATCTGTCACTTTCTCAAGTTCTGAATATGTGAACGATCGTGGAGCAAAATCGTCACTGAGTTCAACATTTCCATCACAAGAGAGTTTTTTATACCGAAAATGATTTTTGTACAACACAATTGCGGAGATTACCAACATCATGCATCCCAAAGCACCAATTGAAGCACTAATAATTAGGATGTTTACTCGAATCTCTTTCTTGTTTTCTCTCTGCATATTTCCGTTTGGAGTAGTGGGTGTAGGTGTAGGTGTAGACGTACTTACCTTGATGAAAGCTACGGTTGAATCAGTCAGTTGCCTTCTCCCATATCTCAACGGAAGCCTTTGTTTTTGGCACGTCCTGTCTTTGAATAGCACAGCTTCACAGTTACAGTCTGCTAAACAGGCTTGTGAGCAAGAATCTTTGAATGGCACTGTCAAAGCAGAATATGAAGCATCTTCCCATATGGTGTTAGCCACTTCTTGCATGTTGTATTTAATATCTCCATTTTTGCTTTTGCAACTTTCTACAGTGAAATTCCTCTCGCAGCCAGCGGTCCAGTTCCCCTGTTGTACCATTTCGAATCCCGGAAGACATACACATTCAGCCTTTTGATTATTTGTAACACAAAAACCATTTAATCCGCAAAGACCCTTTGGACTGCACACATCAGATGACGAAGACCATACAGTTGACCAGTTTCCCTTCTGTGTCAGATTATGGGAGTACAGCCGGAATATCCCATCAACGTCAATTCTCATGAGATAAATAGTTTCTTTTGTAGGATATCCTCCATCCGTCAGATTCCTGATGTTGAAACTAGTAGCGTTTAGCAAGTAGAGATGGCCATCAGCATCAAAGTTTAGTGTCACGTTATCTCCAAGGCCATTTGTCCCAGATGCATAGTAAGCATATGGAGCTGTGTCTGGAGTATCCACCGGGTACTGAACAAGGTTTCCATCATTTTGCATCTTCAGACGGAAGATACCCGTTGAGGGTCGAGTGTCTGAAATGCTAGAAACGATCTCAGAACCTGCGAAGAGACGTTGACTGGGTAAAAGCGTATCAGTCGGGTAGTCAAAACTCTCCCATATTATTCCTTGATCGGAACCATAGATGACAAAATTGCCTGAGTTTAGCATGGACGCCGAAGCAGACCCAGAAGATTCAGCTACGACGGCCACCTGCTCTTGACCCATTTGAAGGACAAGACTGCCATCGCTTGCGAAAAGCAAGGTAGCATTGCTGGAGACAGGTGGGTCATCACGCTTTGCAGTCCAGACAACAGTCTTCTCGGGAATTCCGGCCATAAAAATCCCAACAGCGTAGCCATTGTCCTGCTTGTAAAATCCAAAGGCATAGAGACCAGAACGTGACAACCACGTAGGGTTTGTGGTGGGTGTCAGAGAAGAGCTTCGGCTAACATTAGACTGAATTTGTTGAGCTGAAGCAGTGAAAAATGCAGAGAAAAGAAAAAGCAGAGTGATGAAATCCATAACAAGATAATGAGATCTCTCTGTTGCTTCTCTTTTCTCCTCTTATCATTTCCTATCAGAACAATTGGTTTTAGCATGAAATTTCCAAAGGACTCAGCCTTCAGTCTCTTTCCGTCTTTGACTTTCAAAGTCTACGAAGTCAAGTCAATAAGCGGAATTGTCTTCCGAGAACCACGGAGTTTGACGCATCTCTCACGCTGTGCTTTACTGTATTTATGAGCTTTGAATTCAACTCTCTTGCCTCTTGTTCCTCCCACTTTCCTTTTTTAATCAGAAAAAAAAAAAAAACACATAAATCTCACTTGTTTAATAAGTAGCTGGAACACGTAGTGTCATGTTCGAATTGAAAATTACTGCTTAGAATGTAACTACGCATTGATGTTGCATATTTATATTATAAATGAAATGAAATAAGTTAAAGTGAACCAAATCAAAGCTATTAATTTATGTTTTGAAAATCACATCTGTCATTATAATGATGATCTGAACCACCATTACCATGCTAAATGCATTTGATAAAATACTAATGTCGTTTAGCAAACTGTTATAGAATTGGATAATACTAGGCATCCTAATACTTTTTTAAAAATTTATTTTTCCAAATGATCTGGTCCATTAAATAAATAAATAGATTTATATTGTTTTTTTTTTCCTTAAATGAATGTGAGGTCCAGATCATTTGGAAAATAGAACTTGGAAAAAAAATGTTGGGATGTCTAGCAGCCCTCTATAAAATTTCCATACAAATTGATTATGTGACTATAAAAATTAGTTATTAGATTAGCACTTATAAAAAAAAAATTAATAGCTAATTTTTACCGTCACATCATCCCGATAGTATGACTAATGTATATTAGTCTGATAAATAATATTACTCTTAAACTAATTATTTTTCATTAGCTTAAAATGGAGTTCTACAACATGGATTGTCGATTGTCTCCATCTGGCTTATCCTGCTACTAGTTTTGATTGATCTGCTCCTTCTTTGGATGATCTATGAAATTGTTGACTGGGTCATCTGTTTTGTTTTATTCAATTGAAAATTTTTATTAACTTAAAGTGTTGAAGAAAACATAAACATAAAAAAACATAGAGTTCTATGTGTGTACCTACAAACAAGTATCTTTGGTAAGTGTTCTATATTGTATAGTGATGCCTCTCACGTTCAGATTTGAAATAACCCAACGGTGGTATTTTATTACAATAACAAAACACATATGTACCCACAATCTAAATGCTATTGAGAGAGAATATAAGAGAGAATTGAGAGAGTGTTACGATAATAGAGTTTTATGCAGAACAATTATTAATATTAGGATATATTAAAATATATGATACGGTAGAATATTTTATTGTATTTATTTTTATTTGATATTATCTTTATTTTATTCTAGGTAAGAGTCTTGATGACTCATCCCTAATTTATATTCCAATAAGAGCTAATGACTCAGCCCTAGAAAATATTGTAATAATTTGACTATTTAATGGCCATTATGTCATGAATAAAGCTAAGTAGAAAATTATTCAAAACGGACCAAACCTTGTGTTTGAAAAGGTTTTAGGTTCCCTTCAACGAATTTAAATGGTCTAGGTTCCCTCAAAACTTAACAATCTATCTCATCTATCCCCATTATATTATATGTCTATGTAAAAAGCATTCAAGATGTCAGAAGGGAAAGTTCATTTTTTTTTGTGAAATATTCTCTTTTGTTAGTAAAAAGTAGGACTGTAAATGAGCCGACACACTCGACAACTCACTCGATACCTACTCGGTTAAGCTCAAGCCGAACTCGAGCTCGACACTGTACAAGCTCGCTCGTTACTATTGAAACTCGCTCGATTAGCTAGTGACACATACCCGACTCGCTTGATTAAGCTTGATGGGGGGCTCGTGAGTTCGACTCATTTAAGTCAAGCTCGTCCGGCTTGTTTAGGGCTTGCGAGCTTGCCTCGATTATCGACTTGACCCACACGACAACGTAACTATGTTTATGGACCATGTTATTAATCAATAATAATCATAGATTTAATATGTATACAATTAACTAATGAAAGGGTATAACTAACATTATATGGACTATGTTATTAATTATAGTGACATAGATTTAAATTTTAATGTTTACAATTAACTAATGAAGGGTATAACTAACATTATATGGAATATGTTATTAATTATAGCGACATAGATTTAAATTTTAATGTGTATACAATTATCTAATGAAGGGTATAACTAGTATTATATGGAATATGTTATTAATCATAGTTATAATTTTATAATTTAATAACTTAGTTAATACTTATTACTGAATATATACTACATTACAAAATATTGGAATAAGAATGTATGATATAAGTAATTACTACTAATTACTAATATGTAACTACTAACTACTAACTAGTTATGTAACTTATGTTACTTGGTGCTAGTTAATAGTGTGTAACATTGTATACAACTTATTATAATTTAATTGTAACAATTTAACATTTTAATTATTACATATATGATATCTTATATATGAATCAATATGACTTGAAATTATTACAAAGTTACAAATATGTAACATTATATACAAAGTTGATTATAAATGATTATATATATGATGTATTGATGTATGATATATTAATTACAAATTTCAAATTTAATATATAATGACAGTAATGTAACTACGTTTATGAATTATAGTCTATGTATGTTACTTACTTACATGTTTTTGTCTTAGAGATATATTAATTAGGATTAGGAGAATGTGAGTCGTGTACTTGTGTGCGGTGTGACAATTACATTAACTAACTATGTCACTTGTTTGTTAGTTAATAACTCAATTGTGTGTGCGCTTATAACTTATATACAAATATTATAATTTTATTTTTAAAATGTAACATATTGATTACTATATATACGATATATAGATATTAAGTTATTAAGTATTATTCTATAATTTCTATTAACTACTATTATTAGTCTATTAGACTACATATTTAAAAAAATAAAAATAAAAAATAAAAAATAAAAAAATCTAGTAGATTACTAGTTAGTAACTTAGTAACTTTGTAAGATTAGTAATTTATTGAGTTAGTATATTATATATATTGTATTATTTGTATACAACTATACATAATACACTAATTAAGTCAAGTGAGTAATTTATTTCCTTCACTAATTTTGACATTGCTTATTTTTTAATTTTTTTTAATTTAATTTAAGGAATCAACTAAAGTCTAACATTGTTAATGCCTTAATAATAATTTTTTTTTCTTTCTTTTAGATCAAATTATTTAATGGTGTGAAGTATTAACAATTTAACTGTTATAACATATTAACATATGATAATACTACTGATTAGTAAGATTACAATGATCATTGTCTGATTAATACTAAATAATGCTAAATAATACTACAACTTTTAAACCTATTCACTTAAAAATCATTTATTTTAGCGTTTTTATGTAGTACTATACATGCACGGTTTCTTAAGTACTTTAGCTAATTAAACGGCTGGGATTTAATTGATACAAATATGTATTTAATTTTAACGGTTTAGATCATTTATTGGATAACTAAAAGGCGAGTTCACCTGAAATTACCCATATTAGATTATTCTGATTATTTGAATTTTTTAAATTTGTGACATTTGAATCATAGTCGTCCAATTTAATTTGATTTAATCAGAGCCGTTGGATTTGATAAATGGAATATAGCTATAATCCATTCCAACGTGAGAGTTATATGGTGGTCCACATGACATCATGAGTTCACTAATCCAACATCTTTTATTGAATGAGAAAATAAAGATCAAAATAAACGGTCAAGATTATTTATTGGATAACTAATAGGTAAGCTCAGCTGAAATTACCCGTACTAAATTATTCTGATTATTTGAAATTTGAAATATTTCATCTTATAATCTAAGCCGTCGAATTTAATTTGATTTAATCCGAGCCGTTGGATTTGTTAAATGGAATAGATGTAATCCATTTTGAACGTGAGAGTTATAAGGTGTTCCACATGACACCATAAGCTCACTCATCCAACGTTCCGAATTGAATAAGAAAATAAAGATCAAATTAAACGGTCAAGATTATTTATTGGATAATGCATGGAACCGGTTTCACCAACTCACGCACGCAGAGGATACACTCTGTCTTAGAAATCTACCCTACGCACGCACTGTCTATGAGACTGACAATGCGTCAGGAGTCTCGATTTGCACGTAATGGACTACAGCCGTCCAAATTTTTTTGATGAAATCTAAGCCGTTGGATACATGTAATGGACACCAACAGTAAACCATTTTCTCACATAGAAGTTATATGGTGTATCAGAATTTTCATAAGCTTCCCCTGATTGAGATGATCCGACAACTAAAAATCAAATTTTCACGCGGAGGAATTCATCAACGGCTATCATTCCCCGCACATGCTGTTGTGCCAAATACCACCTAAATTAATAGACAATATTTGGTACGTTTTACATGCAAGTGCGCGAGATCAAAATAATAGTATAATAAGCAAATACGAGATTATTCCCATGAGGATTGTGATTTTGCTTAGAATTGATTTTCGAAATTAAATATCTTTGAATCGTCACAAATTTAAAGATTAAAAAGAAATAAGAATAATGAAAGGGTTAGGATTTTGACATCCACCATTAATCAGACTAATTAAGATAACAATATGTCAATGTTCCAATCATACTGGTATATTTAATGCTTGCCAACCTAAAGGCATGGTATCTACTCCTTAAGTTATAGATCTCTCTAAGTAATTAATTAGGCATGATATCTACTCTAATTCTTTTCTTTCTTAAAGGATTTAGCATGGTATCTACTAAGTTGTTCTTTAAGAAAGCATAAATCTATGAAAATCGACAAACACATGAAGCCTAGGACATGGTATCTACTCCTAGTTCCACATGTTGATTAATCCAAAAACCCATGATGAGGTTATTTTGTTACTCTACTAAGCACAAGATTCGGTCATCTAAATTGACTTAATTAACAGATCCATACTATATGCATATGAGGAATTTTGAAAAAAAATTAACCAATTTAAATAAACCAAAATATGAAATCCTAAAAAGATATGATTAGGGCTTCAATCTAGCCCCTAACAAAAGGTTTAGCTACACATAATTTAAATAAAACTTAAAAGGGAAAAGAAGAAACTGAAAACGACTCCTGAAAGTAGCCTCCAATTCTTCTTCAGAAAATTGTATCTCTAATTGTGTGGTTTAGAAGTCTATTTATAGGCTTAGGAAAAACCTAGAAGCCCTAATAAACCTAAGAAATTCAAAGGATAGACCCTTAGTCCAAATAGGACTTTGAAAGCCTAATTCTTAGTGGAAAAGGAATTATGGCCGTAGCTGGGCGCTCGAGTGCGCTCGATCTCAGAGTTTTGCTCTCGAGCGCATTCCTGCAATCGATCGTTCCACTTCTGTGCTTGAGCGCTGATGCGCTCGAGCCTACTTCTTGTGCGCACGAGCGCTGATGCACTCGAGCCTAGGTGTAGTGCGCTTGATCCCATTTCCAGCTTTTTTCGAAACTTGAACTTTAAGTTTGCTGTTGTGAAAATTATAATTACTCGCAAGTGCACGAGTCGTGTGTAGTACAGATTATGCAAGTGCGAGGTCGGTCCCACTAGGAATTGTGTTCTTGAAAGCAAATTTAAATCAAAATTAATTGAACCCTAACCTAGTTCCAAATTTTGAAAAATTATTGTTTGAATGAAAAATCAAAAGCATAAGCAATTTAATCTAAATGTAATCAAATGACGAAACACTGAGGTTTTAGAATTCGTACTCACAAATTCATAGCAACATAATTCCATGATCTATAATATTTCCCAAAGTTCTCACATATAAAACTTAGATTTGTTTTACTATTGCATCAAAGAATTAATCAAAACATCCCTTGTATCTATACATATCCCAAATCACAAAAGAAATCCAATAAACAATTAAGTCATTAACTGTATCCGTAAATCACAAGAAAATATCCAATTTTTATCAAAATATCAATTGTATCCAGAGTATAAATCACAAGGGAAATCCAATTTTTAACAAAGAAAACCAAGCAATCAATTGTATTGAATAATCTTAAATCATCAAGTGTATCCTTTAATCACAAAAGATATCCAAGAATTATTCAATCCAATTGAATTAAAGTAAAACAATAGGGCAATTAAATCATTAAATTGGGAAACATTGCATACATGGAATGATGTGCTAATCATAAGTGAAGCTTCATCTTCAACCTCAGTTGAAGGTTTAGCCTCCCATGTTATTGAAAGACAAAACAAAATTAATTGAATTCATAATGGAAAATTGAGTACTTACAAATATGGAATCACAAAGTTGAGATCCAAAAGCTAGGAAATCCTAAAACTCTCTTCTTTCTCCTCTGAAATCTCGAAATTCGCAGCCTCCCTCAACTAAACTGATAATTATCTATTTATAGACCTAAAAATAGGGTTTTACAAGTTGAAATCGGATAAAACTACTGCTAGATCGGACAGGTGCGCTCGATTGCACACTTAGTGCGCTCGAGCGCACTGGAGCATCAATTCTCAGATACGGCGCACACATGCGCGCGCGATGAGCTTTGGACTGGGCGCGTATGCGCTCGATCGTAGGGCGCTGGCTTGATCGAAATGCGCTCGATCGTAGTCTCCTGCGCTCGATCGTAGGTCCGTTGGCTGCTTCTCCAAAGTGTGCAATTTTCATATAAGTCCCATAATTTTCCCATAACAACCTACAAAACACTAAAGACACAAAACTAACCCAGAATATCAAATAATAACACAGCTAAAGGAATAACAAAAGTAAATTAAAGAGTCCAAATATGCAATATTTTGCACATTGAAGTTGATTTAGGTAAAGATACACTTACTGTCAACCATACCCCTGGATCTGTTGAGTCTGTTAGCATTGAAAATATACGAGATCAACCTGTTAACACTGCCTCTTCTGCTGTTGGTGTGGCTGGGGATGGGGCTGGCCCGAGTGGGAATGTCGAATATCAAAGGAAGGAAAGGCGAAAGACTTCCAAAGTCTGAAATAACTTTGATTCATTTAAAATAGGGGGAATGTAAAAATCACAGTGCAATTGGTGTAAGAGATTGTTTGCTATTGGCAAATCTAGTACTACCTCAACCCTAAATATGCATTTGACTTCATGTGTTAGATTTATGGAGTTTACTAGCAGTAAAAAGCAAAACAATTTGTCTTTTGAACCTAGTAGTGGCCTTGATGGTGTGGGAAGTTTGACAACTTTTAGTTTTAAAAAGAGTAGGGTTGGGAAACTTGCTGCCTATATGGTGCTACTCCACAAGTACCCTTTTAATATGATGGAGCATGAACTTTTTAATAAGTTCATGAGGGCCTGCACACCCCACTGAAAAAAAATAAGTCGTGCAACTCTTAGAAATGACTGCTTTACAACTTACCAAAATGAAAAAAGGAAGCTGAGAACACTTTTGAAATTGGTTGACAATGTGAACATCACCACCAATATGTGGACCTCTTCTCAAAGAGTGTCATATATGTCGTGACTTGCCACTTTGTGGATTCAACTTGGTGCCTCCAAAAAAGAATTTTAAATTTTTGCAATGTACCTTCTTCACATTCTGGTGTTGCGATTGGTGATGCATTAAGGGATTGTTTTTCTGATTGGGGAATTGAGGATAAAATTCTTACCATTACTGTTGATAATTGATGTGTGCCAAATATTGCATATTTGAATCCCTTAATTTACACTTGTTAATCCTTTAGCGGTGTTATAATTTAATGTTTTGGGTTAGTTCTGTATTTTTAGTGTTTTGTAGGTTCCTATGGGAAAACTACGGGTTTTATGTGAAAGTTGCATACTTGGGAAAGAAGCTGCCAATGGACCTATCATCGAGCGTAGCACACTACTCTCAAGCGCACCTACGGTCAAGCCCAGCGCAACCACGATCGAGCGCAGACACGCCCAATTGAAAGCACAATGTGCACGCATGCCTTCGCAGCAGGGGGAACTTATGTGCTCGAGTGCGCTCGAGTGCACCAAGTTTGCGATTGAGCACACATGTCTGACGTGGCTGCGATTTTAATTCTAATACAACTTTTAAACCCTAGTTTTAGCCTATAAATAGAACAGATCTCAAATTAGTTTAAGGGGACTGGAATTAGGAAATTTCAGATGAGAAAGAAGAGAGTTTTAGGGTTTCTTAGCTTTTGGATCTCAACTTTGTGATTCAATATTTGTAAGTACTCAATTTTCATTATGAATTCCATTAATTTTGTTTTGTCTTTCAACACCATGAGAGGCTAAACCCTCAACTAAGGTTGACGATGAAGCCTCACTTATGATTAGCAAATTCGCTTCATGTATGTAGTGTTTCCCAATTTAATGATTTAATTGCCCTATTATTTTACTTCAAATCAATTGTGTTGAATAATTCTTGGATATCTTTTATCATTCAAGGATTGATGATTTGAGATAATTTCACATAATTGATTGCTTGGTTTTATTCCCCTAAAAAATTGGATATCCCTTGTAATTTGTTCTACGGATACATATGATGTTTTGATTGAAATCGGATATCTTTTGTGATTTATGGATACATCTGATGATTTGATTGATATTGGATTCCTTTTGTGATTTGTGCAATGAATGGATACATGAGATGATTTTGATTAACTTTTAGAAGCATAGTAAAACATACATAGGATTTAATTTGTGAGAACTTTGAATTAATATTTATGAACATGGAGTATGTTGTTATGATTTGGTGAGTATAGATTCCAAAACCTTAGCACTTTATATTTTGATTGTTTTACTTCAGTTAGTTTATGTTGAGTTTTTTAATTTTCAGAACCCCAAAATCAAACCTATTTTGGAACTAGGTTATGGTTTAATTAGTTTAGATATAATTGGCTTTTCAAAAACACGATTCCCTATGGGATCGACCTCGCACTTGCAAAACATTATATTGCAAACGATTCGTGCACTTGCGAGTATATTAAAATTTGCACAAAAATAATGCTAAAGCTAATGATTTTGCAATTGGACTTACTAAAGATGGCTTTGACTTGAAGAATGCTTTGCCAATTGGGGGTAGGTTGTTTTATGTTAGGTGTTGTGCAGACATTACAAACTTGTTGGTGCAAGCTGGGCTTGCAGAAATTGGGAATATTATAGATGTTGTTAGGCAGGGCATAAAATATATAGTGGCTTTTGAAGATAGGTTGAATGTCTTTAGTGCGATAGCAATGAGATTGCATTTACCCTATAAGAAGCTGATTTTAGATGTCCCCATACGTTGGAACAACACCTGTATGATGTTGGACACTGCAATTCAGTTCAAAGAAGTGTTCCCTAGGTACCATAGAGTTGAGCAAGCATTTCAGTGGGTTGTAAGTCCAGAACAATGGGAAATGGTGGATAATGTCAACCAGGTTTTGTAAGTTTTCAATGACGTACAAATGTTGCATCTGGTAGTGAGTACCCTACTATTTTGGAGGATGAAAGAAGTTTTAATGGTTAAGTGTGATGATAGGAATGAGTGCATAAGGTTAATGGCAACTAAGATGGCTGCCAAATTTTATAAGTATTGGAGTAATAGCAATTTGTTGATGTCCATAGCTGCTATCTTGGATCCAAGATACAAGATGAAGTTGATCAATTTCTGTTTTCCTATCTTTTATCCTTTGTCCGAAGCTCGTGCTCACATTGCCAATGTGCTGTCAATTCTGCAAGAGTTATTTGAGTTATATGTTTTTGTCCATAATGCTTTTATATTGCAAGAAATTGTCCAAGTAAATGCTTCTTCTTCTTCCTCAAGTGCAACTGTTAGAGATGTAGTGCCCAAAGTTTCCCAAGGTCGATCAAGGTATTTGGAAAATAATAGAAGTAGTGACATTATCTAGCCCATTAAAACATATTTGGATGTTTATCTTGAAGAGGATGTCTGCATTAGTGATACGAATGAGAATTGAGTAGATATGGAAACATATTTTGAGGCTTTGGCATGGTGGAAATGCAATGCCTTGAAGTACCCGTATCTTGTCCAAAATAGCAAGGGATATTTTGGCTATTCCCATAAGTACAGTTTGGAATCCTCATTTAGTCCTGATGGTAGGGTTATTGAATCCCATAGAGCATCATTATCCACTGAAACTATTCAGATACTCTTATGTGGTCCAGATTGGGTGGAAGCACTTCATGGCATCAAGAGAAAATCTGCTGGTCAAGTAAGTTTTGTTTATAATTTATGTATTTAGACTATTTTGTGTTTTAATAAATTTTATTAATGTATGAACTAACCTTATTAACCTTGTGTTTGTTTTTGACATTTTGTAGACATTTGTTGAAGTGGAGTTGCCTACAATTACAACTACAAGTACAACAACCACCTGAATATGATGCAGAATTTCAGAGAGGGAGTGTATTAAAAATTGTTTCAGTCATTTCCTTGTTTAAGTCTGTAATTTGAAACTCTTCGAACTATCTCATTTTCTTTATTCAGTTTGCAATTTGATTACTACTTTTATTTTTAACTGTTTAAGTGCTATTTTGTACTTTTGTCAGAAACTTGCGCCTGTTGAGATAATACATTTCTTCCTTTTTCATTGAATCATTTTATTGTTTCTAGATTTCAACAAAAATTTGATTATTTGAACCTCCATTGACTTGTTTATTAAAGGTCAAAGGCCTTTTGAGTCTTTAACTAACTAAATGCAAAGGAATAAAAATTTGCTAACAATTTTTTTCTTTTTTTTTGGTTTTTTTGTGTATGCAGACTGTAGTACATATTCCTTGGGTCCTCAACTAAGAAACTTCATTAAAAGCTACTACATAGTTTCACATGCTAGTTGCTAGTTTGGTATTTTTAAGTTTGGGCATTTTATATTGCCTGAAAATCTCTCAAAACTGTGCTTATAAATATCATATTTATTTCTTTATGTTACTAATTTGAGATTATTTGTGATACATTGTTACACTCATTTCAGATTTAGTTGTGATACACTGCTTTATGCTGCTGCTATCTGTTTGTGGTTTATGACTCAATTTGTAATTTATTTTATGCTGCTACTATTTGTTGAGATTACTTCTATTTTTTTTACCCTACTGTTCTTGTATATACTTTATAGTTTGTTTATAATTAGTAGTTTTGGACCTTTGGTTGATTAACTTGATTCTATTACTTTTTGAGTTGCTGATTACCTTGATTCTAAAATTTGCAATTTGTTTTATGCTGCTGCTATCTTATTTTTTAAGTGGGACCAATTTTGTTTTATTTTTACATCTTAAGTGATAAAGCTCCCTTGGCATCTTGCAAGGTAGTTAAAAGCGGCTAACACCACTTACAATGTGGGTCACGGTCAGTGTTAACTGGCAAGCGGAACACACATCCTGATATGATATCTTTAACATTTTGCAACGTTTAATTTTATGTGTATTTGCTCATCTATTTTTTGAATACTTGATGATTACTCAATCTTAGTGATAAAGCTCCCTTGACATCTTGCAAGGGAGTTAACAACATTTAACACCTTTCTTTTTTTCATTGAATGCAGTGTGGTGTGGGCAGCTTGTGGCTAGGTCGAAGAGTGTAGTCTCTTTAGATGAATTTTGCATTTTGGTCATTTGACTCATTTCAGTCATTTTTTATTTCTTCAATTTGATTTGTAATTCTGTTTGTAAATTAATTTGTTTTCTTCAATTTGAAGTTGCTTGTAATTTGGAGGGCCCTAATATAGTTGTCCTGTAAGCATGTAATTTTAGGCGCTTATAATTTCTGCAATTGTAAGTTGGTTAATTTCTTCAAATGTAATTTTAGGTTTTCCCATGAATCATGGCCCTGTTATAATTGTCCTCAATTTTACATAATTTAGTGAATCTTACCAGATTTATAATTGGCTTTTGAAATCTTACATGATTCATTGTTGAATTTGAATTGTTTTAGAATAACCTTACCTACTAATCTTAATGAGCCTTAATCGGGCAGAGCTACCCGTTAAAGGCTCGAATTGCTTTTTAACCGAGCTCGAGCTAGGGCTCGTGCTCGATTTCACGAGTTTGAAACTTTTGTTTCAAACTCGAGCTCGAGCCTAGTCGAGCCAATCGAGGGCTTGACTCGACACGAAATTGCCCTTTTGCGATTCGGAGCGTGTCAAACTTCTCAACGAGCCGAGTTCGAGCAAGGGTTTTCCAGCTCGGCTCGAGCTCGAGTTCGGCTCACTTATTTGCCTTCTAACACGAGCCGATCCTGGATATCTAATACCCAGCTCGGCTCAGCTCGTCTATAGTCCTACTAAGAAGCTTTGAATTGTTTTTTTTTTTTTTTGTAACAATTGCATTGTCTTTCCTAATAGTGAAATTTCTTCCTTACTGTTTCCCAAAATACCGAAACACGTAAATGATATTTTGTGTGATTGACATATTTTATTTATTCCGTTTCTAGGTTTTTGATATGCAAAACCTCAATTTCTCAAATCGAAACAGTTTTTTACAATCACAACAGGTTCTATATTATTTGCTTTATTTCACATTGGCTACAGCCACGTACACACATTGGTCCGCTAGCTCATAAATTCGTCATTCGATATATCACTACAACTAGAGAATTCACTACTAAAAAAAAGAGAGCATTGCGTACACACGCATCACATGAATGTAAAGCTTACCAAATGTTATACAACTTGAGAAAAAGATGCAGGGCTGGGAGGGATTGGAATATCCTCGGTCCCTTCCAACATAAGTAAAACCTTCTTCATTGAGGGCCGAAGTGATGGTTCATCCTGAATGCACCAAAGTCCCAGTTTAACCATTCTCTCTACTTGTTTCTTGTCAACCTCTTCATCCCCAAGTAATTTAGCTAGGTCACCAGCTTCAAAACAATGGTAGGCCCATTCTTCAAGAACAGCCTCTTCCTCTGGGAGACTCCAGTCCACATTTTTTCGACAACATATAATCTCCAAGAGCACGATACCGTAGCTGTAAACATCTGCTTTCACTGTGATTGCCAGTTTTCGATGCCACTCTGGTGCAACATATCCCCTTGTCCCTCTAATGTGGGTAAAGGTTTTGGATTGGTCTTGCTTCAACAATTTTGCCAAACCAAAGTCAGATATTTTTGCACACCCATACTCATCCATGAGGATGTTTTGAGGTTTTATGTCACAATGGATAATACGTTGCTCACACTCTTCATGAAGATAAAGAATTCCTCTTGTTACACTACGGGCAATTCCCACTCTTTCATCCCAACAAGGTTTTTGTTTTGGTTTGAAGAGTACATCTGCAAGTGACCCATTCCTCATATACTCATAAACCAAAAGCCTATGAACTCCTTCATGACAATACCCAATCAGATGGATAAGGTTTCTGTGATGCGTTCTCCCAATAACTTTCATCTCAGTCTGAAACTCTCTTTCCCCTTCGGCCAAGACTTTCTCTAGTCTTTTGACAGCTACAACCTTCTGACCATTTGACATTGTCCCTTTAAAAACTGTCCCAAATGATCCTCTACCGACCTCTTCCCTAAAACCATCCGTCACTTTCTCAAGTTCTGAATAAGTGAACGATCGTAGAGCAAAATCGTCACCGTGTTCAACAATTCCATCACAAGTGAGTTTTCTATACCGAAAATGACTTTTGTAAAAAACAATTCCTGAAATTACCAACATCATGCATCCGAAAGCAACAAATGAAGCACCAATAATTAGGAAGTCCACTCGAAGTTCTTTCTTGTTATCTTTGGACATATTTCTATTTGGAGTAGTGGGTGTAGATGTACTTACCTTGATGAGAGCTATGTTTGAATCACCTGTCAGTTGCCTTCTCCCATATCTCAATGGAAGCCTTTGTTTTTTGCATGTCCCGTTTTTGAATAGCGCAGCTTCACAGTTACAGTCTACTAAACAGGCTTGTGCGCAAGAGTTTTTGGATGGCACTGGAAAAACAGAATATGAAACATCTTCCCATATGGTGCTAACCACTTCCTGCATACTGTTTTTTTCGCAAATTTCTGCAGTGAAATTCCTCGCGCAGCCAGCAGTCCAGTTCCCGTGTTGTACCATTTCAAGTCCCGGAAGACACACACAATCAGCCGTTTGATTATTTAAAACACAGAAAGCATTTAATCCACAGAGACCCCAAGGACTGCACGCATCATTTGATGATGACCATACAATTGACCAGTTTCCCTTCTGTTTCAGATGATGCGAGTATATCCGGAAAATCCCATCAGCATCAAGTCTCATGAGATAAATAGTATCTTCTGTAGGATATCCTCCATCCGTTAGATTCCTAATGTTGACACCAGTAGCGTTTAGCAAGTAGAGATGGCCATCAGCATCCAAGTTTAGCGTCACGTTATATCCAAAGCCACCTAAACTAGTTGCAAAGTAGGCATATCGAGCAGTGTCTGTAGTACCCACCGGGTACTGAACAAGGTTTCCATCATCTTGCATCTTCAGACGGAAGATACCCGTTGAGTGCTGAGTGTCTGAAATACTAGAAACCAGCTCATGTTCTGCTAAGAGACGTTGACTGGGTAAAAGCGTATCAGTCGGGTGCTCAAAACTCTGCCATATTATTTTTTGATCGGAATTATAGATCACAAAATTGCCTGAGTTAAGCATTGAAGCCGAAGCGGAACCAGACAAACCTGAAGATGACACAACCTTCTCCTGTGTTAAAAGCCAGCCATCACCTGTTAAAAGCAAGGTAGCATTGCTGGAGACAGGTGGGTCATCACGGTTTGCAGTCCAGACAACAGTATTCTCAAGAATTCCGGCCATAAAAATCCCAACAGCGTAGCCATTGCCCTGCGTGTAAAATCCAAAGGCATAGAGACTAGATTGTGACAACCACATGGGGTTTGTGGTGGGTGTTAGAGAAGAGCCTTGGATAACATTAGACTGAATTTGTTGAGCTGAAGCAGTGAAAAATGCAGAGAGAAGAAAAAACAGAGTGATGAAATCCATAAAAAGATAATGAGATCGATCTCTCTGTGGCTTCTCTTTTCTCCACTTTTCATTTCAATTCCTTTCCGAACAATTGGTTTTAACATGAAATTCCCAAAGGACTCGGTCTCCAGTCACTTTCCTTCATTGACTTACAAAACTCTCTCAGCTTATTATAAAAGAATTAAGTACATCTTCCACAACAGACAGACTAAAAAATAAACAAAAGTTAGTTTCCTTCCTAATCTCTTTGACAATTGAAAAAAAGAAAACAATTATTTGTTTCATTGCCGGCTATGACTTCTCCATTCCATTCGGCGAAACCACCGAAGGGTTTTGTGATTTGACTTTCACATTTGAATAGACGTTACGTTATAGTTTTTAATTGGGAGGAGTTAGTTTCCTTCCTAATCTCTTTGACAATTGAAAAAAAGGAAACAATTATTTGTTTCATTGCCGGCTATGACTTCTCCATTCCATTCGGCGAAACCACCGAAGGGTTTTGTGATTTGACTTTCACATTTGAATAGACGTTACGTTATCATTTAATTGGGAGGTTGCATATTAAGAAATCTGACCGCACTGAATTAAATATTCGAAAGGCATGAAATTAACCTTTAATATATAAATTATCACCAAAACCCTTTTGTCTTTGATAATTGTTTTTTCATATAAAAAAAAAGAAAAAAAGCAGTACATAAAAACACAAAACCTTGACAATTCACATCACTACTTACGCAAACATTACAATCCATGCGCATGATTATCATCTCTGTTAGTTCTTGTGTTGGCTTAATTTAGTTCTAAATGCATAGGCTACTGTTCACGGACTCAAACACTGATATAGAATGCTCAGAATCCAATCTTCACCATTCATAATGTAGATTCATGTGTTATGAACGTCCCTGCAAAATTTCAGCTCAATCAGACCACAAACGCCCATCGATCAAAGCTGTTGATCAAAACTGGACAGTATTTCCACAATGTTGTTTCACCCATGTCCGGACATGCCTTGCCCGGGTCCGGACCTCATTTCCAGAAACTCAAATTTTGCTCCGCAAAGCCGTGTCCGGACAGCCCATTAACATGTCCGGACACCCCGTAAGTTTTAGGCCAAAAAACGTGATTTCAAGTGGCTTAGGTCTAGGGTTTTGTCGGGGGTATATATACATCATTATAGAAGAGAGAGGCACGAATTTTCACCCCCAGAGAGTTCGTCAGAGGCTGTGCTAAGAGAGATCATATGTGGTGAGCGCTAAATTGAATCTCTTAGAGTTTTAGTTATTCCTTTGATAAATCTACGGTTGAGAAGTCTATCGGAGTTCCGGTAAAAGGAAATCATATAGAAGAATTGTGCCAGATGTTCTGGAAAGGGTTACTACGGTAGAAGTCAAGTGGGTCGCTTGTCGTGTACAAGGAAGAGTCAATTGCAAAGGTTTTGTAATTCTTCTTGTATTCCTTATTCTTCTTATAGTGGATTGATTTCCTGGGTTTGGCTGCTCCAGAGAGGTTTTACATTTAGAGAGTTCTCTAAATGATTTCCTCTTTGTAACCAAATATCTGTGTTCTTGATTTTCATTACATATCTGTATTTGGTTGATTATTTACTGTTAGGTTAGATCTTATTCCGCATAATATTTGTGAATCACCTAGACATTTGAATAGGTGTCGTTTGGAGTCGTTTTAGAATTTTAAATTGGTATCAGAGCGGATTCACTCTGTTTGGATTAAATTCCTGAGTGAGATCTATTGACTCCTGTATGCTATGAATACTTCTCAAGGGGAATATGATCTTATAAACTCCTTCAACAATTTGTGGGAAAAATTCACTATCTTGAGACATCAATACACAAATTGTTTGGAGGATTTTCAAGATCTTAAACATGAGAAAGAATCTATTGTTACTAAATTGTCCGAATCACATGTTTTAATTGATTCTTTAAAATCTGAAAATCATGTTTTAGGTTCTAAAGTTGATTTGTTAGAGAATAAATTAAAAGAGTCAAAAACTCAATTGGAAAAATTTCCTAGCAATTCCCTTGAGAATATGTTGCATACTCAGAATTCTGATTGTGATAAATCTAAGTGAAGTTTTGATTGTCATGCTGCTTTGTCTTCTAACAATGATTCTACTTCCGAGATAATATTTGTTGAATCAGAAAAAGTAGAAGATTCTTTGGTTAAAAGAAAAACAGCAGCTGCCTCGACCTCATAAGGTAAGAAAGTGAAGAAAATTCATATTGAACCTTGTGTATGTTACCCCAAGTATAGAGTCGTCCATCCTCCTAGGAATCTACCTCCTAAAAGGTTTATCCCTACTTGTCATCATTGTGGAAAAGTTGGTCACATTCGATCCAACTGTTTTAAATTGAAACCTCATATGCATAAAAATAAAAAAATTATTTCTAGGAAAGAACCTTTGGGGTTATGCACAATGATGGTGGGAGGTGTGTCTAGATTAGACAAGATTGAAAATGTTCACGTCTCTACACCTTCTTTCAAGAAGGTTTGGGTTAGGAAGGATTATACCATTCACCCATTAAGAGGGAGTGGTAGTGATCTCACCTAAAGTTAGGTGAGTCAATAACATGCCTAGGATTGATTGTTTTGCTTATTTTTGAATATCCTAGAGCGTGTTATTTTTTTTTGCTTTGCATTTTTTTTGTTTTTGCTTTATTGTTTAGGCATTGCATTGTTTTTGTTGTTACACTTTTTGTATGAAGAGTGTATACATGGTTGATTCTTGTTTTGAGGCAAATTCATAAAGGATTTTTCAAGAAATTCATATATCATGATCTTTGAAAAGCTTATAGATAAGATGTTGTGTGCGGACCACCAAGATTTTTGTCTACTTGCTAATCAAATGTTCAGGAATGTGTAATGTCTTATGAAGACCTAGAAGTAGTTATTAAACCAAATCATTATTTTGTAGTGGGACCTATAAGATGTGATGAAAGTTTAATGCTAAAGGACATTCATGTCTTGCCTGTTGTAATCTCAATTCAAGCATGTTGTTTTGTTTTGCATTACATTTTTGGTTGTTTTGCATTTGTTTTCGTTTGTGTGCATTTCTTTTGTGAAAAATTTCAAAAAGACAAAAATATGTTACTTTGATTGTTTTCTTTTCTTTCTTTTGTCTTATGCACCTAGATAGTCCATTAATTTCTCATGTTGCTTTTTATGGATTTAATTCATTGCGTCTTGGAATGTTCTTAATATGCATGAGATGAAAATTTGTGTCAATGGACTTGTTTTTGTGGTTACCTAAAGCCTGAGCTTATGTGGTACATTTTGCCTATGCTTTATCCCTTGTGCACATTTAAGCTTAAATTGAGGTTTTGTTTCACTTTATTTGTGAGGTCTGTTAGGTAACCATACGGGGTTTTTGACTAGTCATATTATTCAAATTGACCATATGCTAGTTGAACCTAGGGCTTAAAAATTCATGCTTTCTCTTTTGTGATAATCACCAACAGTTTAAGGACACTTTTTCAAAGAGAAAAATAAACAAAATAGTGAAACAAATAAAATCAAAAGATCATATTCCAAAGGAATTTATTTCACTGTATCAAACTTGTACAAAATGTTTTACAAAGAGAAATGTATAGGATGAGAGTGGCTAGGCCCTAGTATGATGGTGGTGAAACTTTATCCTCATTTTGTAAGTTGAAAATTTTTCTCTTTGGATGGCTTACACACACACCACACAAACATGGGTTAAATGGAACATTTTTTGGTTTGGGTTAAGCAATATGAGTTTCTAGCCATTTCTAGTCTCATGTATGTTTTGCATATTTGGAGCATGTTTGGTATATTCATTGTGCAATACATGAATCATTGATGTGTTATCATTTGTGTTCATTTGACTTTTGAGGGGGAGAAACATGTTTTGTATTTTTTTGCTTCTTGTTGATTATTGAGTCATATGTTGAGGGGGAGTTTTTGGTGATGTGTGTTCATGATCTTGCATTCTACGTCATTTTTTTTTATGATCATGAGTTTTATTTCTGTATTCCTGTTCCACATATGCCTTGATCTATTTTGTAAAGTGTTTCAGGAAATATGAAGACATTTTGTCATTCTGTGACAAAAAAGGGGGAGTAAATATGGGGAGATGATGGGATTGGCTCGGCATTTTGGTTTTGTCACTGAATTGCCAAAGGGGGAGTTTGTTAGTTCTTGTGTTGGCTTAATTCAGTTCCAAAATGCATAGGCTACTGTTCACGGGCTCAAACACTGATATAGAATGCTCATAATCCAATCTCCACCGTTTATAATGTAGATTCATGTGTTATGAATGTCCCTGCAAAATTTCAGCTCAATCGGACCACAAACGCCCATCGATCAGAGCTGTTGATCAAGACTGGACAGCATTTCCAGAATGCTGTTTCACCCATGTCCGGACATGCCTTCCCCGGGTCCGGACCTCATTTCCAGAAACTCAAATTTTGCTCCGCAAAGCTATGTCCGGACAGCCCATTAACATGTCCGGACACCCCGTACGTTTTAGGCCAAAAAACGTGATTTCAAGTGGGTTAGGTCTAGGATTTTGTCGGGGTATATATACATCATTATAGAAGAAAGAGGCACGAATTTTCACCCTCAGAAAGTTCGTCCGAGGCTGTGCTAAGAGAGATCATATGTGGTGAGCGTTAAATTGAATCTCTTAGAGTTTTAGTTATTCCTTTGATAAATCTACGGTTGAGAAGTCTATCGGAGTTCCGGTAAAAGGAAATCATATAGAAGAATTGTGCCAGATGTTCTAGAAAGGGCTACTGCGGTAGAAGTCAAGTGGGTCGCTTGTCGTGTTCAAGGAAGAGTCAATTGCAAAGGTTTTGTAATTCTTCTTGTATTCCTTATTCTTCTTATAGTGGATTGATTTCTTGGGTTTGGCTGCCCCGGAGAGGTTTTACATTTAGAGAGTTCTCTAAATGGTTTCCTGTTCGTAACCAAATATCTGTGTTCTTTATTTTCATTACATATCTGTATTTGGTTGATTATTTATTGTTAGGTTAGATCTTATTCTGCATAATATTTGTGAATCACCTAGACATTTGAATATGTGTCGTTTGGAGTCGTTTTAGAATTTTCAATCTCCAGGAGAAATAAGAAAAAAAAAAAAAAAGGAGAAATGCTAGAATGCAATCAAAAGATCACATTTTTACCATCAAAGTCTACGTGGCAATAATATTAAAATGAAAAATATTCATTTCTCTCTCCTCTGTCGGTTCCCTATGAGAAGAAATCAGGCTGGTTAACCCAACCTGGGTTGACCAGCCGTTTTATTAAAAAACAAAAAAAAAAAAAAGTGAGGGAAAGATAATTAGAGAGAGAGAGGGACGAAGAGATGAGAGATTGAGAGAGAGTGAGTTTGAGGGAGAGTTACAGAGAAGGAGAGACAGAGACAGAACAGAGAAGAGGGAGAGATTGGAGAGTGAAAGGGAGTTGTAGAGAGAAAGAGAGACGAAGGGCGGCGTCGTGGGCGTTGAGCCGCCACCCCCACCCACTGGGGTGGCCGCAAGGAGGAAGTGGACTCGCAGCAACCCCTGCCACCCATGGGTGGCCTCGCGCCAACCCCAGTGGGCGGGGGTGGCGGCTCGCCGCTCCCTGGGTGGCTTGTCCTAAAAAAATAAATAAATAAATTGGAGCTCAGCCCATCTTCTCTGAATCTCATTGTCCTTCCAAAAAATTAAATCTCTCATCTCTTCGTCCCTCTCTCTGATTCTCTAATAAAAAGGCTGATCAACCTGTTTCTCAGATTCACCAAAAATAAAAAATAAATTAAATTAAATCGCTACAATTCCGGTTACTGCCGGAACGGGCTAAAATCAGCCTCTCCACACAGCCCCACAACGCCGCCCTTCGTCTCTCTTTCTCTCTATAGCTCCCTTTCACTCTCCAATCTCTCCCTCTTCTCTGTTTTGTCTCTGTCTCTCCTTCTCTGTAACTCTCCCTCAAGCTCTCTC
>NC_081551.1:6950317-6970521 GCF_901000735.1 Corylus avellana | reverse complement strand
TCCCTCACTTTTTTTTTTTTTTGTTTTTTAATAAAAAGGCTAATCAACCCAGGTTGGGTTAACCAGCCTGGTTTCTTCTCATAGGAAAACGACAGAGGAGAGAGAAATGAATTTTTTTCATCTTAATATTATTGCCACGTAAACTTTGATGGTGAAAATGTGGTCTTTTGATTGCATTCTAACATTTCTCAAAAAAAAAAAAAAAAAAAAAAAAAAAACATGACAGATACTAAAAGAAAAAGATTAAAAAAAATGTTGGGCCCTCTATGTCCATTGGATAGTCTGAAATCTGATATCTTAGCAGACCATTTATGCTTCCAGGTAGCCCATAAAAGCAGTGTCATGCGTTTTTCAATCAACCATAACATACATGAATTCTACAACGAAGACTAGAATTCGATCTCTTTGTATCTTACTAAATATGGGCGTGGCTTTTAAATCCCTAATAAATTAAAATTTAATAATTAGGAAAAAGTATAAAAAAGCCACCCAAACTACCAGCCGTTTTCGATTTAGCCCCTAATGTTCCAAAAGTGATAAAGTAGTCCCACAAACTACCAAACTATTGCATTTTGGCCTCTCCGTTAGTCAAAACCGTTAGTTTGGACGGAAACTGCAAAACGACGTCGTTTTGTTATGGGTAAGTTACTACAATGCCCTTTTATGAAAAAAAAAATGGGAATAATATAAAAAAGCCCCCCAAACTACCAGCCGTTTTCATTTTAGCCCCCTAATGTTTAGAAAGTGATAAAAAGTAGCCCCCAACAAAACGACGTCGTTTTGCAATTTCCGTCCAAACTGACGGTTTTGGCTAACGGAGTAGCCAAAATGCAATAATTTGGTAGTTTGGGGGGGCTACTTTATCACTTTTGAAACATTAGGGGGCTAAATCGAAAACGGCTGGTAGTTTGTGGGGATTTTTTATATTTTTCCCTAATAATTATTATCTCAAAATTAATAGTAATTTTAAAATTCACGTTGCATTTTAGACGACACAATGGGCATTTTAATCCTCCTTCGAGCATCACTTTATTCTCTAATTCTTCGCTACCATTTCTTTTAATCCAATTTTATAGAGTAATGTTACATTTTAAATTTTTGGGGTTTTTACCTTTTACCTCCATAAACTAGAGCGCTTTGATACTTTCTCTCAATCCATGAACTACTATCTATGACACCTGACCCTATCAAACTACCATGACAAAAAGCCCCCTTTCATCAATCAAATGGGTTAAAATTGACGGTCAACAGTCATGCGCAAGTCATGTGCCATTTAATTTATTATTTTTTTTTTCAATTTTTGCCCTCATTTTAAATTGTTTTCATGTGTTGGATTAGGGTTTATAAGGGTATAAGCATCATTTTTTCAGTCTGAAGTGAGGGCAAAAGTGAAAGAAAAAAAATTTAAAATGGCACATGACTTGCACATAATCGTTGACCGTCAATTTTAACTCATTTGATTGACGACAATTGGGCTTTTTGTCATAAGATGGTAGTTTGATGGGGTCAGGTGTCATAGTTGGTAGTTTATAGGGAAAAGTGCCAATGCACTGTAGTTTATAAGGGCAAAAGGTAATTACCCCTAAATTTTTTCTCTAAAAATTAATTTTTAAATGATGTGTTACCATCTCATAGTAATATATTACTTCAAGTAATATTTTTTGAAGTAATAAATCTCATAAGAGGCTGACACCTCACTTGAAAATTAATTTTTGAGAAAAGATTTGGTAAGCTTAGCATTTTTCAATTTACAACGGGTTACTACACCAACTTCTAAGGAATAACTCATTTAGATGGAGATGAAGCTTCATGAAACAAAGGAGGTCTCTCTCCTCCCTTTTCCTCTCCTGTGCATACATGTAAAAAAAAAAAAACCAAAAAAAACATTGAGAGGAGATTGGAGAATGAGGAGAGTTTTTGCATTTGGGGCTTGGAGCTTCGTAGAATAGTGAAAGAGGGGCTTGGAGCTTCCTCTCATTGTCTTCTGCACCACGAAACCCACCATGCACACCTTACCGTTCACCACTCTGCCGCTTTATCGCCAGTGCCGGAGAAGTTGGGAAACTTGGCCTAAATCTCTTAGGCAAAACACCATAATCAAGCAATTTATAGACCACGTTTGAGGCTCCATTGTGCTGGTCAGCCTCCTCTGATCTTGAAGCACTGTTCAGCCGCCAGAAAACCAAAATTTTTGCCAAGCCAGCCGCCGACCCGCTTGTAACCCACGACCCTACCCGACCAATTGTTTTTATTCAATTGGTCACATAAAGGTATGTTTTCTGATGCGTTCTTTCATTTTATAGAGCCAATTTCATGAAATTCAAGCAAGATTGATGTGAATTGAATATTTTTAAAATTAGGGTTCTAAGATACGAAATTGAGGATTTTCATTAGGGTTATTATGTTTATAAATGTTAGAGTATGTTGGATGGCTCAGTTTGTATTGAGTTTCGAAAAATTAAGACTGTTTTCTATGCATGAATAAAATTTCGATACTTGAAGTTTATTGTTTCAGTTGATGGTCCCGTTGAGTAATTAGTGGATTGAGTTACTTGTATAAAATTTTAATTTGGATTGGATACAATAAATTGGAGGAAAATGGATATTTTAAGTTTTGGGTTATCGTGGAGTTAAAAGTTAATTGTGGTAATTTCAAATTGATACCTTAAGCGAGACCTTGTGATCTTGTATTAGCTTTATAATGCATTACATAAATCTGACCTAGAGAAAATTGGGTTCAAAAATGGAGAATTTAAATCATAGGAAATTTATGATTTAGGAAAATTAAGGGTTTTATGATTTGATCTTAGGAATTAATGTTTGATTTGTATACTTGGATGGGAACAAATTAGATTATTGAAGGAACACATATTTGATTTCTTTAGAGCATTCCCAACAGATTCTCTTTAAGAAAGTCTGTTCCCTAAGTTTAGGAAAAATGTCAAAAAAATCATAAAAAGTCACCAACAACACTCTCTATGTGCTTCCTTAAACTATCAGACGCTACCGTGGGTTCTACCGTAGCAATCCTTGTGATTATTAAATTAAAAAAATAAATAAAAAAAAAACGATTCTCTCTCCTCTCTCCTCTCACGTTTCTGTCTCACCTATCTTTCTCTCTCTCTCTCACCTCACCAAACGGCTGGAGATTTGGGCAAGTAATTTACGAAATTGCCGCCCTGAGCTCTGCCGGACGACACCCACTCTCCGTGCTCCCCCATCCAAATCCTACTCGTCAACGTCGCCTCGACGCTGGAGCTCACCGTGGCGCCATCCGATTGCTTCGAAAACGATTGTCTTAAAGAAGTTGAGAGTGTAGGATTGGAGTTAGGATTTGGGTTCGGTTCTTTTGGGCTTGAGCTCTGATATTCCAGTAATCAAATGCAAGAACACTGAGCTGAGAAAGAAACAAAATTTTAGAGACTGAAATGGAAATATCAAATACAACCAATCACAATAAGACAAAATAATGAAACGCTAACTTGCAATGGAGAAGACGCAAATCAGAGAAGAAATTGCAGGCACAAATTTTAACCATCGGAGAAGAAAAGGACGAAATCACAAACGAATAGATTGGAGAAGACCGCATAGAGGAAAGAATCTGTTGTTGGAACTCAAATCTATGCGGTCTTCCCTCAAACTCAAATATGTGGTTGGAACTCAAACTTGAACCATCGGAGAAGAAGAAAATATGAGGGAGAGAGAAAAAGTATAAATTAAAGGAATAAAATATAAAAAAGGTAAAATATATATATATATATATATATATATATATATATTTTTTTATTAAAACTATAGGGAATAGGGAAGCAAATATGGTTTGAATCGTTAAACTTAGGAAAAATGATCAGGTAACTGCTGGAAATGCTTCTTGGGTTACTCAACTTGGGCAAACTCGAGAAAGTAGTTTGTGGACCATGTCAGTTGAGAAAACAATTCATATCTTAGCATAGGAGAACAAGTTCCATTGGGGGGGGTAGAAGGTGATGATGCAGAGGACTATGATCAAGCTAAGGCCCTTTTCAAGAGAATACCGAATGAAAATAGGTGTATTATCAAATGCATACGAAGTGATCATGGAAATGTGTTTGAAAATTATGCCTTTGAAGAATATTTTGATGATGTTGGGATCAAGCTGGAGTTTTTTGCCGAACAACCATTGGATCCAAGACCTATATAAACATCAATATCTTTTTGACAATAGGGTTAACTTTTATAGTAAGCTCATGTCCGTTATTCTACACATACTAGTATACCATGTCATACGATGCAATTTAGTCTTTTCATCTTTTACATGCATGCTTGTATAAGTCTTCCTCATATATATTATCTTTGCTTAATCTACATACGTTTTTCACAAAATAGAGTTCACAGTAATCTAAAATGTATTTCATGAGAATTGTAAAGATGCATGTTTGATACATATAAAATAATCATACTATGCAGGAAAAATAACAAGTATTCATGTGAGTTTGTACTCACCTGCTTATAAGGGCTAAACTATTCATATTTTAGTCCCGTAATTTACAATTCATAATTTCTTAGTCCTGTTATTTTGTGCTTTGTTAATTCTTTTTTGTGTTTTCGGTGTTTTTGCAAGTCATGGAAGAAAATGAAGCAGTTCTGGAAAGTTGAGCATAAAAAGCAAAATTTGGGAAAAGCTGAAGCATGCGATCGAGCACACAAGACCTAGGCTCGAGTGCATCAGCACTTGAGCACCGAAGCCAAGGAGTGAGCGCAGCATGCAATCGCGCGCAAGAAGAAGGCTCGAGCACATCTGCGCTTGAGCGTCCTACACAGAAGATCGATCGTACAACTACGATCGAGCGCCCAACATTGCGATCGAGCACACTCGTGCGCTGGAGCAAAAAAGACATGCGGCTAGACTCCTTTTTCACCACAAATTAGGTTTTCATAATCCTATTTGGACTAGGAAAGTTAGACCTCCGATTTTACTAGGTTTATTAGGGTTTCTAGGTCTTTCCTAAGCCTATAAATAGACAACTAAGCCACACAATTCCGGACACCATGGAATAGACCATTCCAGATACAATTTCAGAGAGGAGAATTTGGAGGCTACTTCCAGGAATTTTTTTTGGTTTTTTCTTTTCCCTTTATTTTAATTATGTGTAACTAACTCTTTATTTAAGGGCTAGATTGAAGTCCTAATCATGTCTTTTTGGGATTTCAATATTGGTGTCTTTGTTACAATCATATTTTGGTATTTTTAAATTGATTATTTTCCGGTTAATTGAATTCCTCATATGAATGTACCTGATTAACATATGTAGATGGCATTGATTTGTTATTGAAGTCAATTTGAATGATCGAGTCCAAGCTTAATAAAGTGACAAAAGAATCTCCTCACGGGTTCTTGAATTAATCAACATGAAAAACCGGAAGTAGACACCCATGCCCTAGACTCCATGTGTTTGTCGATTTTCACACCTTGATGTTTTCTTAAAGAACAACTTAGTAGAGACCAATGCTAAATCCTTTGAAAAAGATAAGAATTAGAGTAAACACATATGCCTAATTCATTGCTTAGGGAGATCAATTGCTTAAGGAGATCAATTGCTTAAGGAGTAGACACTCATGCCCTTAGGTTGGCAAATATTAAATATACCGGTATGATTGGCACATTGACATATTGTTATCTTAATTAGTCTGATTAGTGGTGGATGTCGAATCTCCTAACACTTTCATTTATCTTTATCTCTTTTCATTATATCAATTTCGTGACAATCTTGTTATTTAAGTTAGAAAATCAATTCTAAGCAAAATCAACAATCCTCGTGAGAATGATCTCGTATTTGTCGCACTATATTATCATTTGATCTTGTGCACTTGTGAGTTAAAACGTTCTGATTATTATCTATTAATTTAGGTAGTATTCGACACAACAAGTTTTTGGAGCTTCCTCAAAGTCCAACACATTTTCCATACTCTCGTAATTTGAAAGAATGCCTATTATCAGTTATAAACTTGAGCTAAAATAAGCCCTAGGCCTAAACATGTTCAAAACAGATTTTTTGCCTGACCGGCAAACGTTCCAAGATAGAGGTTTGAACGTTCAGTCATGACATCGAACGTTCAGTGCTGGACAGAAAACTCATTTTGAACCAAAAGGCCACTAAACCACTTCTAAGCAAGTCTTAAGGTGTTCACATGATTATTAACAAAAACCCAACACAAAATAACATCTCCATGCATAAGAAACTACATGTAAAGTCATTAAAACGTTAACCCATACGTAATCCAATATTAAAGCCAACAACATAATTGCAAGCTTAAAACTTCTAAACTATGAAAAGTATCTAGACATCATAACAACAAGGTAAGAAACGAGTTACAACAAGAAGGTTACCTCTTTTAGAGCAAAAACCACCAAGAACACCTCCTTCTCTTCAAAAACTCTCTCTCTCACACACACACACACACAAACAAGGGTTTCACTGAGCAAAATGGGCGAAGATGGGTTTAGAAACGGGGGGGGGGTTGAGGATAAGATTTGAGCTGCTTTTACTAAACTGTGTACAATCAATCATTCGCTATACTGTTCTCGAACGTTCGGTGTACTATTACCCAATGATTCTAGGGTTGTAGGCAAATCTTCGGTGGTCCATAATCGAACATTCGTGAATGAGGTTAAGGGAGAGTGTTCAGTGGTCCATAAACATTCTTCACTAGGGTTTGAATCGAGCGTTTAGTGTACAAGCTTCGAACGTTCAATCAACATGCAGAAGTCAATATCTGTTATCCGATAAACCCTAATGAACTCGGTAAACGCCTTTCCACTTAAGCCAAACATAACCTAGTAATTACTTGGGGTCCTACATTCCTCAACATTTTAAAAGTAAAATGCTTAGAGGAATAGTAATACTACCTTATGTCCGTAGCTTCACATGGTCCATGCTAAATGGATTCTTGGATAATCTCGTCCCATCCATTTGTTGGCACCAAGTCATCTTCAAACAATTGCAAAAAGTCACATCATAGGTCATTCAAAGCATCATAGTCGATGTTGCCTATGATGTACCAATTGTCATCAATCTCAACACGTAAATTGATTGACTTGTAGAATGAGTAGTTCCACACACAGTTGGGATCCGTAGGTATCTAGGCCATGATCCTATACAAGAAAACAAGTTCTTTCTCAATCGACTATCTCTTGACCATCGTGGAGATTGGTATACTATCCAAGTATAAACTTAAAGAATCCAAGCAATAAGTCATATACAATTAATTCTCAAACAAATGTGGAAAGTGATTTTGCATGTCCTATTCCGCTTTCCATAATAAAAATATTGAATTAGGAAAAAGAAAATGAGCATAGGTGGAAGCACACATGGGTTTGAAAATCTTCTTAAAATATAATTTTTTAGAAATTTGTACCCCAAATTTATATTTTTGCCCTCCTAAAATTTTCTTATAGTTTTGTCCCTCCAAAATTTATATTATTATTCTACTTCTAAAATTTTCTTTTAGTTTTGTTCCCTAGTTCAGCTTAAAAAAAACTGAAATTGCCCAATTTATTAGTAACTTTCGGTTTGCAACATGATTTTAGCTGGATCTCATCAGGAGAAAGAGTTTACATTGAAAAGTACCCTTTTTTAGCCTATAGATCGTGTTTAATTTATTTTAAGACATGTAACTTTTGTATGCAATAAGCACTTACAATTTACTATAAAATTAAATTTAAGACTTATCTATATTTATTTTATATAAACACACAAATACACATATAGAGAGATACTACATGCATTTTTGTGTTTATATATTTGTGTAAGTTCATCCTCCCACGCTACAAATCCTAAGTCTGCCCGGAGTGCATGGGTTGTCTCCATCTGCCTTGTCCTCCTACCAGTTTTGATTGATCTACCTCTTCTTTGGATGATCTACGACATTGTTGACTTGGTCATTGATTTTGTTTTATTCATTGAAATATTTATATTAACTTAATTTTTTTTTAATTATTAATAATTTATACTAGTATTTGAACAACTCATCTTAACTTCAAATTATAATATTATTTTATTTTATTTTATTTTATTTTGGGATAAATGCATTTTTGGTCCTTATTGTTTGAAGTTTTGACAAATAGCTTCTTGAGTTTTAAAAAGTGATTAATCACTATGTAGGGTCAAGCAAAAAAAATGGTTCATACTGTCATAAACAACTGACAAAATCCATTAACCTGACATGTCAACACCAATTAAATATCGATACATGTCTAATTTGCTTAGAGCATTCCCATTGAACTCTCTGTTCTTTGGTTAAAATTTGGCTACAAAACTCACAATTTTAATTTTAACTAGCAAATTTTCAAAAGCTCCACACAATAAACTCTCTATATCTCACTCTATTATATTTAAAGGTAAAATTACAGTTTACCCCCCTCAAAGTTGACAACACTTTTTAATTCGAACATCAAAGTTTCAATTTTTGCAATCCACCCCCACAAAGTTACAATTTTTTTTCAATTCAACCAATATTATCCCAAAATTCCCATATTGCCCCTGATTTTTTTTAAAAAAAATAATTTATATAAAAAAATAAAAAAAAACAAATTAGGGGGGTGCAAAAATGGCCAGATGGCCAAAGCCACCCCGAATTTTTTTTAAAATTTTTTTTATAAAAAATAAAAAAATAAAAATGATGGGCAATATGAGAAGTTTTGGATACAATTGATCAAATTGCAAAAATTTGGAACTTTGGGGGGTGGATTGCAAAAATTGAAACTTTGGTGTTCGAATTGAAATACGCTGTCAACTTTGAGGGATAAACTGTAATTTTCCCATATTTAAATCTAATTTTTATTCTATCTTTATTTTTATTTTTCTCAAAAGCACCCATGTGGAGAGAGAGAGGGAGAAAGGGGGAGAAGTGCGAAATGAATGTAAAAATAAGATAGGGAGAAAAACTGTTTCTCGAAATATAGATTACAAATCTAACAAGACTTATAATAGAGAATGAGAGCTGTTAAAGTATATAATTAAGGCAGAGGATTCAGTTGCAGACGAAAGAGCTTCAGTGATTATAGAAGATGAAGACAAGCAAAGTGCCACACTGTCAAGTAATCAAACATCAACTCAGAAGATAAAGTTTATCTTAGCAATTCACTAAGGCTAAACTCTTCTCCAAGTCTGTCACAGAAGTTGAACTCGTCCTCAAGTCTACCTGCTAGCTCTCCAAAGTTATAAGCACCAGCAAGTTTACACTCATTCAAATTCTCAAACATTGGATAATGGACTACGATGCCATCTTTGTTATCCCTGTTCTGTTTTAGTTTAAACACTTTGAATTGTATAGTTTTATAAATTTCTATAAATGACAAATGTAAAGCTGCAAAATACGGTTTGGACATATAGTTTGTGTTTAGGTTTTTGAATTGGCTAATTCAATGACAAAATAATTTTGAATGCAAGTTGTTTTAGAGACAATTTGATCAAGGCATAATTGGGAAGAACAACCGAGAAACTCGTGTAAGCTCGTCTGCTATCTCGTTTGCAGTGGCTACGTTCGAGATATTTATAGAAGACATCTAAGATGGGGTTAAACTTGACCAATCAAGGAATAGAAGACGTATATGATGTTAAGTTTAATTGATAAAGGAAATTAGCCAATCAGAATTTCATTAAATTAGAGTTAAAATCGGTTCCAAATTGAGTTATTTTGGACAACTAGCGGCATTAGAAAGCTATCTCAAAATGCGAAAAATCTCTATGAAATTCAATTTTTCTATTTCTAAAGAGTTTTTAAAAATGTTTTCACTTTGCCACCAAAATCTATGTGTCGCTCGATTGCTTTTTATATTCTTGTACGTGATTTTTTGTTTGTGGTTGGTTAATTTTCAATTCTGCATTATATCAACATAAACGTATTGAACCCCCTTTTAGGTATTATTGGAGTCTTGTTTTATATTTTCAATTTGATAAATGATAAATTTCTATTAATGATAAGTAGTTTGAATTACGGTAACTCAAACAATGCAATTGCAAATTTCTATAAATGATAAGCTGAACATACAATTTTGGTATCTTGCAAAAACAAGTTCTCCAATTTTATTTTCAGAGAATACAAGATAATGAAGATATAAAAATAAATAAATAAAATGCACACGCATCACATGAAGGGAAAGCTTACAAACATACTCATAAAAAATAAAAAATAGAAATAAAAAGCTTACAAGAACTTAACAAATTTGTTTTACACATTATGAAGGTCAATCACTTGAAAGCATATATTGCACTTAAGAAAGAGTCAAGGCTTGTAGGAATTGGAATATCAACGGTCCCTTCCAACATAAGCAGAACTTTCTTCATTAAAGGCCGATGTGATGGTTCATCCTGAATACACCAAAGTCCTAATTTAATCATTTTCTCCACTTGTTTCTTGTCAACCTCTTCATTCCCAAGTAATTTAGCTAGTTCACCAGCTTCAAAACAATGGTAGGCCCATTCTTCAAGAACAGCTTCTTCCTCGGAAAGATTTCAATCCACACTCTTTCAACAATATATGATCTCCAAGAGCACAATGCCGTAGCTGTAAACATCTGCTTTCAATGTAATAGGCAAGTTCCGATGCCACTCCGGTGTAACATAACCCCTTGTCCCTTGGATGCCGGTAAAGGTTTCGATTTGGTCTTGCTTCAGCAGCTTTGCCAATTCAAAGTCAGAGATTTTCGCACATCCATATTCATCCACGAGGATGTTTTGCGGTTTTTATGTCACACTAAATGATCTGTTGCTGACACTCTTCGTGGAGATAAAGAATTCCTTTTGCTACATTACGAGCAATTCCAATTCTTTCATTCCAACAAGGTTGTTTTTCTAGTGTGAAGAGAACATCTGCAAGGGACCCGTTGCTCATGTACTCATAAACCAAAAGCCTATGAATTCCATCATGGCAATACCCGAGCAGACGAACAAGGTTTCTGTGATGCGTTCTCCCAATAACTTTCATCTCAGTCTGAAACTCTTTTTCCCCTTCAGCCAACACTTTCTCTAGTCTTTTAACAGCTACAACCTTCTGGCCATTTGACATTGTCCCTTTAAAAACTGCCCCTCTACCGACCTCTTCTTTAAACCCATCAGTCACTTTCTCAAGTTCAAAATAAGTGAATGATCGTAGAGCAAAATCGTCACCGTGTTCAACAGTTCCATCATAAGAGAGTTTTCTATACCGAGAATGATTTTTCTGAAAACCAATTCCTGAAATTACCAACATCATGCATCCGAAAGCAACAAATGGCAGGAATACACCAATGAATTATTCTTTAAACTGAATGCATTGATTACAAAGTTGTTACTAATAATAGCAAACTCTAGCAGCATATTCACTTAGACATTAACATGAGAGGGTGGTGGAGGAGGTGCTTCCGTAACAACAGTTCCTTCTAGCATCATAATCACTGAGTTCATTGATGGGCGACGAACTGCTTCTGTATGCACACACCAAAGCCCCACCTTCACCATCTTCTCCAATTCCTCCATGTCCAACTCTGTTTCGCCCACCACTTCTTTAAGCTCTCCAGCCAAACGGCATTTATAAATCCAATCTGTTAGTACCATTTCTTCCTCTGGGCCTGCTAAGACCAAGTTCTTCCTGCAGCGAATGATCTCCAACAACGAAACCCCAAAGCTGTAAACGTCTGCTTTTACTGTGATCGGAGTGTTGCTCTGGTCCCACTCAGGAACTACGTAGCCTCGTGTTCCCCTTGCCCTGGTGTATGTTCTTGTTTGATCTGGTTTCAATAGCTTGGATAGCCCAAAATCCGATATCGACCAAGATTCATCCATGAGTATGTTCTGCGGCTTAATGTCACAGTGGATGATCCGGGTCTGACACTCTTCGTGGAGATAGTGAATCCCTCTTGCTATCTCTAGTAAAATCCTTCTCCTTTCATTCCAACTAGGCCGTCTCATGAACTTGAAAAGAAGGTCTCCCAGTGAGCCATTCTTCATGAATTCATGCACAAGAAGCCTATCTGATCCTTCACTGCAGAAGCCAATCAATTGAAGTAAATTCTTGTGGTGGGTCCTTCCAATTATCTTCATCTCATTTCGGAAAACAGATTCTCTTTCTTCCACCATCTTCTCTAGCCGCTTAACAGCAATTTCTTGTCCACCATTCATTGCCTGCAGGGAACCTTTATAAACCTTCCCAGATGCTCCCCTAACAACCTCTTCCTTAAAATTATCTGTGGCTTTTACCAGTTGATCATAAGTAAATGATCTCACATTTATTTCTTCAAGAACATCAGGTGGACTACTTTGCCTCATTAGCATCCTATAGCCCCATATCTGATATTTGAAAATAAGATATATATCCGGACAATAGAAACACAAATATAGAGAAGGTGATGAGCGCTACACCAACAATCACAAGCTTCTTACCGAGCTTCTTTGTGATCTTGTTGATGACATCTGTGTCATCTTGGAAGCTTTCCCTTCTAATTTTCACCAATGGTTTAGTTGGATGGCTACTGCTACTGTTCCTCCTCCCAAATCTAAGTGGAAGATTTTGCTTGAATGGTCTCTGAATGTTGCCACCACACAGTCACAGTCCTCTAAACAATTGTCAGAGCAGGCTTCTTCACTCACTGGAGAAAGTACATCATACTCGTTGGACTCCCAGCCAGTGTTTGGGAGGGAGGTCATTTTATAATTTGCATTACCGTTATTCCCAAAACAATCCTTTTTGGCTGTGAAGTTTAACTTGCAGCCAATATTAGCCTGTTTGGGATCCACGAACTCAAATCCTGGAGGACAAAGGCAAGAAAGATCAGTATATACCATCAATGGAACAATAGCTGTTTGGCCCGCAAATCCCTTTGACGGAGCAATGATTTTCTTCTCTGATTGCCTTCCACAAGATTGAAATGTTTGAGCTACCTTTACTTCCCCATTTGATGCTGATAAAGTCTTAAAATGCCATCTGAGTCAAACGTTGCTCGATATAAGACTTTACTTACATCAACAAGATATCTGCCTGCTGTTAAATTCATTGCACTTGACCCAGAAGAACTGGAGAGATAGAAGCGGCTGTCAGCCAATAGATTCAACGTCAAGTTTCTTCCAACACTTCCGCTTAATGATGACCAATAAACATATTCTGTGTCCTGCAAACTTCTTACTGGAAAAGCATAGAGATTTCCATCTCGATGCAACAACAGCTTGTCGTTTCCGATTGAAGTATCAGTTTCGGAGATGCTAGAATACAAAATTTTCTCTGGAACTTGCTTTTGTGCAACCAAAAGGGTATCAGTCGGATAGTCGAAGCTGGCCCATATAATCTTGGAACTAGAGTTTTATAAAACAAAGTTACCCGAATCATGCATTGAAGCAACTGCAGTCGCTTGAGTTGTTTGGGCAAGTGGTTGAAGTTGTCTGGTGGAGCTTTGGAGGAGGAGCCTGCCATCTGTAGAGAAAACAAGAGCCGCTCCAGGTGATACTGCCGAATCGTTCCGACAAGATGTCCACACTATTGTGTTTTTGGGGCTGCCTACGACCCAGATGCCGACCTCGAAGCCGTTGCCACTCGGGTAGAACCTAAATGCAAAATGGCCAGAAGAAGAAGACCAGAAATTTGGGGTAGAGTTTGTGTAAAGGGTGGAGCCAGTGGTAATGTTTGATTGTAGGGATTGAGCTTTTCTTATGGAAAAATGACAGAAAAAGAAGAGAAGCAGAAGCTTTGATGCCATTACAATACCGAGTTCTGACATATTTAGGCTTACTGTGTTATTAATCATTGTGAGTGTAAGCATTATATAAACAATGAAATGGACAGTCTTTCCACTAATTCTTGTTTCGAAATGAAGCTTCTGATGTATGTTAATATTCAATGGTTCACATTATGGTGACTCTTCTTTGTGGCATGGTCTGCATGGATCCTATCAAACCTTTGCAATTCGCTTTATAGTTTTTTCCTCACCTAATCAAGTAACTCTCAGTCAGGCTTTAAAAAAAAAAAAAAAAAAAAAACAGAAGGTATGTTTGGGAAAATTTTTTTGCTATTTCTTTTTTCTTTGACCTAATAATAATAATTGATTAGTGTAATTTAAAGGTGAAAGAGGTTTTGAATTTTTTGTAAGAGAACGGAAGAAAGTTATTTGCTAATAGGGAAAACATTACTTAACTCACTTAAACTTCAATTACTTTTGCAATTACATTCTTAAAGTTCAAAAACTCTCAATTTAGTATATAAAACTTCTAATTTTTAGCAATCTCACTCTTTGAGTAGGTTTTTCATTAAATTCTATTAAAATTCTCAAATTACCCACTTTTTATTAAAAATAAAAAATAAAAAACAAAAATTGCAAAGATTTAGATATGTGTATTTTTACAAATTTCCTTAAATCCTTACCAACGTTTAAATATTTTTAAGGATGGGTATTTTGGTAATTTTGATATCCTTTCATTAAGATTTAACAGAATAATTTTACAGATGGATGACATTACAAAAATTAAAAGTTCAATACATTATATTTTTAGAGTTTTTAAATTTTGGGAAGGTAATTACAAAAATAATAAAAGTTTGGATAAATTAAATAAAGTTTTCCAATGAACGAAGTCTACCTTATTTTTTAAAGAAATGAAAAAAAGAGTACGGCAAATCATACAACTGAAGACACGGCGTAGAAGACGACCTTCTAGTACTATAAATGTGATAAATATGTACGGAACGACCATATAGTCATAGAACTAGTTGGTCAACACCGAAAGCAAAAGTGCATGCACCTTCGTGTTAATTAGAAAGCAATAACATCACCACATTTCAAACTCAAAACTCTTTTGTGCATTATCTCATATTGGATTTAAATAGAAGAAAATAGAATATTTAAAAGGTTAAATGTCTTTTCAGTATATGTGGTTTGAGCCGGAATCAAATAGCCACTTTGACGGAGCGTCACATACCCTTTATACGTGGACTGATACTTGTGATTTTAAGGCAACACGTGACATAGTACTTGTATTTTTGGGTGCCACGCAAATTAAAAAATAATTTTTTTTAAAAAAAACAAAACCAAAAAACTCGAATAGTCCTTCAGTTTATCTCGAACACAAATAGCCTAAGTTTTTGAAGGACCCAAAAAATATCCATCTTCCACTTCCACTTCCACGCCGTTGCTGTCTGTCCCTCCCACTTCCACGCCGTCGCCTCGTGAGATCAATCCGATGCTTCCCCAAATCAAGTTCCGGCGCACCCTACACAGAAGCATAGAGCAAAAAATGTTTCGCCTCATGCTTTGCTGAATAGTGCGGTCCACTCCTACTTCCATTAACAGAGCATGTATGAGTCAATTTCTCTTCAAACTCTGTGATGCCTAGAAAAACCTTCGATGGACGCGCGACCAAGACCCCATCCCGCCTCTTCCAATGCACACAAAGACTAACATCATTAAAACTTGAGGGTAACCCTTCGATGGAATGGACTAGTAGAGAAAAACGACAGTTAAACCTACGGTTTTGGATATGGGAAAGGGCTCTCGTGACAAAGAAAAAAGTACTCGTTTGATAAAAAAAAATTGAAAGCGCTTTTAAGTGTAAAAAAACCCAAAAAAAAAAAAAATTCTCTTACTTCTCTCTCTCTTTGTTTTTAGAAAATAATATCAAATTAGGACAAAAAAAAATTAGGAGCACACCTACCATTCTCCATTCACAATATAGTGCCATGTCAAATTTCGTGAGTCAAAGATTGGCGGGGCTTTTGGTTGATTTATGGAAATGAAATGTAGTATGGTCGTAAGTCATAACGCGGACGACAGACGGAAGTAACAAAATGGTTTAAAAATTTCTAATGCAACTGGAAATTTCAGTATGTATATATGATATATTGTGATTCATCGATCAAAAGTCAGTCCACCATTGTCATGCTTGTCCAACACGAAATAATTAGGTCAATGCGAAGGTATATTGAAATTGCTGCATTTCATATATTCGTACCAATGAAAATATTATTGATTTTAGTTTAACTTTTATTAGAGATTGTTTAGCAAAGCCTTTTCTATTTATTTTTTTATTTTTTTTAATATAAATAAGAATTGGTTAATGTAATATAAAGGTGAAAGGAATTCATTAATTGATGACTATCTTAGGTAGGGAGTGTATGGGAGAAAGAAAATTTTATAAAATTGACAGCAACTTAACCCTTAAACCTATTGAGTTTTAAATGAATTATACGTTCCCATGATTTTAGGTTTACTTAATCAATAATTATACATTCATTAGAGATTAGGATTTTCCTTGTCAATTAATAAAGGAAAAGAGTAAGAAAAGTGTTACACATACTTTTAAATGTTCACTCTGAAGCGCTTATTTCTTGATGTGGATGTGAAAATCACTGTGGGATGAAATAACAAATAAAACTACATGTAGTATCCAATGGTGATTTACTGTCACATCAATGAGTGAGCACTTGAGAATATGTGTAGCATTTCTCAAAGAGTAATGTTAGAAACTATATTTTTATCTCACAATGTTGGACTTTTAACTATCTTACAATTTTGTCACCAAGAGGTAGCTCAATCGGCTAGAGACCACGCTTCATAAAGCGGAGATCACTAGTTCGAATCCCCCTCTCCCCCTTCTTGTGTGAACATGTCAAAAAAAAAAAAAAAACTATGTTACAATTTTTGACATGTGTCAGCATGTGAATGGGGAATGTTGAAATTATAAGTTTTTGTTAGTGGTTGATGTGTCTGCAATCACATGCTAACACATGTTAAAAGCTCTAAAAGAGTTGTAAAATTGTTGAAATTTTAGTCCATTGAGAATAAGGAATCTTTATTGAAATGAATAGAATCCTTATCTATTAAGGATTAGGTGTTTTGAGAAGTTTATCATTAAGGAGAGCAACAAAATTAAAACTTTTGGTTAAGAGGTTAGATCCTTTAAAGTGATCTATAGGGTCTGGTGATCTCCTCCAAGTGATCATTATTCTCTCTCTCTTTTTCTTTTTCAATTTTATAATCTACAATTGATAGAACCCTAGGGTTCTATCAAGTTGGTATGAGGACATTTAATTTGACTAACTATGCAAAGGGCTCACAGTACTAATTCCCTATAAGGTGATAGAAAATTAATTGGAGTACAAGATTAAGGCAAAAATTGTGTTAAGATTGATCAAATGTTACCGCAACTTGATGAATTTACTCAAACTAAATATAAAAACTCAATTCTTATAAAACTCTTGTACAACGGGACTGGTGTAGAATGCATATAAACCATTGGATTTATGAGCTTTTTCTTAATAAAAGTTGATCGAATTATGAGCACTCCACCGGCTCCACGTCAGCTCTGTTGTACAAAAATTATATAGGAGTTAATTCTGTAGCATTGCTAATTTCTTCAAGATTCCAAGAAGGATCTATTGCTTCAACAAACTATATATACGTGGTACACAAGACCAACCAGTCATCTTGGCGAGCATAATCAATCAGGGCTTTTCTTTTATGAAGGTGGAATTTCGCGGGTGGGAAGGCAGAAATCCAATAATAGTTGCTAACTTTTTTACTACGGAAAAGCATGTTACTACTCTTAGCAAACATCAGCTTGTGGATTATGATCATGAACATGACCTAGTTGGACCAGGTTTATGTGACTCTTGGTGCAATAGTGTTCTAATGAATAGTACTGCCTTCGAGTCTCTAGCAAATAGAGACTCGAAAAAAGAAGGTTTTAAGTAAGGGTGAAAAGGTAGTTACAATTAACGGTTATTGGTTAGAACCGTTAACACCTAGATGGTTAGTAAAATCTACTAATTGCCTAGGCAGTTAACCGGCGGTTAGCGGTTATTTAATAGGGTTAAATGTAATTTTGGTACTTGTGGTTAGGCCCAAAATCAAACGGACCCCTCGGTTTCCAAAAGTGTCCCAAGTGGTACCTATAATTATTGAAAATACACACTTAGTACTTCCGTCCATGTTCCGTCCAAATATTTAACGAATCTCCATGTTAGAACGCATAAAATGGTTACACCAATATCAAATGCCACATATTGATGCCAAATCAGAAGATTGGACGACGTGGCATTATATCATAGGTGGCACCTATGCTTTTGATGCCACATATGCTGAAAAAATAATAAAATAATGGTAACTTAAATAAATAAATAAATAAAGCAAAAAGGGTAACAATTTGGGGGTGACTGGCCACCCCCATTTTTGCTAAGGGCAAAAAGCCACCCCCAATGGCCAGCAAGGGGGTGGCCGAACCACTCCCAAGAGCCTTGGAAGCCATCTCCGTTTGGCTTGGGGGTGGCTTTGGCCTCTCCAGACCGGCCAGTCTAGGGTGGCCAAAGCCAACCTTATGGCCTTTGGGGGTGGTTCTGCCACCCAAGGCCAAATGAAAAAAATATATATATATTTTAAGGGTTGGCGCTTGAGGGTAGCTAGCTAAAATGGGGGTGGCCGGCCACCCCCACTTTTCTACCCAAATTTATTTTATTTTAGTTATCACTATTTTTATTATTTTTTGTAGCATATATGGCACCAAAAGCATATGTACCACCTATGATATAATGTTACGTCATCCAGTCTACTGATTTGGTATCAATATGTGGCATTCAGAATAGGTGTCACCATTTTACGTGTCCTAACATGGAGATCTGTTAAATATTTGGATGGAACATGGACAGAAGTACCAAGTGTGTATTTTCAATAATCACAATTACCAATTGTGACACTTTTTGAAATCAAGGGGTCTGTTTGATTTGGAGCTTAACCACAAGTATCAAAATTGCATTTAACCCTATTTAGTTACCGCTAGTAACTGCTAACAGCTTTTTTAAAAGGAACCAAAAAAAAAAAAAATTGACGTCATTAGGGCTGTTAGCGATTAGTAGACAGTTATTAATTGCTCGTTATTTCACCCCTACTGTACACGTAAGGCTGGTGGACTTATGAAAGAGGAAGGTATTAAGATTTAAGGGCACCGTCAAGGTATCCTTCCACTGTCAATGATCCTTGTGTTAAGAATTTTTAAAATTAATATACTGTTTTAGTTTGTGGATTAGAAATGTTTTAAATGGAAGGTACTAAAGAGCATTGAAAGAAAATACTCCCATATAAAATAAAATTATATATATTAAAAAAAAAAAAAAAAAAAAAGTAAGACTCAAATTGATATTTATAAGTCCAAACACACACTAAGTTATTGATTTAATGCTTAGGTGTATGCACTTGTGTATATGATCTAGTACGGCGTGAAACACCGGACACCCGTACGTGTTACGCAATGGGTTCTAGGGCGCTGATGACACCTTTATGGCCAATTTTTAGTATACATAAAATTCTCTCTTCTTTTTTCTCTGAAAAACCTTCTTTTTTCTTAAAAATTTCGAGTCGCTATCTTGCTAGAGTAGAAATTTTGAGATTGTTCTAGTATGGTTTTAAATACAACCAAACTACAAAGAATTTTTGGATTCCTTGAATCCTAGAGAGATATTTTTTATAATCCAGTGAATACAAATTTGTTAGAACTGGTGGATGCAAATAATTTCTTAAAAAAAAGGGTTTATTAACATACTGTTATGCCAAATACTACTTAAATTAATAGATAATATTTAGTACTTTTTACTCGCAAGTACACAAGATCAAACGATAGTATAGTGTAGCAAGTACGAGATCGATCCCACGAGGATTATTAATTTTATTTAGAATTGATTAAAAATATCAAGTTATCACTAAATTGATATTATAAAAATTAAAAAATTAAAAAAATAAATAAAGATAAAATAAAGTAGGGCTTTGATATCCACCACTAATAATGCTTAAATAATATAACAATATGCCAATGATCCAATCCTATTAAGAATACCTAATGTTTACCAACCTAAGGGCATGGGTGTATACTCCTTAAGCTATTGATTTCCCTAAGCAACGAGTTAGGCATGGGTGTATACTCTAACTATTTTCTTTCTCAAAAGATTTAGCATGGGTGTATACTAAGTTATTCTTTAAGAAAGCATAAATCTATGTAAATCGACAAACACACAGAACCTAGGGCATGGGTGTATACTTCCGATTTTTCATGTTGATTAACCCAAGAATCCGGTGTGGATATCCCAAGATTTATATATATATATATATATATATTTTGAAATGGTACTCCCATATCTCATCCATGTGGATAAACTTTTCTCAGCAAAAACCAAGTCCTGGATACAAGTAGGGGTCATCCCTCTCCAGACTTTATTCTCAC
>NC_081551.1:6884500-6950217 GCF_901000735.1 Corylus avellana | reverse complement strand
GTGATCTATAGGGTCTGGTGATCTCCTCCAAGTGATCATTATTCTCTCTCTCTTTTTCTTTTTCAATTTTATAATCTACAATTGATAGAACCCTAGGGTTCTATCAAGTTGGTATGAGGACATTTAATTTGACTAACTATGCAAAGGGCTCACAGTACTAATTCCCTATAAGGTGATAGAAAATTAATTGGAGTCCAAGATTAAGGCAAAAATTGTGTTAAGATTGATCAAATGTTACCGCAACTTGATGAATTTACTCAAACTAAATATAAAAACTCAATTCTTATAAAACTCTTGTACAATGGGACTGGTGTAGAATGCATATAAATCATTGGATTTGTGAGCTTTTTCTTAATAAAAGTTGATCGAATTATGAGCACTCCACCGTCTCCACGTCAGCTCTGTTGTACAAAAATTATATAGGAGTTAATTCTGTAGCATTGCTAATTTCTTCAAGATTCCAAGAAGGATCTATTGCTTCAACAAACTATATATGCGTGGTACACAAGACCAACCAGTCATCTTGGCGAGCATAATCAATCAGGGCTTTTCTTTTATGAAGGTGGAATTTCGCGGGTGGGAAGGCAGAAATCCAATAATAGTTGCTAACTTTTTTACTACGGAGAAGCATGTTACTACTCTTAGCAAACATCAGCTTGTGGATTATGATCATGAACATGACCTAGTTGGACCAGGTTTATGTGACTCTTGGTGCAATAGTGTTCTAATGAATAGTACTGCCTTCGAGTCTCTAGCAAGATAGAGACTCGAAAAAAAAAGGTTTTAAGTAAGGGTGAAAAGGTAGTTACGATTAACGGTTATTGGTTAGAACCGTTAACGCCTAGGTGGTTTGTAAAATCTACTAATTGCCTAGGCAGTTAACCGGCGGTTAGCAGTTATTTAATAGGGTTAAATGTAATTTTGGTACTTGTGGTTAGGCCCAAAATCAAACGGACCCCTCGGTTTCCAAAAGTGTCCCAAGTGGTACCTATAATTATTGAAAATACACACTTAGTACTTCCGTCCATGTTCCGTCCAAATATTTAACGAATCTCCATGTTAGAACGCATAAAATGGTTACACCAATATCAAATGCCACATATTGATGCCAAATCAGAAGATTGGATGACGTGGCATTATATCATAGGTGGCACCTATGCTTTTGATGCCACATATGCTGAAAAAATAATAAAATAATGGTAATTTAAATAAATAAATAAATAAAGCAAAAAGGGTAACAATTTGGGGGTGACTGGCCACCCCCATTTTTGCTAAGGGCAAAAAGCCACCCCCAATGGCCAGCAAGGGGGTGGCCGAACCACTCCCAAGAGCCTTGGAAGCCATCTCCGTTTGGCTTGGGGGTGGCTTTGGCCTCTCCAGACCGGCCAGTCTAGGGTGGCCAAAGCCAACCTTATGGCCTTTGGGGGTGGTTCTGCCACCCAAGGCCAAATGAAAAAAATATATATATATTTTAAGGGTTGGCGCTTGAGGGTAGCTAGCTAAAATGGGGGTGGCCGGCCACCCCCACTTTTCTACCCAAATTTATTTTATTTTAGTTATCACTATTTTTATTATTTTTTGTAGCATATATGGCACCAAAAGCATATGTACCACCTATGATATAATGTTACGTCATCCAGTCTACTGATTTGGTATCAATATGTGGCATTCAGAATAGGTGTCACCATTTTACGCGTCCTAACATGGAGATCTGTTAAATATTTGGATGGAACATGGACAGAAGTACCAAGTGTGTATTTTCAATAATCACAATTACCAATTGTGACACTTTTTGAAATCAAGGGGTCTGTTTGATTTGGAGCTTAACCACAAGTATCAAAATTGCATTTAACCCTATTTAGTTACCGCTAGTAACTGCTAACAGCTTTTTTAAAAGGAACCAAAAAAAAAAAAAATTGACGTCATTAGGGCTGTTAGCGATTAGTAGACAGTTATTAATTGCTCGTTATTTCACCCCTACTGTACACGTAAGGCTGGTGGACTTATGAAAGAGGAAGGTATTAAGATTTAAGGGCACCGTCAAGGTATCCTTCCACTGTCAATGATCCTTGTGTTAAGAATTTTTAAAATTAATATACTGTTTTAGTTTGTGGATTAGAAATGTTTTAAATGGAAGGTACTAAAGAGCATTGAAAGAAAATACTCCCATATAAAATAAAATTATATATATTAAAAAAAAAAAAAAAAAAAAAGTAAGACTCAAATTGATATTTATAAGTCCAAACACACACTAAGTTATTGATTTAATGCTTAGGTGTATGCACTTGTGTATATGATCTAGTACGGCGTGAAACACCGGACACCCGTACGTGTTACGCAATGGGTTCTAGGGCGCTGATGACACCTTTATGGCCAATTTTTAGTATACATAAAATTCTCTCTTCTTTTTTCTCTGAAAAACCTTCTTTTTTCTTAAAAATTTCGAGTCGCTATCTTGCTAGAGTAGAAATTTTGAGATTGTTCTAGTATGGTTTTAAATACAACCAAACTACAAAGAATTTTTGGATTCCTTGAATCCTAGAGAGATATTTTTTATAATCCAGTGAATACAAATTTGTTAGAACTGGTGGATGCAAATAATTTCTTAAAAAAAAGGGTTTATTAACATACTGTTATGCCAAATACTACTTAAATTAATAGATAATATTTAGTACTTTTTACTCGCAAGTACACAAGATCAAACGATAGTATAGTGTAGCAAGTACGAGATCGATCCCACGAGGATTATTAATTTTATTTAGAATTGATTAAAAATATCAAGTTATCACTAAATTGATATTATAAAAATTAAAAAATTAAAAAAATAAATAAAGATAAAATAAAGTAGGGCTTTGATATCCACCACTAATCATGCTTAAATAATATAACAATATGCCAATGATCCAATCCTATTAAGAATACCTAATGTTTACCAACCTAAGGGCATGGGTGTATACTCCTTAAGCTATTGATTTCCCTAAGCAACGAGTTAGGCATGGGTGTATACTCTAACTATTTTCTTTCTCAAAAGATTTAGCATGGGTGTATACTAAGTTATTCTTTAAGAAAGCATAAATCTATGTAAATCGACAAACACACAGAACCTAGGGCATGGGTGTATACTTCCGATTTTTCATGTTGATTAACCCAAGAATCCGGTGTGGATTTCTTTTGTTACTCTTATTAAACTCAGAACTCGGTCATCCAAATTGATTTAATTAACTAATCCATACCACATGCATATAATGGTCAATACATACATATAAGCAATTCAAGAAAACAGGAATTAACTAAGTTAAGAAACACAATATAATTATCACAAAGGCACCAATATTGAAATATTAAATAAACATAATTAGGGTTTCAATCTATCCCTCCTTAAGAGTTAGTTAGACATAATTAAAATAAAACTAAAAAGAAAAGGGAAAGAAAGAATCGAAAACCGCTCCTAGAAGTAGCCTCCAATTCCTCTTCCCAAAGTTGTGTCTCCTTTCCCTATAATTATTCTCAAGGTTTAGAGGTCTATTTATAGGGCTTTAGAAGTCCTTGTTACACCAGTAAACCTAGAAAATTCGTAAGGTTTAGTCCTATTACAAGTGGGACTTGAAAAACCCTAATATGGAAGGAAAGGGCATTCTGGCTGCAGCTCTTTGTTCTCTAGTGCACAGGTGCGATCGATCGCAACCCGTGTGCGCTCGATCGCAATGCACTCGATCACAGGTCTCCTGCGATTGATCGCACTATCAGAGCCTTCAACTTTTCCCAAATTTGCTCTTTAAGCTCAATACTTCCAGGTTTTCTTCATTTTCTTTCAAAGGCCTACAAAGACACAGAAAACTAGTAATTTAACAGATCAAATTGCTGTCAAACAAGTGAAATAGAGTCCTCTTGTAATGGGTGTCAATGTGGTATTCATAAAGACTTATGTGGGAAGAGTTTCAGATACCCCCATACTCACTACTAAAAAAATAGGACTATACCGGTGCTCATAATAAGTGCTCATAAATATTTTCTTTTTCGGCGCATGTTTAGAATCCCTTATTATGCATCATTATTTTGAACGTGTTAGATATGAAGAAAATTTATTGGTGCTTTTCTTAAAGTGTCCCTAAATATATCGGTGCATTAGTTATAGTTGTTGGTACTTTCTCGGAATTCCCACATGCCTGCGGGATTGGGATCCTCCCCAGTCCATTTGGACCGGAGGGGAGCCGGTCTTTGATATTAAAAGAGCAAAATTGTTATTTTACATTTTTTAGACAATTTTACCGTTCTAATACCAACTCACTTTACACAAGTTGTCTTTCGAGTCACCCAAGGATTGCAATCAAATTGTAATGGAAAGAATCTCCTCTGCTTCTCAGACTTCACGTTCCAGCCAAGGTAATGATATCAAAGGAAAGGGATATTCACCTACATGGGCATAACATTATGTTTGTTAATTGTATAGCAAACATAATCCCAAGATTTATATATATAGCAAACATAATCCCAAGATTTATATATATATATATATATATATATATATATATATATATATATTGAAATGGTACTCCCATATCTCATCCATGTGGATAAACTTTTCTCAGCAAAAACCAAGTCCTGGATACAAGTAGGGGTCATCCCTCTCCAGACTTTATTCTCACCAAATATAAGAGCATGTTTTGCCAGCGTATGGGCTACAGCATTAGCTCTACGTTTAACGTGAGTAACCTCCCATTTGGGAATGCAGAGTAAACCCTTTTTGGCATCGTTGATCATCATCCCGTACCTAGTCCAGCAACTATCTTCATTCTTCAGAGCATTGACCACCTCCAACGAGTCACCTTCAAAAACGATGTTAGCTAGCCTCATCTGTCGGCTGAACTCCACAGATTGCCATACTCTTACTGCTTCAGCGGTTGCTGGATCAGTTATGAATGGCTTCGTTAAACACATAGCTCCAACCACATCTCCATTTTGATCTCGTGCTATAATTCCCACCCCCATTCGATTTCCCTGCTTATCAATTGCAGCGTCCCAGTTAAGTTTTGTCACTCCTGCAGGAGGCTTCTTCCATCGTAGTATGTCAGAAATGGCAAGCGTCATACCGTGTCCCCTGTGGTCTTGTTCAGCCAGCTTATAACTCTCCAGCTGGGCAGAGGCTATTTGGTTTACTCTGAATGGTGGAAGAAAATCTCCTCCGAAGATAGCATTTGTTACGCCTAAACCAAATCTGCCGAGCAACAAAAACAAACCGTTGAAGAACCTCATCATCCAGTCTTTCCCATAATTTCTCAAATAGCTGCATGAACTCAACCTCATCACTAGAGCATTTCTGAATCAGCTTTGTATTTTCCAACCAGACATCACGGGCAGCCGTACAGCTCTAAATTATGTGGCCCAGGGTCTCGGTTGCACCTCCACATATAGGGCATTTTGGATCATCAGTGATTTTCCTCTTACAAAGATTTTCCTTAGTTGGCAAGCTATTGTTACAAGCTCTCCAAAGAAACATCTTCACTGCCCTTGGACCCCTAAAATTCCATATTGCTCTCCATAAATGGGTCAGTTGGATAGAGTCGGAGTGCTACCTTCACTCCCTACCCCGTTCTCCTTAGCAAAGTGGTACCCACTACGGACAATATAAACCCCGTTTTGTGCCCACCCACACGAGCTTATCACTTTGAGAGGAAGGATTGATTGCCATGCTACATATATTTTCTTCCTCTTCCGCCATAAAAATCTTCGACACCACATTGGTCTTCCACCACTTAGTTTCTTCATCTATAAGCTTGCTAACTGTGGCCTCTTTATCTAAGACTTGTACCAGAGATTGAACTGAGAAAGATGTTGGGGTGTCCAGCCAACGATCCTCCCAAATTTTTAAGGAGCAACCATCCCCCCTACCCCCCCCCCCACACACCAAACCTTCCTGAAGGAGCTTCTTGGCATTCCAGATACTTCTCCATACATGGGAGGGTCGTCTCCCCAACGATGAGTCCATGAAAGTATCATTGTGGAAACACCACAAAAAAAACAAGGTTTAGCGACATGGTTATTTGGGGTATTTTTGGCCAAAAAAATATCCTTATTGATTTCGCAATGCTTGATTAGGGGCACTTGGGACACGTCGATTTTTATGGCGACTAGAATTTAAGATTGAGATGTTTTTTTACTAAAGAGCGCCTCAAAAAGGGGACGTTTGGAACAAAGCGCCCCCTTTTTTAAAAGGGGGCGCTTAGTTGTGAAAAACGCCCCCCTTTTTTAAATGGGGGCGCTTCCTAGGCAAGCGCCCCTTTTTTTAAATGAGGGCATTTCCTAGGCAAGCGCCCCCTTTTTTAAATGGGGACGCTTGCCTAGGAAGCGCTCCCTGTTTTAAATGGGGGCACTTGCCTAGGAAGCGCCCTCATTATAAAAATGGAGCACTCAGGTGGGCAAGAAAGGGGCCGCTTGCGTGTAAAGGGCCCCTATTTCTATATGGGAGCACTTCCACATCGCAAAGCGCCTTCAATAATTAATATATAGAAAAAATATTTTTCCCATGCAATCCATATATATTTTTTATATTCTCCTGATATACAATGCGCAATACAATATTGTATTGCGTATTTTCTCCATAAATATTGAATTAATCCATAAATATTTTCTCTCTCCATTCATCAATCTCATACAATCTTTTATATATATATATATATATATCTCACAATTCATATCTAATCCATATATACAATCTCATATCTCAGTGTACCACCTCTTAAAAGAGTTCACAAAAATTATATATTGCTCGTAAACGGCCAGTGTATTCTGCATTCTCTATGACCTTGGCATAAGCGTCGTCAGTTTGCCCAATTTATTGACCCATGTGTCAAGCTTGAGCTTACTGCAGTGTCTTGTGAACTCAGAGCCCTCATCTTCTCCTATATTTATATAGAATATGGAAAAGTGTTACGCACCAACTAATCGACTCATAAAGACTTACAATATTATAGTGTTTTTGAAAAAATAAACACATGCATACACAAATTAAATATACAAGTTAATCACATACAACTTTGTCCTCAATGTCTGTATTGAGGAAACTGCTATGTTACATGGTGAAATGCTTAGAATTTAATTTTTTGGAGCAGATAACTTTTTGGGAGGTATGTCTTACTCTTACTGATTATTATTTGAGACACCTTTTCCTTAGATTGTAAGATTGATGATTAGCTAAGAGTTTAGATTTGCCTTATTTGATTTTGACTTTAAAATAAATTTTCTTTACTGTTTTACCTAGTGCCCATAAACAAATTTCAAAATGATACAATAGTCAAAATTTAGCAGTAGAAAGGGACTTCAATGGAGTAGATCACTATTGATGATGCTATATATTTTTCTACCCTTTCAACACATCCGTGCAAAGTATTTTCTCCTAATGAAAATATTATTTGATCTCAAATTTCTAGCTAGTATGTGTGAAAAGATTTTTATTAGTTGAAAGTGGCACCTTAATTATCATGAGAAAAATACTTTAAAACTTATTTTTTTTTGGAAAATCAGATGATTGACTAATAATTTCCTGATGATAAGATAAATGTTATGGCAAAGATAAGATCTATCTGGTGGATAAGACAATCAAAATTCAAAAAATGGCACCAATCTCGACGAGTAATTTTGGATAGTAAAGCAGACTATTCTGGCACTACCAATGATGAGGAAAAACAAAGGAACATGCTAATAAAGGATAAGGAAAAACAATAAAAAATAAAAAATAAAACTAATAATAATAAAAATAAAAATAAAAATAAAAAAAAGAAAAAGAAAAAAAGAAGAAGGTATTACGAACGAACTGCACAGTGAATTCAAAATTGAATTAAATCTGAAAGAACATTATAAGACAACCACAGAGATTCTTCAAAATTGTGATTGCTGCATTCAACAAACCAACTACACCCTAAAAGCAGAGAAAAATTTGCTGAATTTAAAATCTCTAATTCTCCTAAAAATCATAATACATAAAAAATCTGACTATTAGAATCCTAAATCGACAACTTAAAGAGACAGCAGATACAAAGAAAAACAGAGACAGAGAGAGACTCACTAGTACAGGAACGTAGAGAGAGGCAGGCCGGTTTTGACTAGAGAAGATGGCCGGTGGGTTGGCCAACCGTGCGGGTCACTGGGCGCCGGAGAGAGAGATAGGAAAATCGAGATTGAGAGAGGGGCAACTGACGCTGTAGAGAGAGATATGGATCGATATATATTGAGGGAGAGGGGAGAGGCTAGGGATCAAAAATATATATCAGGTATATATATATATATATCCTGATGCAGAGAGGGGGGACTAGCAGGCCGCGCGGGGAGAGGTTAGGGAAAATATATATTGAGGGAGAAATTAAGTCTTAGAGCGGGAGCTGAGGAATCAAAAGGAAAATTAAGTTCCCACTCGCAAAAACAAAAAATATAAATATATTAAAATTAAAAAACACTTATAAATTTATTTATAAAAATAAAAAGTAAAAACAAAAATTAAAATACATTTAAAAGAGACTTAAACTAAAATATATATAAATGCAAAATCAGTTAATGTGGTTGTCTAGATTAAAAATTCATTTATGTGATATAAAAACAAAAATAATACTAATTCAGAAATTATCTCGATAGGCCACAATAATAATTTAATTCCTGTAATCAATTAAATTCTGTCAAAGTAGTTAACGGATTCCATTAGTGTATCATATCATTACCAATAGATACATGTCATTCTTATTTAAAAGTAAATAAATATATTAAATATATAAATTAATTTTAATATTAACAAAAAATGAGGGCAGGGATCGGATGGGGTGGCCAACGAGCCACCCCCAGAAATGGCCAAGAGTGGCGTGTGGCCACCCCTAGCCACCATGGGGTGGCCTGCGTCCCACCCCTTAGGTGGGGGTGGCCTTTGGGCCATCGTTGATTAATTTGGTTGAGGGCTGGGGGTGGTGCACGACCACCCCCAGCAAAATCTGGGAGTGGCTCGACGGCCACCCCACCTGCGGAATGGCACGCAAGGCACCCCAGGGTGGCCAAGGGTGGCTGCGTGCCACCCCAATGGATCGAGGGTGGCGGCGAGCCACCAGGATGGCTCCTTGGCCACCCTTGTGGCTACCAACTGGCAACCAACCCATATTTCAAAAAACAAAAAAAAAAAAAATTTTTAAATAATAATTTGTAAATTTTATGGGTATTAATTATCATTTCCCCCAAATGAACTACGACCACTCGATTACCATATACCCCTATCAACTACCAACTTTACATTACAACCCCGACCATCAAATTAAACTATATCCTTTCGCTACTAAAACCCACATTCTGTTGGTCAAGGTTGTTTAGTCGGACGAGATCAACCGGCCATCACGTACGTGCGACTATTTCATAGGTAGGGATTCAGTGGTGAGTGGGTGGGCGTTGGGTTAGAATTAACGAAATATTTCATAAGATTTATTAGAATTAAAGATACTGTACGAGGAGAGAGAAAATATTGAAGGGAAAATTAAGCTCGCGCACTAACAAAAATAATTTCGATGCGCCTACTATCCAGGCACACTTAAATGGCAAGCGTCCCTAATTAGGGGCGCCTGCCAATTAGGCACCCTTAACAAAGGGCGCCTAGTTGGCAAGCGCCTCTAATTAAGGGCGCCTAGATGGCAAACTCCCCTAATTAAGGGTGCTTGCTAGCCAGGTGCACTTAATTAAGGGCACCTAGCTGGCAGGCGCCTCTAATTAAGGGTGCCCAGATGGCAAGCGCCCCTAATTAAGGGCGCTTGCTAGCCAGGTGAACTTAATTAAGGGATTAAGGGCACTTGCCAGCCAGGTGCACTTAATTAAGGGTGCCTAGCTGGCAGGCACCCCTAATTAAGGGCACTTGGATAGCAGGCTTCTCGAATTAAGAGCGCTTGTAAGCCAGGTGCCCATAATTAGGGGTGCTTGCCAGCCAAGAGCACTTAATTAAGGGCGCTTGCCAGCCAAACGCACTTAATTAAGTGCGTCTAGCTGGCAGGTGCCCCTAATTAAGGGCGCCTGGATAGTAGGCGTCCCGAATTAAGGGTGCTTGCCAGCCAGGCACACTTAATTAAGGGCGCCTAGTTGGCAGGCGGCCCTAATTAAGGGCGCCTGGATAGCAGGCGTCCCAAATTAAGGGCGCTTCCCAGCCAGGCACCCTTAATTAGAGGTGCTTCCCAGCCAGACGCACTTAATTAAGGGCGCCTAGCTAGCAGTCGCCCCTAATTAAGGGCGCCTGGATAGCAGGCATCCCGAATTAAGGGCGCTTGCCAGCCAGACGCACTTAATTAGAGGCGCCTAGATAGCAGGCGTCCCGAATTAAGGGCGATTGCCAGCGAAGCGCACTTTATTAACGAAATTGGGGCATGTCCTATTGGAATGTCCCGAATTAAGGGGACGTTTTTCTGTGCAGGCGTTGCTAATTTTATTTTGTGTCGTTTACACAATAAAACGTCCCTATAAGGGGATGTTTTATTAAAGCGCCTCTATTCCAAGCGTTACTAAACCTTGTTTTTTTTTGTAGTGAAGTATTTCTCCTAATATATTCGAGCTAAAAGCATTTCTGGCTGTTGGATCAATCTCCAACCTTACTTTGCTAGCAAGGCCATATTAAAACTCTCTAAGTCCCTGTATCCCATCGCTCATTTGTCCTTCGCCCTACCCATGTGGTCCTAACTCATCCAGACAATCTTTGTTTCATTCTCTTTACACAAAGTTTTGGGTAATTGAAAGACGCTCATCGTGTATGTAGGAATGGCCTAGATAACTGCTTTCAAAAGAATCTCCTTCCCCGATTGAGAAAGGAATTTCTCCTTCCACTTGTTGATCCGTTCCCACACCTTCCCTTTTATGTCCGCAAAAGTACTCACTTTCGACCTCCCAACCAAAGTTGGCAGACCCAAATACCTTTTATAAGTTTGTGTAGCACTAACCCCTGCCACATTTAAGATATTGGCCTTGATGTCCGGATTGGTATTCCGTCTGTAAAGCATGGCTGTCTTCCCAACGTTCAATTTTTTATCAGATGCCTTCTCATAAATTGCCAAAGCTTCCCAAATACTTACCCACTCGACCATACTTGCTTTTCAAAACAGAAGACTGTCATCTGCAAAGAAAAGATGACTTAGTCTAGTCCCCCCCTCTAGTGATCAGTAAGCTTGTGATTCAACCTTCCCTTTTTGTTCATGAAATTATAGTGCTTAGCCCCTCCGCACATAACAAAAAAAAATACGGGGATAAAGAATCTCCTTGTCGTAGTCCCCGTGTCGGGTGTAACTTGCCATATGATTTCCCATTGATAAGGATGGAATAAGAAATCGTTTAGATACATGTCATGGCTAGGGATATCCATCTCTCTACAAAACCAATTCTCCGCATGAGCGTTTCTAGGAATTTCCACTCCACCCAATCATATGTCTTACTTATGTCTAACTTGAAGGCCATGAAACCTTCCTGACCTTTCATCTTCACATCCATTGTATGAAGTGCTTCAAAAGCCACGAGTATGTTATCAGTTATCAACTGCCCTGGTATGAAAGAACTTTGAGATGGGGAAATGATAGAAGGTAAGACCTTCATTCTGTTAGCTAGCACTTTAGCAATAAGTTTGTATATAACATTACACAAGCTAATAGGACGGTATTCAATGATGTGAGTTGGAGCTTTTACCTTGGGTATGAGAGCAATATAGGTGCTGTTGATGTCCTCGTCAAAAATGTCATCATTGAGGAATGCTAGTACTGCCTTACTCACGTCCTCGCGGACCGTAGCCCAGTCTTTGGTAAAAACTGGCTGCATACCCATCAGGTCCAAGGGACTTAAGAGGTTGCATCTGTGAGAGAGCTACGTCCACTTCAGCAACCTCAAACCTTCTCAACAACTTAGCATTCATGGCATCTGTGACTCGAACCTCCAGCCCCCATAAACATTCCTCAACCCCTTTCGTATCTCCGGATGTGAACAATTTCTCATAGAAGTGAAGAAAAGCAGTACCGATCTCCTCTTCTTTTTTCCACTCCCGACCTTCATCTTTTTTGATTTTCCAGATTGTGTTAACCTTCATTCTATGGCTGGCCCAGACATGATTTTTGTCCCCCCTGCATGTACCAGTTTTGTTTAGCTCTTTGTTTCCAACGGATATCCTCCGGCTCCAAAATAAAATCGATCTCAAATTGAAGATGTTTAATGGCTTCCTGGTTGCCAAGATTTTCAACTTGTTGCAGGATCTCCAACTCTTTTGTTTTCTTCTTCAAGGTCTACTCTGGATCTCCAAATTTCCTCCTACTCCATCCGGTCAAGGCTCTTTGGCATTGTTCCATTTTGTTGCGGATTGCTGTTATGGGGTTATCAAAAACCTCGTGATCTTCCCACGCTGTTTTGATGACAGCACCACACTCTTCATTGACCCACCATTTTGCTTCAAACTTGAAACTTCTATGCCCATTCCTTCTCTCCTGGATCTCCTCATGGAACTCAACCAAGACCGGTTTGTGGTCTGATGAACGGGCTGCCAAAATTCTGACTTCCACTTCTTTGTATTTCGAACACCACTCCATGTTTGCAACGGCTCGGTCAAGCTGTTCCTTCGTAAAACTTTCATCACTATGACCATTGTTCCATGTATATTTTTAACCACTAACCCCAAATCACACAAGGCACAATTTTCAAGTGCCTCACGAAATTTCTCCATTTCACCCTCCTTCCGAAGTGTAGCTCCCTCCTTTTTGCTTTGATCAATGATTTTATTGAAATCCCCAACACACAGCCAAGGTTGGGGTGAAAACTGCTTGAGGTGTTTCATTAGCTCCCAAGATTCCTGTCTCTTTGAACTATCAGGATTGCCATAAAATCCGGTGAACTTCCATTGTTTATGCATCTCAGAGACCTTTATAATTGCATTGATGTGCCGACGGGAGTATTTCTGGATTTCCATCCCCGTACCCTCCTTCCAAAATAGAGATAAACCACCACTTCGCCCCACCGAATCAACCTCATGCATCCTATCAAATCCTAATTTTACTCTTAATCCTTCCATCTTTTGTTTCTTGCTTATTGTTTCCATAAGAAACAAAAAGGTGGGCTTCTTTTCCTTCACCAATTGGCAAAGGTCTCGAACTGTCCGAGGGTTCCCAAACCCTCAGCAATTCCAACTTAGGAGAATCATGGCGATTGGCGGGGCTGGCTCCCAGCCTCCGCGAATACTTGTTTGATAGTACCATCTTCTAGAGTCACCCTTCATGCCTTCTTTCCTCCTGCTTCATCTCCCCTACTGCCTCTTCTACTATTATCTTCCGTTTAGTGCTTTTGCGTATTGCTGGTCCCCTCTTGATTCCATTCACCTCTTCCCCCCTTGCTCTCCCTTTCCACGTTCTGACAGAGATTGCCCCACCACTCCCTCATGTTTTCTTATTTCTTTTCCCTGCTATAGTGTTCCCCTTCTCTGAAGTACCCTCCGGAGCTTGCATGATAACGTTTGTGCTGTCCATGCATGTAGTAAAAAACTGCCGCCTCCATATGGTCGTCCACCTCTATCGTGGACTTATCTTTCCCTTTGCACTTATTTTTTTTTTGGTACCAAACTTTGCATTAGAAACAAGAGAGCAAACAACCCTCAAGGGGGAAAGAAAACAGAAGGTGGTGCTACACCACTACAGTTAAAGGGAGGGAGAGGAGAAAAAGGAAAAATGGGAATGCAACCAGAGTGAACTCTAGTCGCGGCCCAATAAGCCACATGATGGACACAGAAGTTAGCACTTCTGTTAATCTTCTTTGCCTCCCACTTAGGGGAAGGAGGAAGAAGAGCTAAGGTATCTGTAATGGCCTTTTCTATATGCCAGTCTTGTATAATCGATGGATGTTGAAGAGCTGTGATGACAATGAGGGAGTCTCCTTCGATGGTGAAGTTTTTGAGCTTCAATGACACTGCTAGAGAGGCTGCCAGCTGAGCAGCTAGAGCTTCCCCACTGTTAGGAGTGCAGGATGGACTGATCATGGAGGTAGCTTTGATGATTTTTCCTTTATGGTCCCTACATACGGTTGCTTGAGCAGAAAAATGCTCTCTAATGACTGTATCAAAGTTGATCTTATGATAACCTTCCTAAGGAGGGGACCAGACTTCTATTCCTCTATGAGAAATAGATTTCCAAGCTGTAGCATGAGATAAAGTGGTCTTTTTGATGGATGAAGCTAGCGAGGCAATATCTGGAATGACTCCTTCATGAAGAGCTTTATTCCTGCTAAACCATAGCAGATCACAAAAAACAGCAGCATAAATTTGAAAAAAAGTGAACCTCAGATTTTGAAATGCCAAACATAATATGGGGATTGAAGATACCCTTAATCCAACTAGAGAGACTCAAAGAGGACCAGGTCATAGAGTCCAAAGGCCAGAAAGAATTTCTCCAGGCTATACGAGCAAAGTAGCATCTGAAAAATAAATGGGGAAGGGAATCTTCTTCAGACTTGCAAAGAGGGCAAAGGGACTCTGAAGGAGGGATGGGGAAAATAGACTTAAGTCTGGCTTTAGATGGGATTATATCCCAGACTATTTTCCACATGAAAAGTATGAGTCTGGCATTCAGCTTGAGGTTCCACAGAAGTTTCCAAGAGATAGAGCTAAGAGGGGAGGGGTGAGAGGAAACTCTGGCGCTGCTAATCAATTTGTAAGCTGATTTTGTGGAAAATTTCCCAGAAGAAGAGAAAGGCCAGAAAAAATCAGCACAAGGAGAAGGATTGATAGAGATTTTAAGGATTTCCCTAACACTATTTATGTCAAAAGTAGAGAGAAGGAGGGGGTATTCCAGGTGGCATTAGGATTGATAAGGTCCGAGATAAGATGAGGAGGGGAAGAGAAAGAAGCTGGAGAGAGAGGCGAGGGTAAGAAGGAGGGGATAGATGGGATCCATGGGGAATGCCAAATAGAAAAGCTGGATAGAGAATGAACTCTACGGCAGGCTCCTTTGGAAATGATAGGTTGAGAAGAGAGGATGCCTTGCCATAGCCATGAGGGGGAAGAATGGGGGGGGGGGGGGAGAAAAGAACCATAAGGAATATACTTACCTTTGAACTGCTGCACCCACAAGGAGTCTGAGTTGATATGGAGCTTCCAACCTAGCTTAGCAATGAGAGCAAGATTAACTTCTCTCATTTTCCTAAATCCCAAACCTCTAGCATCTCTCGACAAATAGAGAGAGTCCCATGATTTTAGAAAGAGATTTCTAGCTTTTGTTGGAGGGAAACCCCACCAGAAATTCTTGAACATTTGATCTAGCTTTTTGCAAATGCTAACAGGCAGCAATAAAGTGCTCATTGCATAAGAGGGGATAGCAGCAGCCACTGCTTTAATGAGCACCAACCTACCAGCTTGGGAGAGGGTCTTGGCTCTCCAACCTTCAATCATGTTCTAAACCTTGTCTAAGATACTTTGGCATGCTACACTTTTGGATCTACCAATAAGAATATGGAGTCCGAGATAAATAGAGCAGGAAGGGTTAGAGATGTAGGAAATGATATTTAGGATGGAGGATGAGGTGGAGGGATTGGTACTTTTGCTGAATCTGATAGAGGATTTGCTTACGTTGATCGATTGACCAGACCAAGAACAATATTTGTCTAAACAGGTCTAGCTCCTCTCTTTTTTGGTTTTTAGGCCCATTAGTATTTTTATTCCCCCTCCCTTCCAACCCCACAAAACTATCTGTTTGGGAGCCCGTCTGTTACAATCCTAAGTCTCTTTAGGGTATTTTTAGTTGACTCATAGGTTTTAAAAAGGGTTGGCTTAAGTTAATAATGAGAATGGACCACCGAATAATAATAATAATAATAATAATAATAATAAAGAAAAGAAAAGAAAAAAAAAATGAAAACCCTAAGCTCGCCGCCTACCCTTTTGAACACCCTTTATGTTTTTTTTCTCTTTTTGCCCACCCTACTTAATTGTATAAGACAAACCCTATAAGAGTCAGCCGCTCTTATACTCTTACAACATACCAAAATTTCTGAGTGCTCTCTTCTCCTCAGTGTGCGTGTCAGGTTTGATTTCTCTTGCCTCACAATTTCCTTTCTCTTCTTCTTATATATACTTATGTTGAGAGCATGGTCAAAGTTATTGTTTGTATTTTTGCCTTGGTGGCCGTACTGTCTTGTAGTGGGAAAGAGAGATTTGCTTTCTTTTTTTTTACTCCTCACGTACAACCGTATATATCTCACACCTACTTTGTCTCTTGTGGGAATAAACTATTAGAAAGTGCCATGCATACATATTGCACCCAAGATATATATATATATTTTTACTCCTCACGTACAACCGTATATATCTCACACCTACTTTGTCTCTTGTGGGAATAAACTATTAGAAAGTGCCATGCATACATATTGCACCCAAGATATATATATATATATATATATATATATATATAGTACTTTAAAATATATCAACACATATAAAGTTGTAGGTTTTTCATATTTTTCATATATACATATATTTGTACACATATAAATATATATAGTATCCGACGTGTATATTTATATATGCATTGTAGAGTTTAAAGTGTATATATATATATATATATATATACACGGAAGAACTTAAAGTAAATATATAAAGGAGTACTACTAAATAAAATAAGTTTTGGAAATTTTATGGGAAAACGTACCTAAATACCCAAGTAAGTTCATTCTCAATTGATTAGCAAGCCAACTCATAGTAGTAATAAAATGCTTTACTATGACGTGTATGAGGGTAGTAACATATCTGTATTTCCTTTAGGAGACTAGTTAGCAGCCAGAGGAAATTTTTACTGCAATCAAGAGGTAAATGAATTTTCTATCCCTTCCAAAAAAATTATCATGTCTATTTATGCAATTTTGTTTCAAACTGCAAATGATTATTTTGTTTGTATTATGGAATTATGTTGCATGCATGACAAGTTTGAGAAAAAGAAATATTGTGAAAATATTGATGTTTATAAAGAGAATTTTGAGAAAATGATAATAAACCCTCCTACATGTTACCCTAAGATGTACCTAGAGAATTACAAGAAATGAGAAAAGAGTGTTATAAAATGAGGGCACATGTAGGGAGGAGTGTTTTTTTGGCCTCAAGAGAAACAAGAGAGAAGCTCAGTACCGATGCTAAGGATGAAGGCGCAACCGCTAAAAGAGGCTCTGCTAGAAGGTGGTTTCATCATAATTTTTTTTTTTTTTGCCATGCTGAGCGCACCCAAAGTTAATTGGCTGGCCAGGGGACGAGGCTGTGGCCACAGCATCTCATCCCTGGTCGGAAGGACCGCGCAACCCTAGTATATGGGGGCAACAGTATGCATGAGCCTTAGTATGAGATAAAGACTATCACAAATTTTATTAATGATAATATATTTTATTTGCTTTCTATTTTCTTTAAAAATATACTGGGAACATATGTAGTTATGAGTTCCAATTTTCAAAACGGGACAAAGAGTAAAACTGCTTATAGTTGTGGATTTCACTTACTGAGCCCCCTTTGGGCTCATCAGTTTTATTTCTTGTTTCAGGTGGTGATCAGGTTGCACTAGGAGGCTGAAATGGGGGCGGGCATATTTAGGATTTCTTATAATTTCATATTAGTCAAGTTAATAAGTGCATTGGCACAGTTTTCTTTCAGAGATTGACAAATTTATTTTAATAAGGATCACTATCTCGTTGTGAGACATATTTTTTTGTTAAACAAGAATATTTCAGCTTAGTTATTATTTTTGGACATGAAATTCTAGACTTTCATACATTCATTTTTATACTAGTATTGTTTAGTTGATAAACCTTATGGATTTTTGCGAGTAAGTGAGTAAGAAAAATTAATAACAAACCTAACCCTAACGGGCTGGAGATGTTACACCGTCTTTTCTGTGCTTTGAGGCCTTGTTATTTTAGTCACAACTTCCTCGCTTTTATCCCCATCAACATACCCCTTCGCCTCTTTATTAAAAGTTACCATAGTATCCCCTCCACGTGCACTACCTTCGTTGGCCCCATGCCCACCCTTCTCTGATATTAGCGATATATTCTCTCCCTCTTTCTTCGTATGGTAACTGCTTCCTTCCTCACAACTGGAGTACATACATTGCTGGTTGCGCTGCTTAGGGTTTCTTGAAAACCAACTTATTTCCATGTATGGCCTCTCACCAGACTGATGCCCCCTCTCTTGCCACCTCCCTTTTGACGCCGGCCCTCTTCAGCCCTCTTCCTCCTCATAGACGTACCCACCTCCGTTTTCTCCCCCTTTTTTATGTCGTCCAGTATCGGCCTTCAACCACACCCCCCATTGGTTTTCACCATCCTCTGAATGCTGTCTCATTGGCTTTCTTTCTATACAACCTTTTTCTTCATGAAGAATTCTCTCGCATTTGAAACAGAACAGAGGTAATTTTTCGTATTTGAACACAGCCCAGTGGACCTTGCCGTTGAGATGAATTGCTTTCCCCATCTCTAGTGGCTTTCGTAAACAGTCTTTGAAGTAGAAGCAAGGTTAGAAGACAAAGAAGCAATTTTATCAAATCCTAAACTAGACTTGTCACCAAAATGTTTCTAAACATGCAACATTTTATCTAGCTTTTCATTAGAGGAATTTCTCAAATGATTTATAGATTTATTCAGTTCATTTTGAAGGGATTTAATCTTAGCAATTAACACATGATTTTCAGATTTAAGAGTATTGCAAACAGCATGTGAATCACTCAAAGTTTTCAACAAATTATCCCTTTCAAGTTCAAGATTCTTAACATCTTTGACAATTTTCGAGTTAGTATTTCTAAGCATAGAAAATTTTTCCATCAAATTGTTAAAGGAATGTTGAAGATCACTAACTCCTTTTGATTCATTATCAGATGTAGACTGGACATCTGAATCATCAGAATCATAAGAAGCAATAAAAGCCATATAATTAGGAGTTTCTTCCTCATCGGGGTCACTCAAGGTAATATTGAAAGCTTTTTGGTCTTTTGGCTTATTACCCTTGAGGTTAGCACAATCCTTGCGAACATGACCATAGCTAGAAGACTCATAACATTTTGGACTACGTGGGTCTCTTTCATTTCTCTCTTGAGTACTTCCTTTTGTTTTCCAAATCTCTTGGAAATTCTTGTTCATTCTTGTAAAACTTTCTAACTATCAAGCCAAGTTCCTCTTCATTAGGTGAGTCCTCATCAGATAACTCATCAGAATTCTTCCTATGAATTCTAAGGGCAAGATCCTTATTTTTTCTAAATTGAGGCAAAGAAAACTCATAAGTCTGAAGGACACCAACTTACTCTTCTATCCTCATGGTATTAAGATCAGTATAAGACTCAATAGCAGTTACCTTCATTCTGAATCTTTCAGGGAGTGATCTCATAACTTTTCTAATAAGCTTAGTGTCAGAAACTTTCTTTCCTAGATTTATCATGGAATTTCTAATTTCACTAAGTTTACCAAAAAATTCATTGAATGTCTCATCCTCTAACATTTTAATATCCTCGAACTGAGAAACTAACATTTGAAGTTTTGAAGCTTTAACAAAATTAGTTCATTCATACGTAGTTTCTAGGATCTCCCATGCATCCTTGGCACTATCAAAATTTGAAAATTTTGGAGAACTTATTTTGTGAAATTGCCAAGCATAGAGCATTCATAACTTTGTCATTTGCCATATGAGTTTGTTTTTCAATATTAGACCATTCGGCTGTTGGCTTATCTAGAGCTTTAAATCCAGATTCAATGACATGCCAAACGTCTATAGATTTTAAGAAAAATCTCATATGGGATTTACTATAGCCATAATTTGAAACATTAAAATTAGGCACAGTGTTAAGGGTTTGAGACATCTTAAACAAGAAACAAAGATCACACTCAGGAATTTAATTCTTCACGGAGTAAGCCCGCTCTGATACCAATGAAAAACTCTAAACAAATAAATATCACAGTTTATACGAAATTAACAGATATTTATCAAAGCAAACAATCACCAGAATATAAACAATTACATACAAGGATTTTGGTGACGAAGAGGAAACCTTTTAGAAACCGATTTAAAAGTAAAACCTTTCCGGGGCAGCCAAACCCAGGAAATCATTATCAAAAGATTATCCAGAGATTACAGACACTAAGAACACTTACAACCCTTTCCAAGACCTTGGCTCTGTGAGATCGACAAACCTACAACTCGTCTTCTTGCTCACAATCTTCTTCAACGTGATTCTCCTTTACCGGACCCTTCCGATAGACTTTTCAATAAAGCTCAATGAAACTAAGAATAATCCTCCAAGAGAAATAATCAAGCTCACACAGATTTTCTCTCTAAGTACAGCTTCTCTCGAAACCTATGATAGAAAATCGTCCATCTCTCTCTCTATAAAGATGTATATATACTCCGGACAAAACTTTAAACCAAACACACTAAAAATCATGTTTTTGAGCCTAAAACTTACGGGGTGTCCAGACAAGTTAATGGGCTGTCCGAACAGGGCTTTGCAGAGCAGAAACGGAGTTTCTAGAAATGCTATCCGGACATGGGGAAGGCATGTCCGGACAGGGCATGCAATGGGTGAAACTGCATTCTGAAAATGCTGTCCAGCCTTAATCAACAGCTCCGATCGATGGGCGTTTGTGGTCCGATTGAGCTGAAATTTTGCAGGGCCATTCACAACACATGAATCTACATTATGAATGGTAGATATTGGATTCTGAGCATTCTATATCAGTATTTGAGCCTATGAACAGTAGCATCCGCATTTTTAAACTGAATTAAGCCAACACAATAACTAACACAAGGATAACTAACATTTTACTTTTAATAGGATCTAATAATATCCAAAAGAGTAGAAAGAAGTTTTATGGCCAAACAATCATAATATGCTAGATTATGACCAAACGGTCCAAATGTTTGAAGATTAGAAACTATGTTAATGACCAACGGTCATAACGTAAAACTTGTTAAAGCTTTTTTTTTTTTTCATCCTTTTCCATAAAACTCATGAACATATATTAATTTCAAAAGATAAAATGTTTTACGTTTTAAGAAGGCCAAAAAGAAATAATGTTTGTAACATATATTATAACAGTATTGAGCGACGGCTTGTATGGATGCTCTTTAGAATCAAGTCCGACCAGTGGTGACCAAATCTCTACAAGTGGTCTAATTGTAAACTGTAACAGTACTAGCAGTAACTTTTATTTTTTTATTTTTTATTTTTTATAAGAGTTTATTTGGGATTGTATTTAAGAAATATAGTTTTTAAGTAAAAGAGTGATTAAGCCAAAATGCGTTTTAACAATTTTTATGTTTTTTAGAACCTTAAAAGTGCTTTTAATTTTTTTATCAAATGAATTTTTTTTCTTCAAACTGACTTTTTCAATGTTAAAAGTACTTTTAAGCCCCTCAAATACAATTCCAAACCAGCCCTAAGTTTAGGCAACAAAACTAATTTTTTCTTCCATATGAAAATATATTTCACAATAACTCCCTTATATTTCTATATACCATTAAAATATTATTTCTTTACAAAATACAAGTTCCCTCACTTTTTTCACAAAATTCCAACACAATCTCGAATTAAAGATAAAAAGATGAAAGCCAATAAAGTAAACATAAATGTTTATATTAAAATAATGTATAGGAAAATACTTTTGATTCCCTGCACATTGGAAAACACTATAACAACTTTTGAAGGTTGGTTAAATGTAGAGAATTTGTCAATATGAAGTGAGTAAGTTTTTATGAATTTTTATTTTTTAAAACATAAGGAAGGGAATGACATATAGGGCACCTACTGCTAGTGCTCTAAAACCGAAACTTAAGAGAGCGAGTGCTGCTTCGGCTCTCTTCTTTAAATATAATTAATGACTATGACTATATAATATTATCTTTTTAATTTGAGGAGTGCTACACATTCGGATCGGGATCCCCAGCAATAACTGGGGAATTGCCCATCAATTTTTTTTTTTTTAAATCTTGGCCATTGATCTCATCCAAGGATCTAGAAGCTGCCGCTTGTCCCACTAATTAAAAACTAATAAAATATTATTTAAATTTTAAAAAGAAAATATAAAACAAAATAATTAAAAAAAAAACAAAAAATTAATAAAAATATAGGGGTGGCCTCGGCCACTCCCATGTCTCAAGTGGGGTGGCCGGCCAACCCATATATTTTTTACTAATTATTTGGCCACCCCTAAGGGCAAAACCCATTTCTGAATTAAATGGGTTTTGGCCTTTGGGGGTGGTCGATCCACCCCTAAGGGCCTAGGAGTGGCTTCGGCCACTTCTAGATTGCTCAAATCAGCGGTTTGGGGTGGCCGAAACCACCCCTAACCTAAAACTATGGTGGCCGGCCACCCCCTATGGGTGGCCAGCCACCCCTTTTTATTTTTTGATTTTTTTATTAATCTTTTCTTATTCTGATTTGAATTTTAAAATTTTTAAAAAATAAATAAAAAAAAATTGCAAATGGGCATTTGGTTATTGCCGCGTAGGAATTATACGGGCCTTTTGAGGAAAATATATCGCATTGTTGCATTTTCCTTTATTATTTTGAGAATTGTACCACAAACTCATTAAATGGTAAGAACTAATTTTTAAAAAACAAATTTAAGAGGTATAAGATTTCTCCTTAATTTTATCTAACGTGTTTTTGCGCTTTGCCAACCGATCTACTACTTTATACCGATCGATCGGGCACCTTTTTGAAGAAAAAAAATTGTTCATTTTCGCCTACCCAATTGATCAGTTTTATTGTCGACCGATCGGTAGGGTTTTGATGAGTAAAGCCGATCATTCGGTACCTTGCCATTGATAGATCGACACTGGACAATTTCGACTTAGTATTGTCCAAACCCTTTTTTTTTTTTTTTTTTTAATTTTCTCATCATTCCTTGTTTTTTATTTATTATCTAGATTAATGTTAAAAAAGATGATTAGAGTTTTTCGTGTGTCAGAGAAGGTGAAAAACTTGGCATAATCTCTAGGGCAAAACACCATAATTAACAAATTTATAGACCACGTTTGAGGCTCCATCGTGCTGGTCAGCCTCCTCTGATCTTGAAGAGCCGTTCAGCCGCCCAAAAAGCCGGCAGAAAACCAAAATCTTTGCAAACCACCTGCCGACCCGATTGTAACCCAAGACCCTACCCGACTCAGTTTTTTTTCTTCAATTGATCACATAAAGGTATGTTTTCTGATGCGTTCTTTCATTTTATAGTGTCAATTTCAAGAAATTCAAACAAGATTGTTGTGAATTGAAGATTTTTAAAATTAGGGTTCTAAGATGCCGAAATAGGGGATTTTCATTATTTGGTTATTATTTCAAAATTGATGAGTGGGTTGTGTTTATCAATGTTAGAATATGTTGGATGGTTCTGTTTGTATTGGTTTCGATTGAGTTGAGAAAAATTGAGACTTTGTTTTCTATGCATGAATACTAAAAATTTCAATTCTTGAAGTTTATTGTTTCAGTTGATGGTCCCATTAAGTAATTAGTGGAGTGAGTTACTTGTATAAAATTTTAATTTGGATTGGATACAATAAATTGGAGGAAAATGGATATTTTAAGTTTTGGGTTATGGTGAAGTTAAGCGATTTAAAAGAAGTTAATTGTGGTAATTTCGAATTGATAGCTTGAATGAGACTTTGTGATCTTGTATTAGCATTATAATGCATTACATAAATCCAACCTAGAGAAAATTGGGTTCAAAAATGGAGAATTTAGATCATAGGAAATTTATGCTTTAGGGAAATTAGGAGTTTTATGATTTTATCTTAGGAATTAATGTTTGATTGTATACTTGGATAGGAACAAATTAGATTATTTAAGGAGTCCGGAGGAAATATTTGATTTCTTTAAAGCATCCAAGAAGGACCTCATTCTTGGATTACCCAACCTCGGCAAACATGAGAAAGCAGTTTGTGGACTATTGGGAAAAACAAATACTCATGCCTCAGCACAGAAAACATGTTCCATACCTCGGGTCTTCTGGAACTAATGCATATGGATCTGATGGGTCCCACCAGAACAAAGATATTGTGGGGGGGAGGGGAAGGTATATCATAATAGTTGTAGATTACTCTAGATACACTTGGGTGATGATGCTTAGAGAAAAGTCAGAAGCCTATGATCAAGCTAAGGCCCTTTTCAAGAAAATATAGAATGAAAAGAGGTGTCTAATCAAACACATACAAAGTGATCATGGAAAGGAGTTTAAAAATTATGCCTTTGAAGAATATTGTGATGATGTTGGGATCAAGCAGGAGTTCTCTGCTCTGATTGCTCCTTAATAGATTGTTTTAGAATTGAAGAAAATTCTGCCTGTTTAGAATTTTGAGGTTGATGGAGGTTTAGAATTCAGAATGAGCCCAAACTCAAATCTCAAATCTACAAATTAAAAATTGGGTCTTAAAAGTCAAAATCACAAAAAGAAAAGGGAGTCCTGACCTGATTTCCTTTTTGGTAATTATATGATTTTCTGAGGGCGTGGTGCACAGGACCGGAGTTTATTTTGTAGGGTTGGGTCCGAAGGGTTCCCCGACATTAAAAAAAAAAAAAAGATTTTGATGTGGAAGAACTTATCAAAAAAAAAAAAAAAAAAAATGATTTTGATGTGGAGGAGATGAATGGCAAATAGGAAAGGCCTTAGGAAAATGGAAAATATGAATGACCTTAGAGCTTAGGGTAATACTGAAAGTTGCAATTCAAACTCCATATCAATACAACTTGAATGGCAGGTATACACCAATGAATTATTCTTTAAACTGAATGTATTGATTACAATGTTGTTACTAATCATAGCAAACTCTAGCAGCATATTCACTTAGACAGTAACATGAGAGCATGGTGGAGGAGGTGCTTCCGTAACAACGGTTCCTTCTAGCATCATAATCACTGACTTCATTGATGGGCGACGAACTGCTTCTGTATGCACACACCAAAGCCCCACCTTCACCATCTTCTCCAATTCCTCCATGTCCAACTCTGTTTCGCCCACCACTTCTTTAAGCTCTCCGGCCAAATAGCATTTATAAATCCAATCTGTTAGTACCATTTCTTCCTCTGGGCCTGCTAAGACCAAGTTCTTCCTGCAGCAAATGATCTCCAACAATAAAACCCCGAAGCTGTAAACGTCTGCTTTTACTGTGATCGGAGTGTTGCTCTGGTCCCACTCAGGAGCTATGTAGCCTCGTGTTCCCCTTGCCCTGGTGTATGTTCTTGTTTGATCCGGTTTCAATAGCTTGGATAGCCCAAAATCTGATATCCTGACAGACCAAGATTCATCCATGAGTATGTTCTGTGGCTTAATGTCACAGTGGATGATCCGGGTCTGACACTCTTCGTGGAGATAGTTAATCCCTCTTGCTATCTCTAGTAAAATCCTTCTCCTTTCATTCCAACTAGGCCGTCTCATGAACTTGAAAAGAAGGTCTCCCAGTGAGCCATTCTTCATGAATTCATACACAAGAAGCCTATTTGATCCTTCACTGCAGAAGCCAATCAATTGAAGTAAATTCTTGTGGTGGGTCCTTCCAATTATCTTCATCTCATTTCGGAAAACAGATTCTCTTTCTTCCACCATCTTCTCTAGCCGCTTAACAGCAATTTCTTGTTCACCGTTCATTGCCTTCAGGGAACCTTTATAAACCTTCCCAGATGCTCCCCTACCAACCTCTTCCTTAAAATTATCTGTGGCTTTTACCAGTTGATCATAGGTAAATGATCTCACATTTATTTCTTCAATAACATCAGGTGGATTACTTTGCGTCATTAGCATCCTGTAGCCCCATGCCCGATATTTGAAAATAAGATATCCGGACAATAGAAACACAAATATAGAGAAGGTGATGAGAGCTACACCAACAATCACAAGCTTCTTACCGAGCTTCTCTGTGATCTTGTTGATGACATCTGTGTCATATTGGAAGCTTTCCCTTCTAATTTCACCAATGATTTAGTTGGATGGCTACTATTCCTCCTCCCAAATCTAAGTGGAAGCTTTTGCTTGAAGCACATTGTATCCCTGAATGTTGCCACCACACAATTATAGTCCTCCAAACAATTTTCCGAGCAGCCTTCTTCATTCACTGAAGAAAGTAGATCATACTCGTTGGGCTCCCAGTCAGTGTTCGGGAGAGAGGTCATTCTATAATTTTCTTTACTGTTATCCCCAAAGCAATCCTTTTTGGCTGTGAAGTTTAACTTGCAGCCAATATTAGCCTGTTTTGGATCCACGAACTCAAATCCTGGAGGACAAAGGCAAGAAAGATCAGCACCATCAATAGAACAGAAGCTGTTTGGCCCACAAATCCCTTTGACCGAGCAGCGATTTTCTTCTCTGATTGCCGTCCACAAGATTGAAATGTTTGAGCTGCCTTGACTCGCCATTTGATGCCGATAAAGCCTTAAAATGCCATCCACGTCAAACGTTGCTCGATACAAGACCTGACTACCATCAACAAGATATCCACCTGCTGTTAAATTCATTGCACTTGACCCAGGGGAACTGGAGAGATAAAAGCGGCTGTCAGCTGCTAGATTCAACGTCAAGTTTCTTCCGACACTTTTGCTTAATGATGACCAATAAAGATATTTATTGTCCTGCAAACTTCTTATTGGAAAAGCATAGAGATTTCCATCTCGTTGCAACAACAGCTTGAAGTTTCCGATTGAAGTATCAGTTTCGGAGATCCTAGAATACAAAATATTCTCTGGAACTAGCTTTTGTGCAACCAAAAGGGTATCAGTCGGATAGTCGAAGCTAGCCCATATAATGTTGGACCTAGAGCTGTATAAAACAAAGTTACCCGAATCAAGCATTGAAGCAACTGCAGCCGCTTGAGTTGTTTGGGCAAGTGGTTGCACTTGTCCGGTGGAGCTAAGGAGGAGGAGCCTGCCATCTATAGAGAAAACAAGAGCTGCACCAGGTGATACCTCCAAATCTTTCCGACGAGATGTCCACACTATTGTGTTTTTTGGGGTGCCAACGACCCAGATGCCGACCATGAAGCCATTGCTACTCGGGTAGAACCCGAATGCAAAATGGCCAGAAGGAGAAGGCCAGAAATTTGGGGTAGAGTTTGTGTAAAGGGTGGAGCCAGTGGTAATGTTGGATTGTAGGAATTGAGCTTTTCGTATGAAAAAATGACAGAAAAAGAAGAGAAGCGAAAGCTTTGATGCCATTAGAATAATACCGAGTTCTGACATGTAGAGGCTTACTGTGGTATTACTCATTGTGAGTGGAAGCATTATATAAACAATGAAATGGACAGTTTTTGTACTATTTCTTGTTCACATTATGGTGACTCTTCTTAGTGGCGTGGACCGTATCAAATTTTTGCAATTCGCTTTATCAATTTTTTTTTTTGCCATTTGTTTTTTCTTTGAAATAAAAATAAGAATTAACAACGCCTAATGAAATAGAGGTCAGTAATTCGAATTCTCCCCCCTCTTGTGTGGACATGTAAAAAAAAATAATAATAATAATAATTAACTGATGTTATTTAAAAGTAAAAGAAGTTTTGAATTTTTTTAATAAGAGAGAACTGAAGAAAGTTATTTGCTAATTGAGAAAACTTTACTCAACTCTCTTGAACTACAATTGCTTTTGCAATTACGTTATCAAAGTTTAAAAACTCTTAATTTAGTGTATAAAACTTCTAATTTTTGGCAATCTCACATTTCGAGTAGGTTTTCGATTAAATTCTGTCAAAATTCTCAAATTATCTATTTTTACAAAAAAAATTAAAAAAATAAATAAAAAACAAAAATTACAAAGATTTAGATATGTGTAATTTTACAAATTTCATTAAATCCTTACCAATGTTTAATTTTTTTTGATAATTTTTACATCCTTTCATTACGATTTAACACAGAAACTTAACATAGGAATGATATTGCAAAAATTAAAAGTTTAATACATTATATTTTGAGAGTTTTTAAACTTTGAGAATGTAATTAAAAAATAATGAAAGTTTGGATAAATTAAGTGAAGTTTTCCAATCAACGAGGTTTAACCCTTGTTTTTGTTTTGTTTTGTTTTTTTTTTTTTTTTAAGTAATGAAAAAAAAAAGAAAGAAAAAAGAAGAGTACGGTCAATCATACAACTGAAGACACGGCGTAAAAAGCGACCTTCTAGTACTATCAATATGTACGCAACGACCTTATGAGTTATAGTCGTAGCACTAGTTGGTCAAACACCGAAAGCAACAGTGCATGCACCTTCCTCATAATCTCTTACAAACCGATAACATCACCTCCTTTCAAACTCTTTTGTGCATTTATTTCTGATTGGATTTAAATAGAAGAAAATAGAATATTTAAATTCACAGTAACCAAAAGAATCCTGTTATGGCAAATGTTAAGGACCTTAGTGTTCTCTGAGTTTTTTTTTCTAGTTCTAAGTAAATAGCATTTTTTTTTAAAAGCTGAAAAAAAAAATAATAAAATCTTTATTTGTTTCACTTTATTTTTAAAAAATAATATTAACTTAAAACGAAAAAAATATTAAGAGAATACCCAAAAAAAAAAAAAAAAAACACTTAACATTCTCCTTTCACAATATAGTGCCCCCGTCACATCAAGTTTTGTGAGTCAAAGATTGGCGTGACTTTTGGTAACGCTGAAGACAGACGCAAGGAACAAACAAAGGGTTTTAAAATTTCTAATGCAGCTGGAAATTTCCATTTATATGACTGATTCATCGATCAAAAGTCAGTCCACCATTGTCATGCTTGTCCAACAAGAAATAATTAGGTCAATGCGAAGGTATATCGAAATTGCTGCATTTCATATATACGTACCATTGAACGTATTATTGATTTGAGTTGAACTTTTATTAGAGATTGTTAATTAGCAAAGCATTTTCTTTTTCTTTTTCTAATTTTTTTTTTTAATTTTTTAAAATATAAATAAGAGTTGGTTAATGTAATATAAAGGTGAAAGGAATTGATTAATGACCATCTTAGGTAGGGAGTGTAGGGGAGGAAGAAAATGTTATAGAATCACAGCAACTTGACCCTTAAACCTATTGAGTTTTAAATGATTTATACGTTCCCATGATTTTAGGTTTAGTTAATCAACAATTATACATTCATTAGAGATTAGGATTTTCCTTGTCAATTAATAAAGTAAAAGAGTAAGAAGAGTGTTACACATACTTTCAAATGTTCACTCTCAAGCGCTTATTTCTTGACGTGGATGTGAAAATTACCGTGGAATGAAATAACAAATGAAACTACATGTAGTATCCAATGGTGATTTACTGTCATGTCAATGAGTGAGCACTTGAGAATGTGTAGCATTTCTCAAAGAGTATTGTTAAAACTATATTTTTATACCACAATGTTAGACTTTTAACTATTTTATGATTTTTAACATGTGTCAGCATGTGAATGGAGGATGTTGAAATCATAATTTTTTTTAGTGGTTGATGTGTCTCCAATCACATCCTAACACGTGTCAAAAGCTTCAAAAGAGTTGTAAAATTGTTGAAATTTTAGTCCATTAAGAATAAGGAATCTTTATTGAAATTAATAGAATCCTTATCTATTAAGGATTAGGTGTTTTGAGAAGTTTATCATCAAGGAGAGCAACAAAATTAAAAGTTAGGGGAAACTTCACTTATCCCTCTCAACTTTCGAGCTTTTTACAAACACCCTCCCATTGTTCAAAAACTCTCACTTTGATGTATCCAATTTCGATTTCCTTTCACTTTTCCCCTTCCATTAGAATTTTGCAGTTAAATCAAATGGTCAAATGAATAAAAGACCTTTATACCCCTAAGTTTTTTTAAAATTTCAAATTTACTCTTATTTATAAATAAAAAATTAGGGAAAACTTCACTTATTCCTCTGAGCTTACGCGTCTTTTGCAAACACCCCTCAATCTTCAAAGTCTCTCACTTTGGTGTATCAAACTTTCATTTCGTTCCAAATACCCCTTACCATTAGATATTGGAGTTAAATCAAATGGTAGAATGAGTAAAAGACCTTTGTACCCCTAAAATTTTAAAAAATTTCAAATTTACCCTTATTTATAAATAAAAAAATTATTATTATAATTATTATATTAAAAAAAAAAAGGTGACCCACACTTGTGACCCTTGGTGACCCACCGAGGTCTTTCAAACTGTTAGAATGCAGTGCTGCTCTAATTCCTGAAAGTGTAAGGAGCGGATAGAACACTGATGAACCCACGGGTCAAGAGTTTTTTTTAATAAAAAATTATTTTTTAATAAAAATAAGGGCATTTTAGGAATTTCACACCCCTCCGTTAGGATTTAATAGAAAATCCTAGCGGAATGGTAACGAAACGAAACAAAGTTTGTCACCAAAGGAAAATTTGAAGGTTGGGGTGTTGCAAATGGTGCGGGGTTTGGGAGGGTGAAGTGAAGTTTTCTCCAAATATTATAATTATTATATTAAAAAAATAATAAGGGCAAGATTGTAATTTTACACCCCCCCGTTAGGATTTCATAGAAAATCCTAACGGAAGGGGCAAAGTGGAAGGAAACGAAAGTTGGATACATCAAAGTGAGAGTTTTTGAACAATTTTTTTTGGGGGGGGAGGGGGTCTGCAAAAAGCACGAAAGTTTGTTGGGGGGGGAGGTAAGTGAAGTTTCCCCTAAAAGTTATCTATAAGGTTGGTCTCCTCCAAGTGATCACCATTCTCTCTTTTTATTTTCCAATTTTATAATCTAGAATCAAGTTTGTATCAGGACATACATCTTTGATTTGACTAAATATGCAAAGGGCTCACAGTAATAATTCCCTACAAGGTGATGAAAATTAATTGGAGTCTAAGATTAAGGCAACATTGTGTTAAGATCGATCAACTGTTACTGAAACTTGATGAATTTATTGAGAGTAAATCTAAAAACTCAATTCTTATACAATTCTTGTACAACTGAAGTGATGTAGAATGCATATAAACCATTAAATTTATGGTTTTTTTTTTTTTAGTAAAAATTGATCCAATTATGAGCACTCCACGTCAGCTCAATTATACAAAAATTATATAAGAGTTGAGTCTATAATAGTGCTAATTTCTCCGAGATTCGATTGCCCAAGCTTTTGCCACGATTTGTCAAGAAGGATCTATTGCTTCAACAAACTTTACGTGGTACACAAGACCAACTAGTGCTCTTGGCGACAATAATTAATCAGGGCTTTTCTTTTATGAAAGTGGAATTTCGTGGGTGGGAAGGCGGAAATCCAATAATAGTTGCTAACTTTTTTACAACGGTGAAGCATGTTACTACTCTTAGCAAACATCGTCTAGGTTTCTCTCAGGTTTAAGCCTGAGAGAATACCAGTGGTGAGGAAAGTCTCCTCCTGGTAGCCGGACGAGGAGTAGTCAACGATGAACCATCTTGGCAAAATAGAAGCTACGAAGGGCGGTGTGTCTATCAATATGGAGGGTAAATATTCTTTCACCACTGGTGAACAGGCCGGGATCACGATCACTAAAGGAGATATTGTCGAGATTCGTGGGAAGGGTGCAAAGTGTCTAATATGCAGGGTTTGGGCTGAAAAGAAGATCAATAAAGAGGCGTTTTGGACGGTCCTATCACGTCTGTGGCGAACCACGAACAGAATCTCATTCAAAGAAATCAAAGAGAACCTATGGGTTTTGGAATTTTTAGATGAAAGGAAAAAGTAGCGCGTAATGGAAGGGCGGCCATGGTCTTTCGAAAAACAGATACTGGTTCTAAATGACTTCGATGGGCAAATCCCACCCTCTCAGATGGAATTCCATCAAACACCATGTTGGATTAAAGTCCATGACATGCCACTACACTACATGTCCAGAACTGTGGGTACTAAGATTGGGGAGAAGCTGGGTGTTTTGGAGGAGGTGGATGTGGCTGGGGATGGAGTAGGATGGGGGAGATTTCTATGATTACATGTTCGTATTGGCATCACAAAACCCCTTGAGCGGGAGAGAGTAATGAGTGCCAAATATTACATATTTGGACCCCTTAATTTGCATTTGTTAAGCTTTTAGGTTTATTATTTTCTGATGTTTTGGTTAATTTTGGTGTTTTAGTATTTTGTAGGTTGCTAAGGGAAAACTACGCCTTTAAAGGGAAAATCCATTAATTCCGGGGCTTAAGACACTTCAGGGAGCATCGGCAGCAAATTTGGATCGAGCAATGATTCGCACCCGACGAGTCCCACTAAAAAAGCCATATCTAGAGTTGTAAAGCTCGGATTGAAGCGATCTTGGTGTTATTAGAAAGCTAACTCAAAGATCTACAAAGTCATAATCACAGGAGTTGGCTAATTCTACAGGTAGTGCGCTCAAGCGAACATATAGTGTGATCGAGCGCACTCGTGCTCATTAAAACTGGAAAGTGCATGCTCGAGTGCGATCGAGCGTACTCGGCTGACCTGGCAGTGCTGAAACCCTAAAATTAGCTTATTAATATCATTCTTTTCTATTGTAAACACACGGAGACGTGCCAGGGGTACCATGCTTTGTCAATTTTCATGTTTTCTGGATTTTTGGAGCTTTGAACTCCAATTCTTTTGTAAGTATTTGATTTTAATGAAGTTAATTTAGTTTCTTTATGATTTCTTTTGTCAGGAGAGGCTAAATCTTCAACTAAGGTTGAAGATGAAGCCTCACCATTGATTAGTTTTATGTTTTTATGTTTCATTCGTACAATTCCGTAGTTTAATGTAATGTAAGTTCGTTTCAATTCAATTGTGTGACAAAATTGTGATTGATTATTGTTTATAAATCGTGAAAATGTTGGATATTCATTGTGTTCCATCCAACGGATACATTTGCATCTTTTGGTTTACTTTGGATATCCATTGTCTTTTGTGCAAAACATAGATACATTGGATCTTTTAAACTAAATTGGATATGCATTGTTTTTCATAAATACGGATGGATTCATTGAATTTTTCAATAGGATTTTATATAAACAAAAGAACATGCATGGGATTTTATTGAAATTCGGATGTATGAACAAACATAATTATATGTGCTTTGATTTGGTGAGGTGGATTCTGAAAGCCTTAGTGCTTTTATTATTTGATTTAATTTCAGTTTTTATTTAGTTTACCATTTTGCACAAACAATTCGGAACTATGTTAAAATAGGATTAGTTTAGAAAGAAATTAATTTTTGAAACGCAATTTCCTGTGGATCGACCTCGCACTTGTATACGCTATACTGCACACGACTTGTGCACTTGCGAGTAATTATAATTTGCACATTAAGTTTTTTGGCGCCGTTGCCGGGGAATTGTTTGTTTGTGAAATTGATTTTTATTTGAATTGATTTTATTTTTCTACTAGTTAGTTTCTTTTGGCAATTTTATTTTATTTTATTTGTTTTTGTTTCTGAGATTTTATCTAACCATAAAAAAAAATAAAAAAATAAAAAAATAAAAAAGAGAAAAAAAATAGTTTGGTTGTTTTTGAGTTTCTGTTGTAGTTTTGGGAAAATCACTCCCTGCCAGTGCGATCAATCGCACATCGCCTACACTCGAGCACACTGGCAGCAAGCGATCGCACTTGCGCTCGATCCATTCTACGCCTGCACTCAAGCGCATTGCACACTCGCACTCGATTGCAATTACCTGCGCTCGAGCGCACTTCCAGAGACCAGCCTCAACAAACGAAAAGCAGCTAAGTAAAAAAAACAAATTTCAAATTCTTTTTTTCCATTTTGTGTTTTGTGTTTTTATTTTTCTTTTATGAATTTTTGTTTATTCTATTGTCAAAAAAAAAAAAAAAATTGTTACTATTTCATGTGGATGTGCGCTTTGTTTTAAAAAGTGAGTGTGAAGCATGAATTTCCCGTTTGGTAATTTTAATGCTTCTCCTAGTTGTAGGACACCGGCTCCTACTAACTACCCTAAGAATTTTCACCCACATGGACCATGTTCATACTACTCCAACCCTTATCATAGTTCAGGAAATTGTCCATCCTATGGGCAATTTTCCAATTTTTCTTCTGAGCAAATGAACACTTCTTTCTCCAGCCCGGCGTTTGAATCACACTCCAATTTTTATAACCCAAACTGGATCAACCATTCTGATTTCTCGAGGCAAGCTCAAGTACGGGAAATTTTGCTCCCCAAGATTATGAACTGCACCATTCAAACTATCCGCAGTTCGATAATCCATCTTCCAATCCTTCATCATACAATTATCAATCTTCGTTGGAAGACTCTCAAGGAATTCATGCAACTAACTGGCCAATTCAGGATTCCCGTGCCACAAGAATTATCATTGGTAGAGACACTCAATGCGTTCAAGGAAATAGCCATCCAGGGCATACAAGAACTGCGACAATCCATACAAGAGCTCAAAGATGCTAACACTCAAGCTACCGCAGCGATGGAAAAATGGATTGATCCGAGTAAGAATGAACATCCATTTGAACATCAACTTGACCCAATGATTCAATATTGGGACAATGAGAGCATAGAGGATGACAACGAGGAAGAAGAGCTTTAAAGTCAGGAGATGGCGAGAGGGTAGTACATGATTGATGAGGATGACACCAGCAACTCTTATCATGAGAATGTCCAAGCCACAACCACACTTAGGAATGAGGAAATTGTTGAGGATATTATTAAGGAGCCCAGAACCAAGGATCCCTTGGAAGAGTGTTTTGCTCAATTTGAGTGTGATCTGGACCTTGACATGATACGTGAGCAAGCTAAAGCCTTACGGGATTCCACTCTTGAGAACAACAATGTAGAGGAAGAGAAAAAGGAGCACTTGGAGCAAATTGAGCTCCCAAATCTGTCCAATGATACGAAAGTGAGTACTAAAGCTCACTCCTTCATCACAATCCCTCTTGAGACACATCATGGACCACAAGCTTTATCTTTTCAATGTCTCGAAGAGCCATCTTATGTCGAAATCTTCAAGGTATCATGTACACAAGGGCGCAAATCTAGGAGTAGGCGTCCTAAGAAAATCTTTCGGAGCAAGCAAGTTGGCTACATAAGATAGCGAAACATCCTTACAGAGGGGCATTAAATTCTGAAGAAGAAAGAGTGGAAGGGATTGGTTGGACACCCAAATGATCGGGGAAAAGTGCAATAATCTTTCTCTTTTATTTTCTGCATTTCATTTCCGAGTTCTTTTCTTTTGTTATTTTATTTCTTGTCATTTTATTTTATTTTTTTTTTACTTTTTTACTTTTTTATTTTTTTATTTATTTATTTTTTCTAACAACAATTAACCTTTTGATGTTTGTTCCTGTGAGAAAAGATTGCTATTAGTTGTTGACAGGTGTCGTGGTGTTCAAGTTTGGGGGACACCTTGGCCTTTGCACACTCCAGTTCCTCATCCCACGGTATTATCTCTTGACACATTAGGGACAATGTGTCATTTAAGTTTGGAGGTGTGGAACAAAACTATGTTTGTTTGTTTGTGTTATTTGTTTGTTTTTATGTAAAAAAATAAATAAATTGTGCTATGTTGTTGATTTTGCATGAGTGACACTATGACTGTGGTTTGTATGTCATTGGTGTGTTTAACTTTTTGAACACTGCATGTCATTAGAAATCTGAATCTTTTGACTCATTTGGTGGATTAGAGGGACTTCACATGTTTTAGTTGATTATCACAAGCACATTAGCGTAGAATTTGTGAGGTATAAGACTTGACTTGATTATGGTGTATCTTGAGATTTTTAGGATGAAGTGTGATGAAACCTTGGCTTGAAATTAAAAAAAAAAAAAAAAAAAAAAAAAATCAGTTTGAGCTTCTCATTGAGTAACTGGACCTCATGCCTCACTAAGCATTGAGTGTTCACGTAAAAAGATGAGAAATTCAATTTGGTTGATTGTATGGCTAGTTTGGCTTCATAGCCTTTTTAACTTGAGTAATTAAGCCCTTAGGGATGTTTCTACATCTAGTGCCCTAAAACCATCTGGTTTGGGAGTCACTGGCCCAACACTCGTTACATAGGCCAACTAGAAAGTTTAAGGGAGCCAAGCATTGCACAACCTACACAAAAAATGCATGTCTTGATTTAAGCCTTGGTTGTTTTCATCTGAGTCAATTCCTATGACTTTTGAGGTACACCCAACTTTGAGAAAAAAAATTGAAGCCTCATGATTGTATGTTAGTCTCATATTGCACTTATTGGAGCATGTGGTGTCTCAAACTTCCATCTTTGAGTTGAATGATTTGTGGTTGACTTGATGATGTGATTGTGGTGTTCACTTTGTTAAACCTGCTCATGATATAAGAACAATATGTTTGTGTGGAAATTTGTGTTTGTCAATGACATAGTGCTAAAAATGTTTGTGGGTATCATTGCTGTTAAACCCTCACAAGACTTCACACGTCCTCTAGGGATGCTTAAGGGTATAAAAGGCTTGTTGCATATGCTAAATGCAATCATCTCTCCCATGACAACAGACTTATGTTTCTTGCTTTCATTTTGTTTTTTTTTTTTTTTTTTTGCTAAGGGACTAGCAAAATGTAAGTTTGGGGGTATTTGATGAGTGCCAAATATTGCATATTTGGACCCATTAATTTGCATTTGCTAAGCCTTTAGCTTTATTATTTTGTAATGTTTTGGTTAGTTTTGGTATTTTAGTGTTTTGTAGATTGCTAAGGGAAAACTGCGCCTTTAAAGGAAAAATTCATTAATTCAGGGGCTTAAGACACTTCAGGGAGCATTGGTAGCAAATTTGGATCGAGCGATGATTCGCACCCGACGAGTCCCATTAAAAAGGCCATATCTAGAGTTTATAGAGCTTGGATTGAAGCGATCTTGGTGTCATTGGAAAGCTAACTCAAAGATCTACAAAGTCATCTTTCACAAGAGTTGGCTAATTCCACAGGTAGTGCGCTCGAGCGCACTCGTGCCCATTGAAATTAGAAAGTGCATGCTCGAGTGCGATCGATCGCACCTAGAGTGTGATTGAGCGCACTTGGCTGACCTGGCAGCATTGAAACCCTAAAATTAGCTTATAAATATCATTCTTTTCTATTGTAAACACACGGAGATGAGCTAGGGGCGCCGTGCTTTGTCAATTTTCGTGTTTTCTGGGTTTTTGGAGCTTTGAACTCTAATTCTTTTATAAGTATTTGATTTTAATGAAGTTAATTTAGTTTCTTTATGATTTCTTTTATCATGAGAGGCTAAATCTTCAACTAAGGTTGGAGATGAAGCCTCACCATTGATTAGTTTTATGTTTTTATGTTTCGTTCGTACAATTCCGTTGTTTAATGTAATGTAAGTTCGTTTCAATTCAATTGTGTGACAAAATTGTGATTGATTGTTGTTTATAAATTGTGAAAATGTTGGATATTCATTATGTTTCATCCAACGAATACATTGCATCTTTTGGTTTACTTTGGATATCCATTGTCGTTTGTGCAAAGCATGGATACATTGAATTTTTTGAATTAAACTGGATATGCATTGTTTTCCGTAAATACGGATGGATTCATTGGATTTTTCAATAGGATTTTATAAAAACAAAAGAACCTTCATGAGATTTTATTGAAATTCCGATGTATGAACAAACATAATTATATGTGCTTTGATTTGGTGAGGTGGATTCTGAAAACCTTAGTATTTTTATCATTTGATTTAATTTCATTTTTTATTTAGTTTACCATTTTGCACAAATAATTCGGAACTAGGTTAAAATAGGATTAGTTTAGATAGAAATTAATTTTTGCAACGCAATTTCTTGTGGATCAACCTTGCACTTGCATATGTTGTATTGCACACGACTCGTGCACTTGCAAGTAATTATAATTTGCACGTCAGAGAGCTTTGCATATCGGAGAAAAATCGGTATGGGTAAGTTTCAAGTATGAAAACCTTCCCCTTTTTTGCTTTCACTACGGTTGTATCGTGCATGGACCACAGGGCTGTGTTGCTAAACAAACCAGGTGCATGCATAATGAGGAAGGGACTGTGCAATGGGGGGTATGGCTAAGAGCAGATGACCCACGACGGAAGAATGAAGGCCGACAGTTCAAAGTAGGAGGTGATGGACGGACTACATCCATGTAGGGTGGATAGGTATCGGACGGCGAAGTAGCGTGCCGGCTCCCCTGAGTTGGAAAGTAGCACCTCAGATGGAAGCCCTAGAGATTCTAGCACTCCCAAAAAGGCAAGAAATAAAGCTGCATTTACTAGCCAAAAAAGAAGGGGGGCAATGCTCCCACCACGTCAAATGCTTCGAATCTATTCAAGGAAGGAAATGGAGATACAGATGCAATGATTACCAAAAAGATTCACTTGACAGAGTTGGTGGAGGGGGAAACACATGTCCCCATCTAAGTTAGTAACAAATAATTCAACGTCTACTTTGCTGCAGAATGGGCCTTATCTTAATGGATCCTCCAAGCCCCTATGTAGTGTCAAAAACCTTGTAAGAAGGGGAGGAAGGCCCAGTTATGAAAAGACACAAAATAGAGAGCTGGAGGTGAGAAAGGATGGTCCTATCAGACAAGGGCAGATTATTAGGGCATGTGGTGGACAAGGTTCCAAAAGAAAAAGGGATAATGGCTCAGGTGTGGAGGACATACATAGGGATATGGTGCTCAAACTAAGGACCAACTCAAAAGTGACCCAACAGACATGGGCGAAAAAAAACATGCTACTCTTTGGAGGATCATGGGATGGAAACTGAAGATGTCGGTAGGAAGGAAAATAAAATGAATGGTCAGCACGAGGAGGAATACACAAGTCCAGTGCTCAGTGATATGGTGGTGGTTGTGGAACAGCCCTGCTCTCAGCCATGATTCTTCTTAGTTAGAACTGTCGGGGGCTTGGGAACCCCGGATCAATTTGTGACCTTTGCCAACTGGTAATGGAAAATAGATACGACATTTTGTTTCTCATGGAAACAAAATGCTATCAAAATAAAATGGAAAGAATAAGGATGAAGTTGGGACTGCCTGGAATGTTCTTGATGGACCCAGTTGGACGTAGTGGGGGATTGGCGATGCTGTGAAGAGACCTAGATGAAGTCACAATTGTGAACTATTCAAGGAGGCATATTAATGCTTCTGTTCTATCTCAAACCGAGAACACGAGATGGAAACTAACGGGCTTCTATGGCCACCCGGATCCCACCAAGCGACATGAAGCCTGGAATCTGTTGAAGCATTTGAAAGATCTCTCCCCAAACCCATGCCTGTGTATGGGGGATTACAATGAAATCATTGACAATTCTAAAAAATGGGGAGCTGCACTATGACGTGAAAGCCAGATAGAGGTATTCATACATTGAAAGTATGTCAACTCAATGATTTGGGTTTTATAGGCCCAAAATTCACTTGGACTAATGGTAGGGATAGTGTTGAATTCACCAAAGAAAGGCTTGATCGTGCCTTAGGCAATCTGGAGTGGTGCAATATTTTCAGGGAGGCTGAAGTTCATATTTTGGCGGCTAGGTCATCTGACCACAAATCAGTGCTGGTACAGTTTGATGGAGCCAGAAAACAAAACCAAGCCAACAAGATGGGTTTCCGCTTCAAGGCGAGTTGGGCTCTAGATGAAAGACTACCAGGGTGTGGTACGGGAGGCTTGGGATGAGGGGAATTATTGTCCTGAAGGTGAGGTGGATACGGGGAGCAGGATGTCTATTATTTGCAATAAGTTGAAGCACTGTTCTGTGGCATTGAAAAGGTGGAGCAAGGCAAGGTTTGGGCATGTAGACAAATCCTTGAGAAGGCTAACAGTGCAACTGAAATTTCTCCAAGCAAATGGGAATCCACGTAATCTGGGGGAGATTCATAGGCTACAAAAGAAGATAGAAAAAATCCTTGAGCAAGAGGATACAAAGTGGAAGCAACATGCCAAGCTTAATTGGTACACCCACGGTGACCGAAACACACCCTATTTTTATGCTTGGGCCACCCAACGTAGACACACGAGTAGAATTGGTAACATCCTTGATGCCTCCAATTTAGGAAGGACCAACCAAGATGAAGTATGCCAAGCCTTTCTACAACACTTCCAAAGCTTGTTTACCACGGGTGGGACCACAGGGATTGAGGAATGCTTGGCAGGGTTGCACTCTAGGGTCATTGAAGATATGAACAATTCTCTCCTTAGAGAATTTACAACAATAGAAGTAAAGGAGGCACTTGATCAATTGGCTCGATTAAAATCCCTGGGGCCCGATGTTAAGTGCTAAAATATTCATATTTTAAGCCCTTAACTTGCATGTGTTAATCCTTTAGTTTGGTTAATTTATGTCATTTTACTTCATTTTTGTATTTTCTTTGTTTTATAGGTTTTTCGAAGAAAAGAAAGCGTTTCCGGAAAAATTCCACGCTTAAAGGGCAAATTGGGAAGACCTAGAAGATATGGTTAAGCTTAACCAATCATGGTTAAGTTTAATCAAATAAAGGAAATGATTAATTCGGAATTTCTCAAATTGAAGTCAAATCGGATTGGATGCAAAATTGGATTCTGAACATGTATTGGTATTTTGGCCATAACATTCAGCTCAAGTATCCAATTGAGGTGATTCAAGCGGCATTGGAAAGCTAACTCAAAGTAATACAAATAATTGTGAAATATTATTTTCCTAATTCGGAGCGTCGCAATGCCAAAATACGCCGCAAGATAAGACCGCAATTTTGGGCGAATCTTATTCCAATTTGGACTTAGGTTTTGTTTATCCTAGTTGGACTAGGACTTAAAACTCCGAATTTCCTAGGATTACTAGGGCTTATAGGACTCTCATAAGCTCTATAAATAGACCCTTAAGCCTCACAATTCAAATCAACTCTTTAGGAGGGCTAGATTGAAGCCCTAATTATGCTTATTTAATATTTCAATATTGGCGCATTTGTGATGATCATGTTGTGATATTTAACTTTATTAATTTCTGTTTTCATGAATTCCTCATATGTATGTGACTGGCCATTATTTGTATGTGGTATGGACTAGCTAGTTAAATCAATTTAGATGGCTGAGTCCTTGGTTTAATAAAAGTAACAAAAGAATCTACACCACGGTTCTTGGGTTAATCAACATGGGGAACCGGGAGTATACGCCCATGCCCTAGGCCTCATGTGTTTGTCGATTTCCAAAGAGTATATGCTTTCCTAAGAAACAACTTAGTATACACCATGCTAAATCCCTTAGAAAAGAAAAGTGTTAGAGTATACGCCCATGCCTAACTTGTTGCTTAGGGAAATCTATAGCTTAAGGAGTATGCGCCATGCCCTTAGGTTGACAAACATTAGATATGCATAACAAGATCAAAACATTGGCATATTGTTACATTATCTAAGTATGATTAGTGGTGGATATCAAAGCCCCGCCTTTACCTTTTTATTTATGTTTTGATCTTTTTATTTCTTTTTCACAATATCAATTTAGTAACAAGTTGATATTTTTAATTAATTCTAAATAAAATCAACAATCTCCGTGGGATCGATCTCGTACTTGCTGCACTATACTGTTGTTTTGATCTTGTGTACTTGGGAGTTAAAACATACTAAATATTATCTATTAATTTAGGTAGTATTTGGCACAACACTCGACGGATTTGCAGCAAGTTTCTTCCAAAGCTCTTGGGATATGGCTAGTGAGGAGGTATATATTGCAGTGCTTGGTTTTTTGAATCATGATAATTTTGACCCTGCTATCAACAAAACCTTTATAGCTCTCATCCCAAAAAAGAAGAAACCTACTAGTGTCACAGAATACAGACCTATCAGCCTTTGTAATGTGATTTATAAGCTTATTGCTAAGACTTTGGCTAATAGATTAAAGAAGGTGCTGAATTGTATTATCTCCCCACACCAAAGTGCATTCATACCAGGCAGGCTTATCATTGAAAATCTCTTTATGGCTTTTGAGGCTCTCCACACCATGAATGGGGGACTCAAAGGACTCAATGGATTTATGGCCCTTAAGTTGGACATGTGTTAATATTGTCTCTTACTTAGTTTTGGCGAATGGAAAACCCAATGGCCATGTCACCCCGTCTAGGGGAATCAAGTAGGGTGATCCCCTCTCATTGTATATCTTTATTCTATGTGCAGAAGGCTTAAGCTCTTTGTTATGAAGAGCTGAAACTGATGGAGAGCTCACAGGTCTAACTATCTCTAGAGGGGGACACATATTTACCACCTCTTTTTTGCAAATGACAACTTACTTTTTTGTAGGGCTACCTTTTTTGAATGGCTCAAAATACAAGAGGTTCTAAAAATCTATGAATAGGACTCAGGGCAGCAACTCAACAAGGGAAAGACCTCAATCTTTTTCATCAAGAATACCCACCCAGAGAACCGTGCCCACCTCATGGATGTGGCTGGATTCAATTCTACACAATGCTAAGAGAAGTATTTGGGGCTCCCAGCGCTTATTGGAAGGTCACAAACATGATCCTTTCAAATCATTCAAAGCCAAATATGGGATAGACTTCAAGGATGGAAGGATAAATTCCTGTCGCAAGCTAGAGATGAGATATTACTAAAAGTGGTAATCCAAGCTATTCCTTCCCACTTACACGCTCCAGCTCCCCTTGTCTTTGTGTCGTAGAATAAATTATTTGATGATGAAGTTTTGGTGGGGACACAAAAATAATTATTCCCAGGTAGCTTGGTTGAGTTGGGGCAAGATGAGCCAATCAAAAGAGGTGAGGGGCTTCGCTTTTTGGGAGCTTGAATTGTTTAACCAAGCACTCCTGGCAAAGCAGGGATGCATGGTCCAAAACCTAGACTCCTTGGTTGGAAAGATTTTTCGAGAAAAATACTTCCCGGGGAGCTCTTTCGTGGAGTGAAATTTAGGAAGAAGCCCTTCATATGCTTGGCCCAGCATTTGGAAAGCAAAGAGTATTCTTGTTGAGGGACTCATATGGCGGGTAGGTGATGGAAAATCTATCAAGATTTGGGGGGATAGATGGATTCCCACGACTTATACATACAGGTCCCACACGCCCTTCCAGGGTGTCCATCGAGATGCTCGGGTATGTAGCTTGATCGATCAGGATAGTAGATGGTGGAACGTCTAGAAGCTCCAAGAGATCTTCTCAGAGATGGAGGTGAAAAACATCTGCAACATAGCCATATGTCTTGGAAGACACCCAGGGTTGGGGAACCAAGAACGTGATTTCCGGTTCGTGTGCATACCACATGGCTAAGGCTGCGTTGGAAAGGGAGAAGGGATCTTGTTCGAACGTACAATCCAATAGTACACTCTAGAGAACAATATGGAATGCCAAGGGAACAAAAGCTCTACAAATGTTTCTATGGAAAGCTTTCTAAAACATCCTTCCCACAAGAGAAAACCTGCACTGGCGCCATATTAGTTCTGACCCTTTTTGTCTAATATGTGGGTTACATGTAGAAACTGTGAGGCATATCCTTTGGCAATCGGCCAGGGATGTATGGCTTGAGTGTCCAAAAGTGTTAGAAAAGTGTGCGAGCGATGAAACTAATTTTAAGGAGACTTTTGTAATGCTCATGGAGAAGCTGGATGATACCAATTTTCAGTTCTTTATTACGGTTGCTCGTCAAGTTTGGTTCAGAAGGAACAGTGTGGTCTATGGGGGAGAATTGTTGGCACCCGTAGTAGTTATAAGGCAAGCATATGAGCAGATAACAAATTTTGATAGAGCTACGACATCACATCTTCGAGGTAAGAACCATTCAAAACAACTAAACAGGGAGAAGAAGTGGGAAAAACCACCTGTGGATGTTGTGAAAGTGAATTGGGATGCCTCAATCTCAGAAGAGTTGAATATGACAGGGGTGGGAGTCATTCTCAAGGACCATATGGGGAATATGCTCGCCATATTTTGCACCTACAAACCTGCTGCAATGTAACCAACGTCAGTGGAGGCTATCGCAGCTTGGTATGCAACGGAGATAAGGGCTCATTTGGGATTGTGTTTGAAGGGCTTAAAAGTGCTTTTAACACTCAAAAAGTCCATTTGAAGAAAAAAGTACTCATTTGGTAAAAAAATTAAAAGCGCTTTTAAGGGTCCAAAAAGCCTAAAAATGGCCAAAACGCACTTTTGACAAAAGCTTAAAAATGAAACTTTTGCCCAAAAGCGCTTTTTGACTTAAAAGTTCTATTTCTCAAACGCAATCCCAAATAGACTCTAAGCAGGAAGGTGGGAGTGAGGAAAACCATTCTTGAAGGTGACGCAAAGGAGGTGGTCCAAGCCCTGCAACGTGAGGGCACATGGAGAGGGAGCTACTGCATGCTGGTGGAAAAGGCTAGAATTAACCTTCAATAGCAACTGTAGTGGCGAGCAAACCATGTTTTCAGACAAGCCAATGACACTGCCCATAAACTAGCTAAATTTGCAGTCTCCCTTAAGGAGGAGAAACTATGGACTAGGGGTTACCCCTCTTGTAACCACGGTAATGTACTTGCTGAGCAAGCTTTTGAATAATCAATGAGATGGGAATTTCCTCAAAAAAAAAAAAAAAGAAAAGAAAAAAGAAGGAAAACTCTTAGCAAACATGAGCTTGTGGATTAATATATGATGATCATGAACATGACCTAGTTGAACCAGGTTTATATGACTCTGGTGCAACAGAGATCTAATGAATAGTGCCTTCGGGTACACATTAGGGGTGAAAAGACGGTTATAGTTAAAGGTTATTTGCTAGAACCACTAATGCCTAAGCAATTAGTAAAATCTATTAATTGCCTAGGCAGTTAACCCGCGGTTAGCGGTTATTTAATAGCTGCTAGTAACTGCTAACTGCCTTTTAAAAGAAAAAACAAAACGACATTGTTAGGGCGGTTAACGGTTATTAATTGCTCATTATTTCAGCCCTATTACACACGTAAGCTTGGTGGGCTTATGAAAGAGGAAGGTATTAAGTGCACCATCAAGGTATCCTTGCATTGTCAATGATCCTTGTGTTCAGAATTTTTAAAATTAATATATTGCTTTAGTTTGTGGATTGAGAATGTTTTAAATGGAAGGTACTAGTTGAAAGAAAGTACTCCCATATAAGAAAAAAAAAAAAAAGAAGTCAAATTGACATTTATAAGGCCAAACACACAATAAGCTATTGCTTTAATGCTTAGGTTAGGTGTATGCACTTGTGTATATGCTCTAGTATGGCCAGAAACACCGGACACCTGCACTTGTTTCGCAATGGGTTGTAGGGCGCTAATGGAAACTTTATAGCACACTTGGTAAAGTCTGGTCATGACCGTTGATTTTTGGATAGTCATGATCATACAATCCGATGGCTTTGTTAGATTAGCAGTTAATGAGTGTTAAATCAACCATTTATTACTGTCAATTGCGACTTGACTTATCTGCTAGTGAATAGACATTAAAACTGCTATTTTCACACTATAAGTAGTCAATTGCAGGCCAATTTTTAGCATACATAAAATTCTCTCTTCTTTTGTCTCTCAACCGTTTCTTTTTTCTTAAAAATTTCGAGTCTCTCTATCTTGCTACAATAGAAATTGTGAGGCTCTTCTAGTTTAGTTTCGTTTTTGCAAAGCGCCACCAAACTACAAAGAATTTTTGGATTCCTTAAATCCTAGATAAATATTTTTTGTAATCCAGTGAATACAAATTCGTTAGAACTGGTGGAGGCAAATAATTTCTTAAGAAAAAGGGCTTATTAACGCACCTTCGGAGGATTTACTCTTTTGTTTTACTCTTTCTTTTCTAACACCTTGGACCTACAAATTGAACATTATATAATTTGCAACATCAATGAACAGCTTCACCGTTATATCTCCTTAATTAGAGGAAGATCAAATTGTTGTCAATCAAGTGAAATAGAGTCCTCTTGTAATGGGTATCAATGACATTAAAAAAATATAAGAGAAAAGAGTACTTAATATAACTAAGTGGACCTTAGCCCATTAGCTTAGGCTTTTGGGATAGAGTTGTGTTGAACTTTGTATATTAATGTACTCTTGGTAAAAACTCCATAATCGCTTTATCTCCCAACAAGTGGTATCAGAGCCTAAGCTAATGGGCTAAGGTCCACTTAGGTATATTAAGTACTCTTTTCTTTTATATTTTCTCAATGTGGGACTCAACACTCACAAGTGTACTCACAACAATCTCATCCTCACTTGTGAGTTTTTACATTTCCAAAAGTGTCTCGCATCAAGAGTTGCGGATGCAAACACAACTCCAAACTCAATGAAAAAAAGAAGAAAGAAAAATAAAATAATATATATATATATATATATATATATATAGAGAGAGAGAGAGAGAGAGAGAGAGAGAGAGAGTTTCATATAACCCCATACTCACTACTTAAAAAATAGGACTATATCTGTGCTCATAATAAGCGCTCATAAATATTTTCTTTTTCGGCGCATGTTTTATGCATCGTTCTTTTGAATGTGTTAGATATGAAGAAAATTTATTTAAAGCATCCCTAATTATACCCGCACATTAGTTATAACTTATAAGCTCCGCTATATTTGTTGGTATTTTCTCGGAATCACCACATGTGGGACTGAGATCCTCCCCGGTCCATTTGGACGAGAGGGGAGCCGGTCTCTATTATTAAAAGAGCAAAATTGTTATTTTACATTTTTTCGACAATTTTGCCCTTCTAATAGCAACTCACTTTGCACAAGTTGTCTTTCGTGTCACCCAAGGATTGGAATCAAATTGTAATGGAAAGATTCTCCTCTGCTTCTCTGACTTCATGTTCCAGCAAAGGTCATGATATGAAAGGAAATGGATATTCACCTACAAGGGCACAATATTATATTTGTTAATTGTGTAGCAAACATAATCTTAGCGTTTTCTTGTAGAGCTATAGTCGTATATGTATATAACTGAGAGGTTGTACTCTTGAGAAAGCATCGAATAAGATCATCTTTCTCCTTTCACTCTTTATATTTTCATGGTATCAAAGCAATTTTCCTAACGCTCTTCTCTTTATAATAAAGGTGATTTTATTTTGTAATGCCTCAATGAGGACTTTGACAATACTTCTATTTATAACAGATTACAAGATATACACTTGGCTTTGAAATACAAATTTCAAACATAACAAACTTAAATCAAAGATATGAAATACAAATGTCAAACGTAATAAACTTAAATCAACGATAAGTTTGTTGACAGTATAACACTTTGAATATTAGATAAGATATTATCTAATATCTCAATTAACTTGCTCTTCAGCTTTATCTGTACTTGCTTTATCCTGGGTATTCAAAACTGAGCTGGTTATTCCAATATGCTCCCGCAATCCTAACGTTTGAGAACAAATGTTAAGATTGGCTCGAAGAGTTTCAAACCGGGTGGAGACTAAAGGCTTGGGAAGAAAATCAGCAATTTGATCTTTACTCGATAAGAACTTGACGGTGAGCAACTTCTAAGCTACAAGATCGCGAACAAAATGATGATCAATTTCAATGTGTTTCATGTGGGTATGAAAGGCCGGATTTGATGTTAAGTACGTAGCACCAATATTATCACAATAGAGAATCGGGGCCGCCAAAAGAAAAACACCAAGTTCTCGGAGTAGTGACTGAATCCAAAGTAATTCTGCAGTAGCATTAGCAAGGATTTGTACTCAGATTTAGTACTGGATTTGGAGACTGTAGGCTGCTTTCCACCAAAAACTGTATTGATAAGCGCCGAATGTTGCACATTCAAGCCCCTTAATTTGCATATGTTAATTCCTTAGCATTGTTCTTTGTTTGATTTTGTTTTGTTTTTATTGTTTTCAGGTTATAAATAAAGATGCAATTAATTCCATTGATTTTGGGCTTAAAAGCACACTTTTAGAAGACCTAGAAGATATGGTTAAACTTAACCAATCATGGTTAAGTTTAATCAAATAAAGAAAATGATTAATTCGGAATTTCACAAATTGGAGTCAAAATCGGATTGGATTCAAATTTGGATTCTGCATACGTCTCGGTATTTTGGCCATAACTTTCAGCTAAAATATCTGATTGAGGTGATTCAAGCGGCACTGAAAAGCTAACTCAAATTTCTACAAATCATTGTGAAATATAATTTTCCTAATTTGGAGCGCCGCAATGCCAAAATCGCCCCGCAAGATAGGAACTCAATTCTGGGCGAATCCCATTCTGATTTGGACTTAGGTTTTCTTTATCCTAATTGGACTTGGACTTAAATCTCCGAAATTTCTAGGTTTCCTAGGGTTTCTAGGACTGGCTTGCCCCCTATAAATAGATCCTTAACCTTCAAGAGAAGGTGTGCTTAGTTTTAGATACAAAAATCTTCTTGGAGGCTTGACAAGTTGAAGATGAGATAATCCATGGCAGGAGGCCATCCTAGCACCCTGATGAGCGGCTAATTCTGTAATAAGGTGTTGATGTAGCCCTTTCCAAGTAACAATGGTTTAATTGTATTTCTAGATTTTCAATATATGCATGTTGATTGTATAACTATGAGAATTGCTACCTTTTGATTATGTTCTTAATTATTAAATGCAATTGTTTTTAAATTTCAAAATCAATATTTGTGAAATTCTTCTCTTGTCTTAGAAAGTATTTTACATTTATTGATCTCAAATCATTCTTGTTTTCTGTGATCATGAGAATGATGGTTATACAATGGGTTTAATTGACATATGATCAATAGGATTTGATAGGCCATGCCTAGGGAAGACGGATTGTACTACACCCTAGTTTAGTGTAATTTAGGTAGACAGTCCATGCCAACCGAAGATGGGTTACACTTATTCATTGATTGTATGTATCCTGTTATAGAATTTGATAATTCATACCTAGGGAAGACGGGTCGTACCGCATCTTAGTGGTTAGGTGGACGATATGTGCCAACCGAAGATGGATTATACTTATTCTTTAATAAGGTAGTTTTTTGTTTATTTATAACATGCATAGAACGAATTTTTAGATTAAATCTGATTGACCATTGTTATGCAGTTAGTGGTGAAATCAACTCCCTATTCTATCTCTCTTATTTTAAATCTCTTTTATTTTCATGCACTTTAAGTTTTAAAGAAAATCAAATCAATTCTCTTTTTAATTAAGTTAATTTTAATCTTTCGAATTTGATAACAAAACCCCTGCAGTCCTTGAGGTTCGACACCCTCTCTATAGCCGTATCCTACAAAAATTCGTTCTATTGCGAGTGTTTATTTTTATAATTGATATTTTTGGTCACAAAAATACCACATCATGTACGATAGCCCGAGGTGGACTTCTTATCATCAGGACAACCTGCCCAATCAGCATCAAAAAATACTACTAATTGAGAGGAGATATTGGGCTTGATGAGAAGACCATACGTGATTGTGTGCTTCAAGGATCTGACGATACATTTTATGGCAAACCAATGTACATCACGTGGATCATTAGCAAACTAGAAAATTTGTTTACCGCAAAAGCAATGTTAGGTCATGTTATAGATAAGTATTGCAGTGCTCCAACAGTGCTACGATAGATATTGGGATCACACATGGAGATACCATCCAGTTTGCTAAGTGGAGCTGCAACAGACATGGGAGAAGAGATGGGTTTTGCAAGCTCCATATTTGCTCGCTTAAGAATGTCGCAATGTAACGTTGCTGAGATAAATGCAAACATGTTGGTGATCGATGCACTTCAACACCCAAAAAAAAAATTCAAGGAGCCAAGATCCTTGATTGGAAATGTAAGAGACAGTGACCGGATTAGATTATCAACATCAAATATAGAAGAGCTTGTCAAAATAATATCGTCGACATAGACTAGAACAAATAATCGGACTCCTGCAAAATTAAAAATAAATAATGAGGTGTCTGATTTGGAACCATTGAAACCCAATTCGAAGAGGCGATTGCTCAGACGTGAGAACCAAGAGCGAGGGGCTTGTTTGAGGCCATACAAAGCCTTTTTCAAAAAACACACTACATTAGGTTGCTGTGGATGAACAAAACTAGGGGTGGGCACAGGTTAGGGCGGGTCAAATATCAACCATTTCCACAACCCGACCCACATAATGTGGGTTTGAAAAAAATACCCGAAGCCCTGCTTTAATGAACCATATTCGCTGGATCTCGGGTGTTGCGGGGCGGGTTCTGTGAGTTTGAGTGGGTTATGCGGGATTGGATAGTTTTGTGAGAGGGAATGAAAGAGGTCGAGAGTGAGAGAGAAAAACCTGGAGCCATGGCCGTGGCAGTGAGTTCATGGGGAACCGTTTTCTCTCTTGTAGTTTCGAAACGAAAGACGAGGGGAGAAAGAGAGAGAGAGAGAGAGAGAGAGAAAGAGAGAGAGACAAAAATGCCCAAGGGTTTTCGTCACTTTCGGAGGAGAGCTTCAACTCAGTATGGACATGAGAGAGTACAGACAAGAGAGAGAGAGAGAGAGAGACAAGCAGCCACAAATCGACAGAGAGAGAGAGAAAGGCGGAAGAAATTTTTAGGGTTAGGGCTTTTTTATTTTTATACTCAAGCGAGGTGGGGCGGGTATCCGCTGACCTAGGATTTTTATACCTACAACCTGTCCCGCCCCGCATGGGTTGGAAGAAATCAAACCCGTTTCAACGAAAAAAAAATACTAAAATCGGGCGGGGCAGGGCCAATCAGGGCGGGTTTTTGCCCACCCCTAAACAAAACCCACTAGTTGGGACGTATAGACTTTCTCAAATAGAAAACCATGCAAAAAAGCATTGCTAACATCAATTTGCTTAATACACCATCCAGATGACACTATAATGGTCAATATCGTCCGAATGGTTATAGACTTAACCACAAGGCTATAAGTCTCCCCAAAATCAACTACAACCTGTTGATGAAATCCTTTAGCAACTAACCTTGCTTTATACCGTTCAACACCGCCGTTCGCCTTGCGTTTGATACGAAAAACCCACATGGATCCCACAATATAGAAGGTGTGGGGGGAACCAAAGACTAAGCGTCATTCTTTAATAAGGCTGTGAATTCATCAACCATTGCTTCTCTCCATATGAGAATCACGTGATTCTTGGCCAGGAGTGAGTGAAGAGTGATCGTGTGAGACTGCTGGACACAAGGGTATGGGGGAAGGGACTGCTGGACACACGGACATGAGGGGAGGAGAGTCACGAATGTCTGGCAGGGGGAATGTGTTTTCATGTGGGGCAGAACCTAATAAATAGGTGTCAAGTGGGATAGGTAACATGATAGGTGTAGGAGACTTGGATTTTGGGCGTGAAAAATGAGACTTTAGACTTAGAAATAGACACCGAATGGGAGACTTATAGGTGCTGAAAAGGGAAGACAATTTCATTGAACTAAACATGACGAGCTATATACAAGCGACCAATAGTTATGTCTAGACATCTATACCCAAGATGAGATTTGTTGTACCCAAGAAAAACACACTGTTTTGACCTAAAGGAAAATTTGTAGGAATTGTAAGGATGAAGATAAGGTCAACACTCACAACTGAAAAACTTTGAGAAAATTGTAATCGGGGTTTTGGTGAAATAAGAGTTCAAAAGGAGATTTAACTCGATTTAAACTTGAAGGAATGTGATTAATAAGATAACATGCTATTTCAAGGGCTGAGTCTTAATGCTCAAAAGGAACATGAGAGTGAGAAAGTAAGGATAAACCCGTGTCAACTATTTATTTGTGTTTTCGTTTGACACTTCCATTTTGGTGATGAGTGTGAGGACAAGTTTTACGGTGGGCGATTCCATGTGATGCCAAAAATTTTTGTAAAGCGACGAATTTCCCACCCCCATTAGTTTGGATAGCTTTAATGGAACGAATAAAATATTTTTCAAACATAACCTTAAATTGGGAAAACACAATGAACACTTCAGATTTGCAAGTAAGGGGCAATAACCAAAAATATTTGCTAAAATCATCCACAATGCAGAGGAAATAATGTTTATTATTGGAAGATAGAAGAGGAGCAAGGCCCCATACATCAAGATAAATTAGATCCAACGGATCTTGTGACACAGAAGAAGAAGAACCAAAATGAAGCTTGTGGAATTTGCCTTGCTTACATGCTGGACAAAGCAACACAGGCTTACTTGACAACACAGGGAGACGATTCTTGGACACAACATGACATACTAATTGAGTTGCAGGGTGACCAAGGCGACGATGCCAATGATCAATGGACACACGTTCACCCACAAAGGCTGCACGAACAGAAGAGTTTAGAGAAGCAATTGGCCAAGGATGGAGTCCAACTTTTCTCGAGCCGTGGAATAGTAAGGTCCCCGAATGAAGATCCTTAACACGAAAAAAATATGGATGAAATTCAATGAAAACGTGATTATCATGAGTAAGCTGATTAACCGAAATCGGATTTTTTTCAATTTGAGGAACATGCCATAAATTGGGCAAAGAAAAATTTTTAGTGTATGATGGAATTTGAGCAAGACCAGTGTGAAGAATATCCAAACCTTGACCGTTACCAACTTTGATTTGATTCGTGCCCTTGTATTCATCATCTCGTGAATTCAAGTTAGACAAATCATTAGTGAGATGATTTGTTGAACCCGTGTCCGAATACCAATTCTGATCAGATGAAGATTGTTGAGAAGTGAGATAAGCAGCCGTAGTAGCAAAGTCACAATGATAGGAATGATCAAACCTATTGTAGCACTTCGAGGCAATGTGACCAATTCTGTTGCAGATTTGACAGATGGAACGATTTGAAGAAGGACTAGAGCCAACTACGGCCTCTACCACGACCACGACCAAATGACGACCCAAATTTTTGTGGCTGAAATCTACCAGTGTTGGAAGGGTTGCATTAAGCAACATTTATCGTGGAGACAGAAAAGTCACGGGGAGTGTGAGCATGCTCTAGTCGCTGGTCATAGGTGAGCAAATGGCTGTATAGATCATAAATTAAAACAAGTTCAATGCGGGTTGAAATGGACGTAACCAAGGATTAATATTCCAATCCTAAACCATCAAAATATAGGACACCAACTCGGAGTCCTTGAGTGGTTCTTCAATGGCAGCCAAGGTTTGTGCCAAGGTCTGAGCCTTTCGAAAATAGTTAGAAATAGACAATGCTCCCTTCTTCAATGAGGTAAGTTGAAGGCGGATTTGCAAAACATGACCTTCGATTGAGAGGCAAACATCCTCTCCAATGTGATCCAAACCTCACACGAGGTTTTAAGACCATAGACATGAGCTAAGAGGTTCTCAAAAAGAGAAGAAATCAAGGCGCTCAGGATGAGTTTATCCTGTTGATACCAAACCGAGTAGTCTGGATTTTTAACCTTAGTAGCTGAGAGGGACGTGTTGCTGGAAGGAGTTATATATTTAGGAGGATAAGGAAAATCACTAGTAACATAGCCATAAAAATTGTCCCCTTCAAGAAATTGGACAATGATGGTACACCATAACGGATAATTATCATGGGTGAGCTTGAAAATGGAAAGTTGGGTAATGTTTTGAGGGGAAGTGGCGGTTGTTGACATGTTTGAAAAAGAATAGATAGGCATGTGGAAAAAAAAAATTGACGTTTGTCTTAGAGCTCTGATACCATATAATAAAGGTGATTGTATTTTGTAATGCCTCAATGAGGACTTTGACAGTACTTCTATTTATAACAAATTACAAACTATACACTTGGCTTTGAAATATAAATTTCAAACGTAACAAACTTAAATCAAAGATAAGTTTTTTGACAATATAACACTTTGAATATTAGATAAGATATTATCTAATATATCATTTAACTTGGTCTTCAGCCTTATCTCTACTTGCTTTATCCTGTGTATTCAAAACTAAGGTGGTTATTCCAATACTCTTGATCCTATTTCTCTACCTAAATTTCTACTGCCTTTTTTTTTTTTTTTTTTTTCCTCTTTCTCCTCAATGGCTTCATCAAGCACTATTGTTGCAGCATGTTCCTACTGCCTATGTTCCCCAAAATATCAGTCCTCTTCTTCCTCACAAATTGGAAGCTTCTAACTATCTCATAAGAGCCAATCAATTTGGTCTCGTTCTTCGTAATCATGACTTGATGGGTTTCGTGGATGGTTCAAAACTGTGCCCAGCCAAGTTTCTCACTAATGATCATGGTAAAGTTACCTCTACTCTTGATCCTGCTTTCTTCTTTGGATTAAAAAGGACCAGTTTGTTCTCATTGTCCACAATGCTACTCTCACTAAGAAACTTCTCTCTATTGTTTTCGGCCTCAACACTACAAGACAAGTATGGCTGTCTCTTTCCAATCGATTTTGTAACGCCCCGAAAATTAATTAACTGGTAATTAACTCCACGGTTCGTCTCCCAACCTTATTTCGCTAGGAATAAGACTCAGGGTCTCTACTCCTCGAAAAGAAAGGATATTAAGCAATGGAAACATCAAGATTCTATAAACATTAATCATTACAACCAGAGCATCTACCAAGAAACATCAAAGTAGCAAAAATCACACTATACAAGTCATCTTTCCAAAAGATCCATGCTACACCTTAATATCTAAGCATGCATAAGAGCTCTTAAGTTTACAACATAACTCAAAAGTACTAGTTACCATAAGCATCCGCCTAATCTCGCAATAAGTCCTCAAGCGTTACCCAGATCAAGTCCTCCACAATAACCGCATGCTTCCTGGTATCCATCTTCTACTAAACTATCTATAACAGCGTAGCTGTACATATGGAGAAAAAAGGGAAAGAATGCAAGGGTAAGTCCGACGACTTAGTGAGTATAAATGCACATGGTGTACCCGTCATTAAATGGTGAACTCAATTGTTTATAAAGTATATGCAACAATATGAGATGACAGTTTATCAAGAATACAATATAGATATGATATATGCTATAATATGAGAACCATGTCATAGTTTAATAGTATGGTCTACCCAAGATATTACCCCTTCTCAGCAGGGTTGGCGCTGTCCCGAGGGACCTGTAATACAATGCCGGTGCCCCGACCATTGTACGCTACCGTCCACCACTAGCAGCCCGACCGAGTCTGACCTCGGGTGGCCCATGCTACTAGTGGTGTACGTCCCGTAATGACCAACTATTTGGCAATGGTTGTGCCGGTCACAAAAACCACTAGATCCAAGGCCCACACACACACACACACTTGACCATAAAGTTAACCAGTACAGTGAGCCCATGGCTATTATCCCGCACTTACCGAGGCAATTAAACTTATCTGTCTTTTATATGCATGCTTTTACAAGTCTCATCATTATCTTGTTAATCAACATACATTTTCGCAAAAGAGACTTCACAGCAATCCAAAATGTATTTCATGAGTTGTAAAATATGCATGTTTGATATATATAAAATAATCGTGCAATACGGGAAAAGTAACAACAAGTATCCATGTGAGTTTGTACTCACCGGGGCCATAAAATCTCCTTGAGGCTCTATAACCTCGAATATTGAGAAAAGACCTATCATTAGTTCTAAACCCGAGCTAAAATGAACCTAGAACATAAAAACAGGAGTTATCGAACGACTGGCCACATTGGAGTTCCCTAGAATGCTTCGGGTCGTACGTCTGGGCTCATGGCTGTACGTCTGCCCAGAAGGTTCAAGTAGAACCTCATTTGGTTCAACCGTCCTCCTATCATCCCAAACTGGTTCTAAGGCTACCAAAAGGATTTCTAAGACTTCCTATCTCAAAACAATACCTCCGTGCATAAGAAAATCCGTTCAACAAAGGTGAAACGCTAAACCAACTTAAACCATGATGAAAAGAATCAACATAACTAGAAGCTCAAAACTACCAACTAAGCTAACTATGAAAAGCACTTAAAGAGCATAACAACTAAGTAAGGAACAAGCTAAGCTTAGAAGATTACCTCCTTGAAGCAAAACCTCCAAGAAATCTCTCCTTCTCCTCCAAGAACTCTCATAACTCACAAAATCTCTTAAGCTGGGATTCTAGAGGGCAATAGGGTCAGAATGAGGCTTAAGGGTCGAGTGGGGAGGGGTATTTATAGGGCAGGAAAGCCTATGGGCACAGCTGGAATTGTCCTGAAAAGTAGAGTACATATGGTACTGTAGGGGCATACGTCTGCGTACTATTTACCCAGCGAACCAAAGGCTGCATCGTACGTATGGGTTTTAACCAATGGTCAACCAAAATTCAATGTACGTACGGTACTATAAGGGCTTACGCCAGCATACTATTTGGAGGCATACGTCCGCGTGGTCCACCGTACGTCTGATGAGAAATTCTGAAACTTTCAAAATACACTCCTAGCTGTTCCTATTGACCTAAAGCCCAAATTAACCATCTAACTAAGCTACCTAAGCTTACTTAATTATTTGGGTCACTACAAATTTGCTTCTCAATCCTAGTCCCATATCACTCATCTTAAGTGTCAATTACAAACCATGCATCAAGGTTCCCCATGGTATCAGAGCAATTGTACAGACTTATTTTGGAAAACCTGAAAATACCCCCATAACCTATTTGTTCCTAGACCCACATAAACCAATTATGCCCAATGGACCAGTAGTTTCAGTATTACTTTTTATGCCTAAGAGAATATAAGCCACTTGTTTCATTACTGTCTATATTTTGAAATCTATCTATAGTTAGACATGTTATAAGTACTTTTGATGTACAGTTACTTATGTGCTGTCTATGGCACTTTTGACTAGTGTGTTATCTTATCATGTAAAGTATAATGTAGAAATTTGTTTAAGTTAGAAATTTTATTATCAACTCAAATCTGTTCTATGAGGGTTATTAAAAAAAAAAAAAATTATTTCGCTTCGAGATTTATAATCTCTGATGATATTAAGGTAAAGATAGCAATGCTTAGTGGAAATTGGAGATTTTCACTTTCGCCTTTCATTAAGTAAAGACGAGACGCTACAATCACCATGAGGGGGGCTGTTAGTATCTAATGCAGAGGATTTAGTTGCAGACTATAGAGCTACAATTATTTCAAGAAGATCAAAATTATGTTAGCAGATCACCAAGGTTGAACTCATCTCCAAGTCTATCATGTATAAGTTGAACTCATCCTCAAATCAATCTTCTAGCAACCGAAAGTTATCAACAGCAGCAACCTAACATTACATTCATTCAAAATCTCAAACATTTGATAATGGACTAAGATGACATCTTTATTATCTTCGTTTTGTTTTAGTTTAGACATTTTGAATTGTATAATTTGAATTACTTTCCTTATCATTGATTGTATAGTTTTACTTGTACACTGTAACTCAAACACTGCAATTGTAAATTTCTATAAATGATAAGCTGAGCATAAGTACAATTTTGGTATCTTGCCAAAACCAATTCTCCAACTTTAGTTTAAGAGATTACATAAAGTAAGCATTTTGTATGTATGGAGCATCCACAAGATACTGAACAAGGTTTCCATCAGTTCACATAAACCAATTCTCTAGTTCTCATCTTATCTCCAAAGCCCCCAACCCCAGTCGTAAAGTAAGCATTTTGTATATATGGAGCATCCACAGGATACTGAACAAGGTTTCCATCAGTTTGCATTACAAGAAGGAAGATACTCGTGGAGTGTTGAGTGTCTGAAATACTAGAAATCAGCCCATCACCTGCTAAGAGAGGTTGATCAGGTAAAAGGGCATCAGTCGGGTACTCAAAACTCTCCCATATTATTTCTTGATTGGAATTATAGATCATGAAATTGCCTGAGTTAAGCATGGAAGCCGAAGCAGACCCAGAAGATTAGCTGCGATGGCAACCTGCTCTTGTGCCAATCGAAGGATAAGCTTGCCATCGTTTGTGAAAAGCAAGGTAGCATTGCTTGAAACTGGTGGGTGATCTCTGTTTGCCGTCCAGACCACGGTCTTCTCAGGAATTCCGGCAATAAAAATCCCAACAGCATAGCCATTGCTTTGCTTGTAAAATCCAAAGGCATAGAGACCAGAATGTGACAACCATGTAGAGTTTGTGGTGGGTGTGAGAGAAGAGCCTCGACTCACATAAGACTGAATTTGTTGACCTGAAGTAGAGAAAAATGTTGTATTTATTCCTTTTTGGTGGACTAGCATAGTCATTTGTTTTGTTTTGGGCCCATAATGGGATGGGCCAATTTTGTGGACAAATGAGGAAGACATTTACTCTCACCCTATATATAAGTGAAGTTTGCCCATTAGGCTTCACTAGGTCATTATGTGAAAATTAGGGTTGAGAGTAATAGTCTCTCTCCACACACAAAACACAGTCTTCTTCCATATGTTTGGGCATCTACAGGAAATTGATGGAGGTAGATATTGAAAGCTTGTCATGAGAATATTGAAGATATGATATTGTTAGATTTATTTATACATGCTATGAAGAAAGAACAGATTTATTATTGATTTATTCTAACAATTGGTATTAGAGCCTCTGTTTCTTTTCTTCATGGTTGTAACAAATCTCGTTATAGATTGATTTTTTTTTTATCTGAAAAATATTGTGAACAAACGAGATTTGATTTCAAGTGGAGGCTGTAGTGGATTTGAATTTCTTGCCGCCACCACTGCTATGGGTAATCTAAGCCTACCGTTCGAAAAATCCTGATTTTTGGTGCCAAATACTCGTAAGTCGCTTAATCTGTTGCCATTTTTTTTTTTGGGTAGGTTTTGTTTTTTGATTATGAATCGCAAATTGTTTGCGTTTTGGGTGGTATGAGATTACTGGTGATAATGGATTTGCTGAATCTGGGTCCAAATTGATAATGGATTGTTGTAAACTTCTAAAAAAAAAAAAAAAAAAAAGAAGAAGAAACAAGCTTTTTCTATTACCCAAACTATTTTTTGGGGTCCTATATAAATCTCATACCATAATTCTGTCGTGGAACATGTCTGAATAGAATGGGTGCATTAATCAATTCATAAAAACTGATGGAATTTAGTGTCATGTAGTAAATTGCTCCCTGCTTTTGTATTCTTCTCAACACTATATTAGCATTTTCCATGCATTTATGGGTTATTTGGCAATTTTAGCTATGGCTTTTCTTGAATTGTGGATTTGGGTTTTGTACCGACTTGTTCAAAGTAGCCATCTTTGTGTTTCACTTTATGATTGCTAAAGTGGAAGTCGAAGCATAAGGACTTAATTTTTATTAAAAATAATAAAAAAATAAAAGTTAAAGATGGATATGTGATAGAGTATGTGTGAACTTCAACGGTGTGTGCATATGTGATGGAGTGATGAGACTTTTGCTTCGACATTAATTTACATATTTATCAAACAAAGCAGTTAAAGATTAAATTTGTGTGAACTTATCCTATATTTATGTCTTTTTTATATCCAACTATGAGTTGTTTATATTTTTATAAACTTGGTTTTATTGGATATGAGAATTTTGGCGAAAATGAGATTGGTCTCAATTGTGGTATTTCTTTTGAGATTGATAAGTTTTTTGTGCAATATTTATTTCAACAATGTGTTTTATTTTTGTGAGCATACACATTGTTTTGTTTTTTTATGTATACATATGGTTTTGAGTATACATATTATTTTTATCCCTAAAAATGAGGGCTTTGACAACTCCATTGAAATTTATTTCAATCATATGTGATGTTTATTTTGATTGAAATATTTTTTGTCGAACATAAATTGTTAATGTGTTAAACAGTATATTTATGTTCAACATAAAGATGTAAGTTTTATGGTGCACGGATTGACAATTTCTTGCATGCGTGTTAAATGTGGAACATAGAATCCAAAATTTTTTATTTCCTTTGTCATGAACAACAAGCGTTTTTGACCCAAGAGATTTTGAGTATTATTTCTTGGAGATATGTCATCTTATGGGAGTAGTAAGTTATACATTTTCTCATAAAACTTTGGTTCCAGCCCATCAGTTGATAAAATGCTATTGGTATAACTCTTGTACACGTGACACTCTATGATTTGTAAAATGACTCACATATAAGAGAGAGTTGAATCAATGTAAAAGAAACTCACACGTGAAGGGAAAATTTGTTGTAAATGCACATGTAAGTATTATATCCTATATTGAGAAATGAAAAGAAAGGGGTAAGTATTATATTGAAGAAAACAAATGTTAATATTAGCTTATTTTGTATACACGTATTGTTTTGTATACATTGTTCATTAGATTTGTGATTCTTAAATATTTAGTTATGAACAAATACTGATTTTAAGGCATGTGCTATAATAAATAAATGGTTTTTTGTGAACGAATAATTATGTTACGAATAAAATTAATGATTTTGACCAGTTATGCTCTCACCTATCCTGGGATTAACTGCAATAAATTGTTGGATTTTATCGTTAATTCAGTAAAGGGTTTTTTGCGAACTTTGAGAGCATCGGCATGTTTAATACATGATACATCATTGCCCTTATTGTAATTCAGTGATGCCGTACAATTTGGTGGTTGCTACGGTTTTGTGTTATTTTGATTGAATATTATTTTGTGTCCATTGGTTAAATCTGTAGCTTGTTTGAAAGATATCTTAGTGTAAATCTAGAGATTATTTGCGAATATAAAATTCTTATTTAGATGAACAAAATCAATTTTTGTCCATAATATTTTATAATGATTATCAAGTAATTATTCAATATGTTTGTGTCTTTATCATTGTAAATGTGTACTTGGTGATCATTTGAATGAGTTATTTCAAAATATTTCTGGACTAAGTGAGACAAATAAATGGATTTCATTTTCACTTTTACCTAAGAAAAGTTTTTTTTTTTTTAAATGAGATATACAATTTATGGCTAATGTTCATTTTGATTATGATTGGATGTAATATTTATGATTTTCTGTTATCTTCCAATTGAAGTTGAACTACGTGCATTTATTATGATATCCATTTTGAGATAAATGAACCTTCAATTTAATGTGGATATTATTGTTGTAGACCAAACTAATGATTTTGAATGTTTATGTACCCGCCTATCGTGGAACTAATCATGATAAATTATTGGGACTTACTGGTTCAATGTGGATATGTTGTTCTACATCAATATGAATGATTTTTAGTGGTTACATACTCGCGTATCATGAGACTAACCATAATGAATTATTGGATTTTATCTGATATTATTCAAAATAAATACATAAATTTGGGGTTATTATTTTGTGAATGGTAACAATTATACCAAGGTCCATATGGATAATAACTTTGCCCTATCGGTAAATTATTATATGGTAAGATGCTTGGGACGATGAAGAAATTGGTTAGATACTTTGCACTTGGTTGCCCAATCTTAGCCTCTCGATAGCGGGTCATTTTAAGTCTTTGTATTTAATTATTTTGCTTTATCATGCGTAGCAGTCCATTTTTTGTATTACGGACTCTAGCATATAATTCTGATAAAAATAATGTGTAAAAGTCAATTGTGTGCTGAAGACTCTAGCATGAATGGGAGAATAATAATAATTATAATAATAGTGCATAAGAGTTCATTATGTGTTAAAGACTCTAGCATGAAATTGGGATAAAAATAATGTGTAGAAATCAATTGTGTGTTGCAGATTTTAGCATGAATTTGACATAAAAATAGTGCGTAAGAGTTCATTATGTATTAGAGACTCTAGCATGAATTTGAGATAAAATTAATGTGTAAGAGTGCAATGTGTATTTTGAACTCTAGCATGTGTAAGATAAAACTCTTACTATTTGGTGAATGAGGATATTTATGAATGCATATTTCTGGTTTTATATGCATCATAAATTTCTTGTGACATCCTCAATCCTGACAATCCTGGCATATCTCTCTTGGAAAGACACATATTATGAAAATGTGATAACATCCAAGTCTAAAGAGCCTCAAGCAATCATATTTGCATTAACTGTGTGTAGCTTGATGTGCACTTAAGTGTGTACATAAAATCATATTATTATATTGTTGGTGTACTTGGGAAATACTTGAGTCACTGGAAAGCTGCAAAGAAGTACTAAGGTACTTGCGAGGGTGCTAGGGACTTTTGTGCCAATGTAACGGTAATCCATATTCTTGATGTAGTTGGATATTGTGATGCCGATTATTTTGGTTGTGCATGTAGTGTATTTATGATGGTGGGAAGAACTATTTTGTGAAAAAAGTGTCATATAAACACATATAGCTTCCTCAACTATGAAGACATAATGTGTAGCTTTTTTTGAGGCTACACATTAGCATACATGACTACAGAATTTCATCTCAGGGCTGGGTATTCCAGATGCCAATGTGTTAATTCAGCAGAATTTTTTCTTTCTCTCAAAATACTAGGAGCTCCTTGTTGTACTAAATACTACCTAAATTAATAGATAATATTTAGTACGTTTCACTCGCAAGTGCACAAGATCAAACGATAGTACAGCGCAGCAAGTACGAGATCGATCCCACGAGGATTGTTGATTTTGTTTTAGAATTGATAAATATCAATTTGTCACTAAATTGATATTGTGAAAACGAAATAAAAAGATATAAAGATAAATGGAAAGCTAAAGGTAGGGCTTTGATATCCACCACTAATTATACTTAGATAATATAACAATAAGCCAATGATCCAATCATATTATGAATACTTAATGTTTGCCAACCTAAGAGCATGGGTGTCTACTCCTTAAGCTATTGATTTTCCTAAGCAACAAATTAGGCATGGGTGTCTACTCTAATTCTTTTCTCTCTTAAAGGATTTAGCATGGATGTCTACTAAGTTGTTCTTTAAGAAAGCATAAATTTGTTGAAATCGACAAGCACATGAGGCCTAGGGCATGAGTGTCTACTCCCGGTTCCCCATGTTGATTAACCCAAGAACCTAGTGTGGATTTCTTTTCTTATTCTTATTAAACCCAGGACTCGATCATCCAAATTGATTTAATTAACTAGTTCATACCACATGCATATGTTAATCAGACAAACACATATGAGGAATTCAAGAAAACATGAATTAATTAAGTTAAGCAACACAATATGATTATCACAAAGGCGTCAATATTGAAATATTAAATAAACATAATTAGGGCTTCAGTCTAGCCTTCCTTAAGAGTTAGTTACACATAATGAAAATAAAACTAAAAAGAAAAGGGAAAGAAAGAACTGAAAACATCTCCTAGAATTAGCCTCCAAATTCCTCTCCCCAAAGTTGCGTCTATTCTAGGATCCCTATTCTCCGGGTTTAGAGGTCTATTTATAGGCTTTTAGAAGTCCTTCAAACACTAGTAAACCTAGAAATTCGTAGGGTTTAGTACTATTACAAGTGGGACTTGAAAAACCTTAATATGGAAGGAAAGGGAGTCTAGCCGCAGCTCATTGTTCTCCAACGCACGGGTGCGATCGATCACAGCCCATATGCGCTCGATCGAACGTCTGCGATCTAGACTCTTCTAGTGTGCACACGATTGCACATGGTTGCATCGCTGCTTCTCTTCTCTAGTAGTGCGCTCGATCGTGGGAACCTGCGATCGATCGCACTGTCAGAAGCTCCAACTTTTCCCAATTTCTCTCTTTGAGCCCAAATCTTCTAGATTTACTTCCTTCTCTTCTAGAAGCCTACAAAAGCATGGAAAATACATAAAAGAACTAAAATAGCACAAATTAACAACACTTAAGGAATTAACATACATAAGTTTAAGGGTTAAAATATGGATATTTTGGCACTTAACACACCCCCGAACTTACGTATTGCTAGTCCCTTAGCAATACAAAACTAAAAACAAAATGACAAGTAGAAAACAAAAAGATAAATCCATCTTTCGTGGGACGTACAATTGCATTTAGCGTATGCAACAAGCCTTTTAAACCCCTAGGAATTCTCTAGAGGACGAGTGAAGTCTTGTGAGGGTTTTTCATAAATGTTACCCGCAAACATTATGCAAAAATCATGTTATTCAAAAATTCAAGTGTCACTCAAAACCATGATTCTCATTCATTAGCAAGCTTAAAAAGATAAACTCCATCCTCACAATGAATTGGAATTTTAAAATTTAATCACTTACAAAAGACATGCTAAGGCATCACAAGTTCGAAACAATGTAAAGTGAACTAGCACATAAATATGAAGCTTCCAATTATTTTCAATATGCAATGCCTCAATATTTCAAAGTTCATTGAAATTCCTATTAGAATGAACAACAATGGTATATTTTTCTTTTTCTTTTTTTTTTTAATTCTTCTTCGTCAGGTTGTGCAATGCTTGGTTCTCTTAAGCTTTCTGATTGACCCATGTAACGAGTGTTAAGTCAATGACTCTCAAACCAGATGGTTTTAAGGCATTAGGTGTAGAGACACCCCTAGGACTTACTAACTCGAGTTAAAAAAGTTACGAAACCAAATTAACCATGACATTAGCCAAATCAAAATTTTTTACCTTTTGACGTGAACATTCAATGCTTTGAGGCAAGATGTCCAATTACTTAGTGAAAAACTTATCAATGATCATTTTTTTTTTATCACACACACACACACACACACACACACACACATATATATATATATATATATATATATATGCCAAAGTATCTATCTAATAAATCATCAAGTTTCACTTATGACATAGAAACACACACATCAGACTTCATGTCATACCCCACAAATTATGTACTAATGTGCTTGTGTAAGATCAGATCAAACATGTGAATTCTCATTGTCCTAAGCAAGTAACCAAACTAAAAAACTCAATTATTAGATCATATGTTTAGAATTTTATGCTTACCAATGAACTTAAATCACAATTCTTAAGATCAACCAAAATTTTTAAGACAAACATGATTATGTATATTTTTTTTTCTTTTTTTTTCACAAACAATAAAAATAAAATAAAACTGGGATAATTTTTTTTTTCTTTTCACATTAAATAAATAAAATAAAATTGGGACAAAGTGTTTGTAAAGTGTCTCCCATACCCCCAAACTTAAATTACACATTGTCCTCAATCTGTCTATAACATGGAAAGAATTTACCCGGGATATGGACAAATTTGTCTGGAATAGCATGGCTCATAACGTACCCCCAAACTTGAACTGAAGCACACTTGCCCCTGCAACATAAAACACTAAAACAAATAAAAGGGAAACAAAAAAAAAATACAAAAAAAAAAAACAAAACAAAACAAAGCAAAAAAAAAAAAAAAAAAAAAAAAAACAAAACTAAAGACAAACATAAAAATAAATAGATAGAAAGATAATAGGATAAACTATGGGGTGTCTCCCATGAGCGCTAAGTTTAACGTCTTCAGCCAGACTATGGCACTTTAAACTTGAAGCACCAGTGTTTTCCTCTCTTGCACCAAAGGGAATGAATTCTTCCTATTGCAAGATGCTTCTGAATGTCTATAGATCAGGGAGGACCTCTTTAAATTTTCTCAAACAGTTTCTCATCCGGTGGGAATCATGAACTGGAATAAAGTAGGAAGAAAACTTAAGGAGCTTCTCTATCTTGATGTCCTCAATTTGATCATGTGGTAGCTCTAACAAACTTCTCTCCTGGCCTCTTGGTGTTTCAGAAATAAGAGCTAATGTTGAAAAAAATTTAGTGCGTTCTTCTATTTCCTGATGTGGCTCCTTTGGAACTTCGGTTTGCTCCTCCTTCCCCTCTTCAACTTGATTTTCAACCACCTTTTCACTCCTTATTGTGATAGCTTGCGCATGATAGTAGGTGCACTCTTCCTCCATGTATTGTCCATTGGGGTTTTCCATCAACTACCTTTGATACTCTTCTTCTTGGTATTGTTGAGGCCAATTGATGGGGGATGCACTCAGCTCCTTTGCCAATTGTCTCATTTGTACTTCCAGTCTTTGAATGGCTTGGTCGGTTCTTTGAAACGCTTGATCGGCCCTTGTATTGATTTGTTTTTGATCAGTCATAAATTGTTGTTGCGAAGTTACCAGGGTGTGTATCATGCTCTCCAGTTTATCCAGCTTTGATTCTTGCTCCTGATTTGCA